>NC_141687.1:1538048648-1538537245 GCF_964263255.1 Lissotriton vulgaris | reverse complement strand
AACATAACAAAACATAGCAAAACACAACAAAACATAGCTTAACAAAACACAACAAAACATAGCATAGCATAACAAAACAAAGCATAGTATAGCAAAACTAAACATAGCATAGCATAACAAAACAAAGCATAGGATGGCAAAAAAAACATGGCATAGCATAACAAAACATAGCATAACATAACAAAAAATAGCATAACAAAACATAGCAAAACACAACAAAACATAGCATAGCTTAACAAAACACAACAAAACATAGCATAGCCAAACAAAACATACAATAGCATAGCAAAACATAGCATACCAAACACAACAAAACATAGCATAGCATAGCAAAACAAAGCATAGCTTAACAAAACACAACAAAACATAGCATAACAAAACATAGCATAGCATAACAAAGTATAGCATAGCAATACATAGCATAGCATAACAAAACATAGCATAGCATAACATAACAAATCAAAGCATAGGAGTAGCAAAACATAACATAACAAAACACAACAAACAATAGCATAGCATAACAAAACACAACATAGCATAGCATACCAAAACAAAGCTTGGCATAGCATAACAAAACATAGCATAACAAAGCATAGCATAACAAAACATAGCATAGCAAAACAAAGCATAGCATAATAAAACACAACAAAACAGCATAGTATAACAAAGCATAGCATAATAAAACACAACAAAACATAGCATAGCATAACAAAACATAGCATAACAAAGCATAGCATAGCAAAACACAACATAACATAGCATATCATAACAAAACACAACAAAACATAGCATAACAAAACAAAGCATAGGATAGCAAAACTAAACATAGCATAGCATAACAGAACAAAGCATAGGATAGCAAAACAAAACATAGCATAGCATAACAAAACATAGCATAACATGCCAAAAATAGCATAACAAAACACAAAAAGACATAGCATAACAAAACATAGCAAAACACAACAAAACATAGCATAGCTTAACAAAACACAACAAAACATAGCATAGCCAAACAAAACATACAATAGCATAGCAAAACATACAATAGCATAGCAAAACATAGCATACCAAACACAACAAAACTTAGCATAGCATAACAAAGCATAGCATAGCATAACAAAGCATAGCATAGCATAACAAAACATAGCATAGCAAAACAAAGCATAGCAAAACAAAGCATAGCATAATAATATACAATAAAACAGCATAGCATAACAAAGCATAGCATAATAAAACACAACAAAACATAGCATAACAAAACATAGCATAACAAAGCATAGCATAGCAAAACTCAACAAAACATAGCATAGCATAACTCAACAACACATAGCATAGCATAACAAAACAAAGCATAGGATAGCAAAACTAAACATATCATAGCATAACAAAACGAAGCATAGGATAGCAAAACAAAACATAGCATAGCATAACAAAACATGGCATACCATAACAAAAAATAGCATAACAAAGCACAACAACACATAGCATAACAAAACATAGCAAAACACAACAAAACATAGCATAGCTTAACAAAACACAACAAAACATAGCATAGCCAAACAAAACATATAATAGCATAGCAAAGCATAGCATACCAAACACAACATCACTCAGCGCCACCACAGCATCAATCTGTGCAACCATTTAACAACACCTGGTTCAAATATGTTCTCTCAAGTTTTCAAGCTTTATTACAAATGTAACACATTTTTTTTTATATTTCACTTCTGTTCTTGGATTTTCGTCACAATAAAATACACTGAACATAATCTTCACAAAAGTTATTTACAAAACTTTAGGCTATTGCCATTATAAATTACAATAACTTTTATTTAAGTATTAATTATTGAAAGAAAATTAAAAGCCATTGTTATTTGTAATAGCAATACATGTAAGTCACGTAAATACAACACATATTACATTACAAATGCTATAGGTGTCACATTTGCGAAAGTTTTAACTATTGGCATTGTAAATGGCAAAGCTATTAATTTCGCTATTTTAAAAAACAAAACATAAATACAAAATTTGTCATTTACAATACCAATAGCTCAAACTTTCCTAATGCGAGACCTATTGCATTGCAAATGCTTGTTAAAATTATGTCTTTGCTCCGGTTTCTATATGTTTTACAGAACTCCTTAGACCTGGTCCCGGCTTCAAATTTCAGGGAAGTAGAGGGCCTCCAGCGAGATCTATTGTGGGAAGGAAAGCCACGTATCGCTCTTGGTAAACTCTCCCTGAATTGGTATGATGGTGGTATTAGCCTCCCCGATATTAAAAAGTATTATTGGGCGTCTCACCTAGCCTCCATCAACCACGGTACATACGCCCGACCTGAAGATCCAGGCTATAACTTGGACAGATGGTTGCTTTCTGGTGGGAACTACAGTAGAGCCCTTCATTCCAAACCGCAACGTTTTCCACTTATGGGCCCCACCAAGCACTCAGTACATGTGTGGCGCGCAGCCTCTAAGGACCTGGGTTGGAATAGAAGACTTACAACTGCGACACCACTATGGGACTCGGAACAGTGGGTAGCTTGTGGAAAAGGGGTTTGACAAATGGGACCTAATAGGCCTCTCACGCATTGGTGACCGATGGGACAAGACAGACGTTAAACAATTCTCTGCACTGCAAAAGCAATTTGACTTGGCTGATTCGGAGTTCTTCCGCTACACACAGGTTAGGCATGCCCTGGGCTCCCGCTTGCAGCGTGGAACTGCCCCTCCCGAATCCTCCCCACTTGAAGATAGAATTCTAGACGGTCACATCTCAGACAGGACTATATCGCTGATATACAAAAAACTCATCAATAACATGCCGGACCCTCTTCACGCACTTCGAGAGAAATGATCCAAAGATGGTATTGAGGTGGACGACGAGGAATGGCAGGATGCCGTTTCCTCGCCCAGAGTAGTTGCCATACCTCTCGCCTCTGACTGGTCCAGCTTAAAATCCTCCATAGGGTTTATGTGACTGATCCTCAGCTGGTACGGATGAGGAGATTGGACGGGGGTGAGTGCAGACGGGGATGTGGTCAGGAGGCCACTTTTGTGCATATAATTTGGGAATGCGAATCTATACAATCATACTGGCGCCTCATATACGACCCCATTAATGCAGCCTTGTCCACACATCTTCGACTAGAAGCCCGTAGATGCTTATTAAATATATGGGAGCCGGGGGTCGTGGCTTGAGGCATCAAGATGGCGGTCGCACTCTAAGAGTGCTCCGGACCCCCTTCGTCATCCGCCTCGCATCTGCCTCTTACAGCTGCCATCAGGTCCCTGCATCTAATTACGAACACTCCTCATCCAACCTGCTGTACCCCGATTCCCCCTGCGGGCTGCTCGGTGCATCCGCTGCCTGCTCTGAGCCCCTCTCACTCTGAGGCCCGCTCGCTCAAAATGGCGGCCCCCCTGCTGTCCCGTCCCGGGCCTTGCATTCTCCGTCCGGATGGCTTGGCGCCCTCCTTGCCCTGCTGCCGATGACTCACCTGGCGGTGGAGGGCAGATCTGGAGATCGGCTGACTCACCCCAGAGCACGGGGCTGTTGTGGAGAGCTCCCCCAGACCAGTGGGTCCAGAGAACGGTGGAGGCGCCCCTGCAAGCGGCGGAAGCGCCCTGAGAGGAGGAAAGATGCGCTGCTCCCCCCCCGGGGTAGTGGCGGCTGTGGGAGGCTGCAGGGCCGGCTCCCGGGACTGTCCGAGGCAAGGACACAGTCCCCAACTGCGCCGGTGAGGCGGTGGGTGTCGGCCGAGTTGAACTGATCCGGCGGGCTGCCTACGCCGCAGGAGTGTCACCAGAATCACCAGAGAGATTGCGGTGAGTGAGAGCTGCTCTGCCACGGAGGTGCCAACCAGACGTGGAGGCTGAGTGCAGGCCCTGCCTGGCCGCGGCTGCACTGGGACCTGCCCTCCCTGCTGGGTGAACTGTGAGAAGGGGCTCAGCCCCGTGCCGCCTCCCCGGACCCTGCTTGCGACCGCCGAGGCCACCCATGTGTGCTTCCACGGGGAGCCCGAGCTGTGGTGCCCTGAGAATCGGGCTATCCCGGGGGCGGGGGAGTCAGTGTGCAGGAGGCTGACGGTCGTTCGCTCCTCCATCCTGACCGGTGGGGGGCTGCATCAGGAGGCTGCACTCCCTTCTTGGATGCTGTTGACTTTCGCGCCCTCCGCCATTTCGGGAGCATAGTGCGGGGGCACGGGGAGCTGCTTCCTTCGTCGGATGTGTGGGCCAGGTGGGCTTTGGCAATTCTCAGTTCCCCTGGGGCAGGCGTGGAGCTGTCCTGACCTCTGCCCGGCCACAGGTGTTCCTACATTCCCGTCCTCGGGGCCTGACCTCTGACGACGGACCGGTGAGTGGGGCTCCAGTTCATTCATGCTTGCTGCGGTGTGAAGGGGGATCGGCCACAACGTTGGGTGGGGGGTTGAGCCGCTCCCCCCTGGTCGCCGGTGTGGAGACTGCTGATGTGTTCGTCGGGAGGACGACTGTGGTGACAGAGCTTGACCTCCCCTATGCTTTTGCTCGGGGGGTTTGACCAGTGGTCTGGCCGACCCCACGCCTTTCCGGGGTGGCTGTGGCTGTCCTGCTTCCTGAGACTGAAGGCCCTGCGCGGACTGGGGTGCGGCCTGCGTGCCGTGCCCCGCACTTCTGTGAAACCCTTGCTGGGTGCCCTCTTGCCTGCTGTTGTGTGCCTCGAGACGTGCCGGATTGGAGGTGTGCGGCGCCTTCACTGAGTGGCGCAGGACAGCTGGCCTGAGACTGCCTTGCTGTTTTTGGGGGTGAGCCACAGGAATTTTGACACAGTGCGGCCCCCTCATTACCTGCACTGATACCTGAGCTGCGAATCACGAGGGCTCCTCGACCTGTCCCGGGCTCGCGTCTGTGAGGGCCTGCATCTCTCCGCTATCTGCAGACGAGGAACTGCGCTCCGCGTATCGGCCACCGTGTCGGGTGGCACAAGCACGTCGGTCCCCCCCTCTCTTCCTCTTCGGGGCCATGGGCAAGAATCGCAACACTCAGACCCCCATCCCCCGACCCAAACGAAGATGGACCAATTCACCATGTCCGGCCGGGATCCCGAGGCTGGGCCTCCGTCCGCCCCTGGGGCCACCGAGGGAGACCTCTCCACTATCCTGCTGGCGATAAGAATGTCCCAGGCCTCGGTGGAGGTAGGATCGGGGAGGTGAGGATGGACGTGGCCCTGATTCGGCAGGACCTCCGGAATGCCACGGGACGTGTTGCCGAAGCGAAATCCCGCATCTCCACGGTGGAGGATGACGTGGGTTCCCTCAAGTCCCAGGTGGCCCGCCTTCAGACGCAGACTTCGGAGTTACACTGCAGCGCCGAGGATGCTGAAAACAGGGCCCGAAGAAACAACCAGCACCAACTGGAATTCCCGGAGGGGGTGGAGAAGGACCCCACCAACACCTTAATTGAGGCCTGAGTCCACTCCTGGATGCCCAAAGAGAAACTCCCCCCCTGGTTTGCGGTGGAGCGGGCTCACTGCTCTCTTGCTCCTAAACCCTCCTCCTCCTGGGGCCCCGGTTCGTCCCATCATCCTTCGAATCTTCAACTTCCGGGACAGGGTCGCAATTCTGGGAATGGCTAGGGAATTGGGTCCATTGCTCTTCCAGAACTCCAAAATCATGGTATTCCCGGATTATTCCAGAGAGGTTCAGACTCAGCGCCGGTCCTATGACGAGGTCAAGCAAAAACCCAGGGCTATGGGACTTCGCTACGACCTCCTCTTCCCGGCACGTCTCAAGGTGTTCTTCCAGGATAAGACATACTTCTTTGACACCCCCAGGCGGCTTGGATCTGGCTAACAGAGGAACGTCCCCTCCTGCCTGGTGTGGCCCCCTCCCCTGCCCGGAGTCTGTTAGTGCAGCTGACTCACGAAGCGCCCAAGGCTCAGAGGTGCCGAACTAGATCTCGAAGACGGGGCTACCGCCAAGGAGGGGGTTCCCATTCGCCGGGGCGCAACACTAGCGGTCCCAGACTCAGCCACGAATCAGGAAGCCTCTTCCTCCACCTTGGTTTCCTCCTTGCTTGATATGGGAAGCATCCCAGGGCCGGATGTGAACCTGCGAAAGGCCTTATCGGACTCAGACCTGTCTGGAAGTCCCGTGATCCGTAGCTCTGGTGGAGAGGAGGGAGTGTATCCGACGCTGCACACTGGACAATTAGCATTCCACATGTCACGACTTTCCACAGCGGGTTTGCTCTTGACCCTGGGAGCGGGGTCGTACCTGGCTCCACTGGATGGTCCGATCGAAGGTCCATCCTTCCAATGCAGTGCCGAGACTACTTCATTGTGTTCACCTGCTGCTTATTGCATTCTGCATTTTGTCTTTTTCAGCTGTTGGCATTCATCCGTATACATGAGGGGGTTCCACTTTAGCGACGCTCCTGATTGTTTGGTTTTTCCTGCTAACCATTTTAGATTAGTGAATCGCCTCTTAGTGGGGTACTTGGAAGTTGGCACTTAATAAGGCGACAGATGCTTCTGCTTCAGAAGTGTAGGTTGGGGGAGACCGTTGTCTCCCACAAGTTTGTTAGTTTTAGTCACCTACGGGCCTCTGTTTGCAGTTCTCCATAGTAGCCTTCTCTCCTGGGCGGGTCCAAAGCTGACACACAACTCATTGCCTTCACCACTTTGTTATTTTTGGCCGCCAACGGGCCGCCATCGGAAACAGCTGCTGGCAGTCATTCCCCCTCCTCTCCTTGGGCCTTCGCCAGTGACACCCAGATCATCATTTCCGGTGCCCCCTCTCTGAGCCTACATTTGGGTGGTTATCCTCCTCCGGCTGGCTGTGGTCTCCTGTGGGTATCCGTCCCTCCTCATCCCATCCCTTCTGATGACATACCTGGCTGGCCGTCGACAAACAGTCTGGGCCTCACCCAGCTCCGCCGTGATGCCGCCTTTGGGAGTCGGAGTTCCGCAGGGATCTGTGTTAAGCCCGACTCTTTTTAACATCTTTATGACCCCTCTGGCGGCATTGGCGAAGTCTTATGGGGCCCAGATCGTATCTTATGCCGACGATACCCAGCTCCTCTTTACTTGCAGGAAAGGAGAAGATTTTGATGGAGGGAGTATCCGTGAGTGCCCTGGGGCTGTTTTTAAATGGTTCCAGCTTAACAGCCTCAAGTGCAACTCAGACAAGTCTGAGGTACTCTTCTTCGGCTGCCCATACGACCCAGACTGACAGAAATGGTGGCCTGTTAACATGTTTCCTCCAGCGCACTCGTCCCAGCTAGCTAAGAATCTGGGGATCAAGATGGATAATGGCCTGACGTTAAGATCCCAGATCCTTGGTCTTACGGCAACATGTTTTGGCCTCCTGAGGATGCTCCGTAAGTTTCTCCCTCTGCTCTCAGAAGATCATAGGAAGATGACGGTGCAGGCCTTAATCGGCTCAAGATTGGACTATTCCAACGCCCTGTATCGTGGCCTGCCGGAATATCTTTTGCAACGTCTGCAGGTCGTCCAGAACTCTCCGTGCAGGCCATTTTTGGCCTTTACAGACGTGTCAGAGTGTCAGGCCTCTTGCAGTCGCACCATTGGCTGCCTATCCGGAAGCGGATAGTTTTTAAGGCCTTGACCTTGGCCCATAAGGCTCTCCATGCCTCGGGAGCTAAATATCTCCAAAGGACGATTGCCTTCTACCAGCCGACCCGATCTCTGAGATCTGAATCACTGTTCTTTGCGGTGGTACCTCGAGTAAAGAGGGCCCGCATTGGGGGTTGCTCTTTCAGGCTGTTGGCGCCACAGATTTGGAACACGTTGCCTTTGGCACTACGCAGTACCTCTAATCTGTTGACTTTTAGGAAGGGCCTCAAAACTTGGCTTTTCGCCCAGTAGTTCGTTTTTTTAAATTTCTGCTGTTCCACTTTGCTTCATTGTGTTGTGTTACTCTGCGACTGGTTTTCAATAAAAGCGCCAGGACACACTCTGGAGTAGCCGTGCGCTATAAAAGACAGAACTAACATCACATAACATAACATAACATACACTCTCACTAGGCCCATCCACATCCACAACATTTCCAATCTTTATTTCGACCATTCGGCCATAAAAGATACACACTACAGATAAAAATCACATGTAACTCTGTCATAAACAGATAAAACATTGAATACATATGTTAAAAGGAACCTGTACAGATTTAGACATCTTAAAGAAGATTTCTAAGTACAACCCAACGTCTTTAAAATGCGGTTACGCGTATACCAGACATTAATAAAGAATTTTGAAAGTGCGAAAACAGTTGGGCCGGAGACATCAGATTTTAAAATCCTGTACTTTGGTGCATATTCCCTGCCCCCCATATTCCTTATCAACGGGAGGAGCCAGTATTTTCTGGCTGCCTTGTAGGCTGGGCAGAAGAAAACCATGTGCAAGTCATTTTCCTCCTTATCAACACAGACAGGACACTGCTTTGTGGAGGAAGCCGGTGACCAGGAGCTTGTAAAGGACCGAAAGGGCAATGTGCCGTATCTCCATTGGAGAAACAGCTTTCTAGCAAGTATAGGGTAGATGGGATCCAATGCCTTCTCAAACCTATAAAGATCCTTACTTTGCAGAAACACAGATGATAAGGACCCGTCTGGCTGGGTAGCTTGGGCCCTTGCCCATCTGTGTTCGTGGTACAATTTAGCCAGGGACCTCTTGGAGATATTTGATGCTGCATTCGCAGGCTCAGTCCAGAAATCGGGGAGCCCTAGTTCCATACAGATGACTTGAATATTTTTGACCCAGGGAATACTGAGCGCTTTGGGGTGATTCAGTAATTCGACCAGTTCCGCCCTATAGTCTGCGAGATCATTGCTGCTCCATAGCCTACGCCAGAAGGCTATGGGTCTCAAGCTTATCTCGTCAGCTAGTGGTCGTAACCCTAAATCAAGCCTCAAGGGGAGGAGCGGGGTACTAGGGGGGAGTGCGGCTATCTGTCTTATGAACTTATTTTCTGTTAGTGACAGACTCCGGCAGGGCGTATGACCCCACAGTTCTGCCCCGTACATAATCGCTCCCCTGGCCTGGGCCTTATATATCTGGATTAATGCCCCTAATGGGCGGTATGACGAGCCAGTCATCATCCGTGAGATGCCCCCAGTGGTTTGTATAAGTTTGAGGTTTGCCCTACTCTGGTGGGATCCCCAAGTCATAGTTTCGTTGAGGGTCACACCAAGATATTCGAAGGTGGCTACTCGCTCGAGCCGCACGGCTCCCAATTGCGGATTCGGCCGCATTTTCTGGCTCGGGTTCAAAACCATGAATTTGGTTTTTGCAGCATTAATTTCCAGCCCCCTATCAAGGCAGAAAGCCACGAAGGAATCAAGAATCCTTTGTATGCCCATAGGGGTTTTAGATAGCAGCAGGGTGTCGTCCGCAAACATAATTGCGGGCACCCTGCTGCCCTTTAATTTGGGGGCGTCAGTATAGTCAGTGGCATTGAGATGGGCGATTACCCCGTTGACGAAGAGGCAAAACAGGGTCGGCGCCAGCACACAACCCTGTCTTACCCCTCGGCCAACGGGGAATCTGTCGGTCAGTTCCCCCGACCTCCCACACCTCACGCGGGCGTAATTATTGTGGTGCAGTCTCTGTAAGATCGACAGGATATCCGGGGGGACACCCATCTCTGCCAGGACGCTCCAAAGTTTCCCCCTGGGCACCAAGTCGAAGGCGGCCCGTAAGTCCACAAAAATTGTGTACAGACTGCCACCCTCGAACTTTGCTGTCCTCCAATAGATCAGGTTCAATCTAAAAACCTGATCCACTGTGGATACCCCCTTCCTAAATCCCGCCTGGTAGGGACTAAGGGCACCCACCTCCTCCATCCAATCCTGGAGCCGGTTCAACAGAACCCTACCGAACAGCTTCTGTGCCACGTCTATCAGACTGATCGGTCTGTAGTTGGCTGGGAGGAGGGGCGAAGCCTTTTTAAAGATAGGGACCACCTCTGCCCCCAGCCAAGTACTAGGTATTTCCATTCCACTGAGAACACCGTTAAAAAGGGCGGCAAGGTAAGGCGCCCAAACGGTGGGCTCCTGTTTAAACAAGTCCCCCGGTAAGCCGTCCAGTCCCGGCGCTTTCCCAGAAGCTAGACCTGATATGGCAGCAGTGACCTCGCCCAGCGTTATTGGCTCCCCTTGGTAGCCCGGCCGGCCCACCTCAACGGCGGCAAGGGATTCTCCCGGCTCAGAGCTGTATAAGGACTGGAAATGAGCCTGCCACACCCCAGGTGCTATGTTAGGCTCTAGTGCCGATTGTAAACTCCCTGACCCCCCATTCACTGTCCTCCAGAACAAGCGTTGATTTTGAGTCGCTAAGGCCTTGGTGAGTTCTTCCCACTGGTTTTCTTCCCATTCTGCTTTAGCCTGGGCAACAAGTTTCTTGTAGGCTCGCCTGCTTTGTTTAAGGCGTTCCCCCCCTGTACCCTCCTTAATTATTCCAAGGAGTTCTGTTTTGGCCCGTCTACATGCTAAATTGTACCACAATGTTTTGCCCTGGCACCTCTCCCTTGGCTTTTGTGAGCTACAAGTGAAATGGGGTACCGCAGCTTTTATAAGGTCCTCATGGGCCTTGTGCAGTTTGGTCTTGGGGTCTTTATTGTTTACCTCGATGTCAAGACTCCCCACGATTTCCAAGATGGGAGTAATCTCAGCATAGAGCATGGGGAGTTTGTCCTTACTTGTGACCAGGTGCTCCCACCTGATTCTTCTCCTGCTATTGTCCAGGAGAAGCTCAGGGTAGTTCCCTTCCACGTTAGACACTGGAGCTTGGGGGCCTGGATGAACAAGGTCGAGCTCAAGGGCGTTGTGGTCGCTATCGGTCCTTTCCGTCACCCTAAAATCCTGAATTGTCGGCCACTTCACTAGTTGGGCCAAGACATAGTCCAGGCGGGACTCTCTCCCCAGTCTATTATAGGTAGTTTTACTGGGTATGTCGGATTTCATTCGCCCGTTACAGGCTCTGATTCCGAACCTTAGGGTGAGGGCTGTAATTTGTAGTGCTAGTTGGGTCCAGGCTTTCGGGGGTGGAGCTTCCACCGAGGGCACTGCCCACCTAGCCTCTTCTTCCGATGAAAACCCTTCCAGAAGGCCGGGGAGTGGCTCAAAGTGAGAATTAAAATCCCCACCCACCACATAGAATGAATCATTCGGCAGTTCAGATAAAAAGTTCGAAAGTTCATCAATGGTTGGTGATTCCTTTGCCATTCCCACTGGCCTGGAATAGATGTTGACCAGCACAAGTTTAACTTTGTTTGGCCATAGTAGTGAAACCACAAGGATATCTTCGGAATTAAACGGCCACCGTGTGGCCACGCAGCCCAGATGAGATGCAACCCAAGTCGTAAGCCCCCCTGACGGACGTCCTTTGCCTTCCCACCTTGCTGGGATGGAAAATGATATATATCCTTGGTGCCCATAGTCCTCTCTGGCCCAGGTTTCCTGGAACATACATACGTCACCAGTCTCGATGTATTTTACCCAGTCCGGCTCACCCACTTTGTTGGCCAATCCCGCAATGTTCCAACAAATTAGCCTCAATTGTTCAGGGGTGTCGGTTGCCGTGCCATAAAGGTTGGGGGAAATAGTTCCGAGTACCACTTCCTTCGGAAGGCCAAGCGCAGAGGCAGCAGTGGGGACAAATGGCTCAGAGAGTTCAAACGAGCCATTGTCCGCAGGCCATAAGTCCATGGGTATTCCCACATCAGTGTGTACATTGTCAGCGGATGGATGGAATGGTCCAATAATGCCGTTGTCCAGAGTCACTGGGTCGTTCGATAGACCAGAGGTTGTGCCAGTAGTCGCGGTGGGTGGTTCAGAAAGCCCGCAGGAGCCGTTATCCCAGGTCACTGGCTGGTGAACCGGGAGTCAGTCAACCCCGTCCAGGCCATTCAAGCAATTGAAACGGTTAAAGTGAAAATAGGGTGTGTCTGGCAGTTGGAAGTGCGGGCGCTGTGCATAGTCCTTGTGTCTGCGTCTGCGTTCCACCCTTGTCCATTCATCATGCGGTGGAGCCTGGTGCATGCGAATAGGGGGGAAGAAGAAGGATACTGGGAGGGTCTGAATAGTGGAATCCAGTGATCTATTTACTCCTTCACAGATGTGCAGAACAGTGCCCGGGTCTTTAAAAGTTACCAAAATACAGTCCCCTATTATTGTTTTTCTGGTCTTCCCTAACCAAGGGACCCTTCTGACCATAATAATCTCATTGTTAAAATGGGATGGTAGGGGTCGGTTCCAATTTAGCCATTTAATGACCTTTTTCTTGAGGGATTGATAGTCTTCATTTTCCCCTGATCTTAGATGGGGGGCACCTGCTAAAACCACCGTTAAACTATTGGCTTCTGGCGGGAGATCTGGCCTCCGTGGTCTTGGGGCTGGTCGGCCCGGGGAGAGTGGGATGGCTTTACCGTCTTCTTGGTGTCCTTCATTGATCCCTGCCTGAGAACTATAAGGGGCATGGTCTATTGGTTGCGAAAGTCCGTTAGTTTGGTTGTTATGCAGTGCCTGGAGTGGAATAGCCATAAGTGGCTGCAAGGGGGGGGCAGTGGGCGCACTCTGAGGGGGCTGTGTTGGCACTTTTTGGAGCTCCTACTTTGGGAGGGTCCCCTACGGAAAGATGAGCTCCCACTAGTTTGGTTTGCTTACTGACTAAGGTGTTGAGGGTAGTAAGAGATGTCTCTAATAAAGTGAGCCTAATCTCAACTTTTTTCAAACTGTCACTAATGGGCTGCAAGAGGGAGCGGAATAGGAATTCAATACTCCCTATAGATGTGAGTGGGGGGTTTGTGTTCGATGTAATGGCCTCTGGATCCTTGTTAGTAACAGCTATGATGGGGCTTTGAACCTTGGGAGGTGGAATGGTAGGCGCTATCTCATTAACCTTCCCAGGTTGGAGTGGGTTAGTGTGTTTCTTACCAAAATCAAGATGGGATAGTTTGGTTTTCCCCCGTCCCCCTATTGATTTCCTAGTACGTTTGCTAGGCGGAGGCTTATGCAACTCCACCACAACACTTGGTTTTGACTTACTCTTCTTAGCTATTTGCATAGGGGGAGTTTGGGTGACCAGGTTAACGGGGGTTACGGGTAACATAGGAGGAGTTGGGTCTGCGTACTTTTCAGGCGCCCTCCCTGGGGTACAGGGAATTTCCCGAAGTAAAAGGGGGAAGTCCTCATGGGTCGGGGATTTAAGCTGTTAGCGGGCGTACCTTCCTCTTGGGAGATAGGGTACGGGATAATCTCTGACAAGGGTCTGTTTTTCATAGATTCAATGGAGCGCCGACGCTCCGCCCTACGTTTCTCTAGTGAGCTTTCTTTGCCCACATCTCCCTTAGTAGATTTGAAGTAATTGTCCAGTGTCCCTGCACTGCTGGCCCCCTCCCTTGATGGAGTTTCACGTAGTGTGGGCGAGGGCATCACCTTGATCGGATTGGAGACTAGGATTAAGGGATTGGGCCCGGCCCGGCCTCCTTCGGCCCCGGACGGCCACAGGCGGTCCCGCCCTTGTCCCGGGCTTCTCCCGGCGTGCTCCCGCGCGCTCCCGCGCAGCGGTGTTCGTGCACTTACTTATGGTCTTGGAGTCTGTTGGGTAATTGTTGGGGGCGGGGCGATGAGGGAGAGCGGCCCAGGTGTTGCGGGCGCGAGATGAGCTGGGACTCTTGGGAAACTGAGTCCAGCCCCTCCTGCTCGCAGCCCTCACAGCCCTCAGCCCTGGACACTCCAAACAGCAACTGCTCCCAAGTCCAACAAACGCCCCTCAGCGAAGCGAGACCCGCGCAGCGGGTTCCGCGAGGCGTGAAGGCAGAGGCGATCCACAGGCAGTCCACAGGTCCTCGTGCTGACCAAGGTAGGCTCAAATGGGGTCCATCCACATCCTTTCCTGGAATGTCAATGGCCTCCTGGACCGCATCAAACGTACAGCTGTGTTCCGCGCTGCCCATTGCCACACACCGGACATCCTCTTCCTTGAAGAGACACACCTCCTGGGTACACAGTGTGACTTCCTAGCCCGTTACGGATTTGACAGAGTCTGGCACTCTGGCTTCACAAGGGGCTCCCGAGGGGTGGCTATCTTACTTAGGAAAGGCCTTCCCTTTACCCTGGCTGCCGCCGAGACAGATGTGCAGGGCCGATATGTGGTGGTCTTGGGTACTATGGAACGACGCCCCCTTAACCTCTTGAGCCTTTATATCCCCCCTGCCCTCCTGCCTCCAACGCTCTGCCACCTCACACAAGTGATTTCCTCCCTTCCGCAGGGTCTTCCGGTGGTTGGGGGGATTTTAATGGTGTTCTGCAGCCCCTGCGTGATACGACAGGGACCCCGTCCGAGGCCCGCCTCACCTCTGCTAAATCCCTGTCAAGCTGGACCTCGGCCCTGGGTCTCTGTGAGGCGTGGCGGGTTTGGCACCCCCGCAAAGATCAGGACACCCATACGTTGGTGTCCCACCATACTCACTCCCGCATTGACCTTCTCCTGCTGTCGGCCACCGACTGTCAGCTGTCGGGTGACGCGATGCTGCCCAGAGGGATTTCGGATCACTCTCCCGTCTGCCTCTGGCTGGGGTTCCTCTGACGGGTCCACGAGCGGTCTGGCGGCTGAACCCCTGGTTCTTGCTAGACTCGGAGTTAGTGGAGTCACTTGACAAGGAACTCAATCACTATTTCTCCACCAATGCGGGATCGGTTCACTCACCAGGAACGCTGTGGGAGGCAGGCAAGGCTGTTGTCCGAGGAGTGGCCATAGGATTAGTCCACGTGAAGCGTGTGGAACAGGCGGCCCAACTCGCACAGCTAGAATCCCGGGCGATACAGCTGGAGGCTGCCCAACTCTCTGGCGGACAGGAGGACTTTTCCCGGCAACTGCAGTGGTCCGCGAGGAGATACGCCGAATCTCGCTGGAATCGGCTAAAATGCTTTGGCGCTCATCGGTAGCTCACGTCTATGGTTGCGGGGATAAGAACGGAAAGCTTCTCCACAACCTTGTATCCTATCCCAAAGTCAACCGTATTTTTCCTGAGGTCCACCCGAACGATGGGACCCACCAAGTGACCTCTGCGGCCATAGCGCAAACTTTTGCTGCCTTCTATGCGCACCTCTACGATGAGCGACCCTCGGGCGCTCATCTGGCTGCTTTGATGGACGAAACTGGTACCCGACTGCCTTCTCTGTCTCAGGAGACTGCGGACACTCTGGACCGCCCCTTCACCCTGGAAGAGGTCTAGGATGCCATCTCCCTCCAACACCCCGGTAAAACGCCTAGGCCCGACGGGAACCCGAAGGAACACTATGCGGCCTTCCAAGATATTTTGGCCCCCCACCTGCTGGAACTTTTCCGCCATGTGCCGGAGACGGGCACATTCCCACCTGAGTCAGAATTGGCCATGAAAGTGGTTATTCCGAAGACACAGCCGCCGTCCCTGAGTCGTGCGGACTACCTCCCGATCTCGTTGATCAACGCGGAGATTAAGCTCTTTGCCACTGTCTTGGCTCAGAGACTCCGACCCCTCCTACAGGACCTGGTCCACCCCAACCAATGCGGGTTCATGCCGGCTAGAGGTACCCGCCACTGCATTCGTCACCTCCACCTGGCCCTCGCGCACCCGGCGTGGCTAACCTCCTACCTCGCCCTCCTTTTCATTGACTTTGAAAAGGCCTTTGACACGGTGAATTGGGACTACCTGCTAGATGTGCTGGACAGGATGGGTTTCGGTCCCTCTTTCTGCCATCTTATCAGGGGTCTCTACACCAACCCCCGAGCCCGGATACTCATTAACGGAGAGCTCTCAGAGGCCTTCCCGACCTGAAGGGGCACGCGTCACTCCTATTTGCGCTGGTGAGGGAGCCCCTGGCGGCGCTCATCCGACAGGACCCACTTATTCGGGGCTGGGCCTGGGACTCGAGCCAAGTGGACAAAATAGCCCTATACGCGGACAACGTGCTTCCCTATCTGGCCGATCCCGAAAGTCCTGGACCCAGGTGCTTGAAGGTCCTCTCAGATTTTGAGAGGGTCTCTGGACTTCGACTTAACGCTGCGATGTCCACTCTGGTCCCACTGCATCCCTCCAGAGAATGTTACGACTGGCAGTCGGTTATCCTCCTTAGGAGGCACTCGGTCAAATAACTTGGCGTCTGGGTCAATCTTCTACCGGAGCTTGAGTGGGCCCTGAACGACTCGCCCTTGGTCGTTAGGATGAAGGCGGACCTCAAGAGGTGGCAGATCCTTCCCATGAACCCCCTAGGCAGAAGTGCGCTTTTCAAAATGATGGTCCTCCTCCGTTTCCTCTACATACTGCAAAATATCACGGTCCACCTTCCGGGTAGTAGGTTTTGCGAGCTTGACGGAGTCCTCACCCGGTTTCTCTAGGGAGGAGGGAGAACACTCATATCCCTAGCACACTGTCGTATTCCCCCCTTTGATGGGGGTGACCAATCTTCACCTCTACGACCTGGCCACGAAACTCATCGGCATCCACGATTGGTATGCGGGCGGCTGGTCTGACCCTGCCTATTGTGTGGAATTCACCATGCTAGACTTTACACAAGTCCAGGCGCTTCTATATGGCAGTCCAGTCCCACAGACGATGGCCCCGGTCACCAGGACCGTGTTTCTGGCTTGGCGCATGGCCCTACGACATGTGGGATGGGACCGTAAACTCACCCGGCAGATGCCACTCTGGTATGGGTCCTGGTTGCGGGAGGTCTCGTCCCTGAGGGGGTTCCGTAGGTGGGACCTCATTGGAGTTTCAGTACTCGGGATGTCTGGGTGGGGGGCCACATCCGTTCCTTCGCAGATCTGCAGCAGCGCCACGCTCTTCCCCACTCCCAACTTTATCGATACTTGCAACTCAGACACGCCCTCTACATGCATGTCTCACCTCCTGTCTCCCTTCCAGAGTTCAGCCGTTTGAGGCTCAGGTGATGATGGGGGACCGGGGCAGAGGGGGAGTGTCCCGCATATAATGGTCCCTGGTGAATAATGGTCCCGCTTCCCTGGATCGGCTTAGGACCCGCTGGGAGGGTTGGCTGGGCCTCCTAGAAGAGGCAGACTGGAGGGATGCCCTTATGGCGCCCAAAACCCTGACCCCGTCCTCCAAGCTGCGCCTGATCCAATTATACTACCTCCATGCGGCATACCTCACCCCGACACGCCTATTCCATGCCCGATTGAAGCCCTCTTGAGCCTGCCCGCGATATGCCTCAGTCCCTGCTGACTTCTATCACATGATGTGGTGTTGTCCGATGCTGGCGCCGTTTTGAATGGGGTGGAGCTCGAGCTTACGCAGGCCTTTGGATGGGAGGTTCCACATGATCCAATGCGTATGCTGTTGGGGGCCTTTGATGGCCTGGATGGCTCCAGGATGGACAAACATCTCTTAGGGACAGCGATAGCGGTGGTGGTGGCGGTGGCCAAAAGAGACATAGCAGCGCTTTGGTCACAGGCCAAGGCCCCTACGGTGCGGAGATGGAGGAGGGGTGTGGACTGGTGTGGGATCCAGGAGGAGGCCCTATTCGAGGCTCGGGATGTCCCGATTTATTCAACAAAGTGTGGGGTAAATGGTTTAATATGCTGCCACCATGATGATCTCTCTTCCTTTTATTCCATGTCATACTGTAACCACCGTACCAACTGCTGTGTTATATTCTGACTGAAGCCCTCCTTTTTTGTCACCAATTAACCCTGACATGTTCCCTTTAATGCCTATTGAACTGCAACCAATGAATTTCTCATTTTTGTAATAAAACTAATAAAGTTGATTATCAATAAAATATATATATATGGGAGCCGAATGATCTTAATACCTACACAATACTTTGGGGCTTATGATTGCCAAGAGCAATATTGCTCAGGGGTGGGGGGGGGGCGCTACTCCCGCCTACAGTGCGGGACTGGGAGAAAGACTTGTACTGGTCAATGTTCCGGGTGTCCAGAGGGTGCCCTAAGAAGTGGACTCAAATATGGGGTTTGTGGAATGCCTATCGGGGGATATATGTCAGCCTCCCCTTGCTACATGCAATGAAGATCCCCCTTCATCCTAGACTTTCCAGACTGTATTCTGTAATGATTCCTATTGTCAATTGTAGTCATGACGCCAGATTCATCACTCCTCTGTAATGTGATTGTAATGCTGATGTTTGTTAATAAATTTTTTTTTTTTTTAAATGGCCGTACCCTTTCACCACGCAGAGATCATACATAATGAGATTGTAGTAGTAATACGGGCACAATGCAAATGGCCGGTTAGGTATAGGGAGATTAGAATGACTCCATTTACGATAAAATCGGTATATGCCTGAGAGAGAGAGGAAAAGAGGAAAAAGGTGTTGAGGTAAAACTAATCTGAGATTTTTTAATCATTATTATTATTATTTAAATAACTGCTGTTCAAACACCTGGGACGTCGGAGGGATCAGAGTGGCCAAATAGGAGACTCCCGTACCTTGAAGTAGTAAGTAGGGATTCAAGACCGAGTGGAGTGAAAAAGTGCATGATGCCCCATGCGGGGAGTGACTCCGCAAGTTTGGAGATATAAGGCTGAGCTGGGCTGGGTTTTGAATGCGAGAGAAATTGCATGTTATTTAAATAGGTAGAAACAAAAACGGGATGTCTGAATCAATTACGGACTAACAATGTAAAAACTATGACAAAATCACATGCTCGTACTAAATATGTTTGTATGATTCTATGCCTGATGGAACTAACTATTATTAAAACAGACGTGAAGGGAGGATTTTACATGGACCCTGAGAGCCCGGAAACATAATCCTCTAGACTGAGCAACCACTAGCAAGGAGGGTGATGTCTAAAAAGGATGTGCTAAAAACATTGGGTATTAGACACTGTAGACCATTAATTTATGGCAGAAACATGTTGATACAGCAGATAAGATAATGGTGTTGCTTGCCCATATATCCTGCTTTTTGAAATTATAACCCTGCCAAGTGGCATCCATAATAAAGACAGCAGATACTCACTTAGACAGTTTTAATATATAATTTTTCTCTGCATAAGGGGTCCCTACTGAATGATTTATTTATTTCTTTTCTATATTCAGTTTTTCTCAGCGCTCCTTCCTGGATGTTGGCCTGCACCATGGAGTTGCATCGCCCAATGATGAAGCATGCCACTCATTCAGTGGATGAGGGCAGTATTTACACCCTTTTGGGATTCATAGATTGGGATAGTAATTACTCATTTTTTCATTTTTCAGCTTTTACCTCTCTCATTTGTGTAGGTGAAAAATGGTTTTTCTACACATTTATTTGAACAAAACGTTCTGAAGCAGGAGGGGACCGTTTGGCCCACATCCTACAAGGCAATATACATGAAAGATTGGTCCATAGGTTACCTTAAGTTACTAGTCCTTCTCGAGCAGTGAGTAGTAATACAATGAATATCTTCACTATTGGGGCCAGAATGGGTTTAAAGATTCAATAGGTTGCACAGTAAAGCATAAACTGCTTTGGGAACAAGTGGCAGAGCTGAAAAAAGGCTTGCCACAGCTCACAGGATTCATATGCTGAGTCATCAATGTGTTGGCGTGCACTTTGAAGGGAATTCATTGGCTGATGAAGTCGCCAAGGCGACAGTGAGAACTGCGGCAGCAATCACTCATTCTTGCACAAGAATAGACGGACATATATTGGTAGCTTTCATTGCTTCGTGAAAAAATAGCAAGGCTTTGCCAAAATGGAATGAGAGCAATATCCGAGTGGATGTCATCAAACTGTCTCCAATGTAACGTAGGGAAAACAGAGGCCATGTTGTTTGGTCAAGCAGCAACACACTGGTCACCCGAATGGTGGCCCTTGGAATTAGGACCTGTTCCCAGCTCTAAGAGCACGGTCAAAAACCTGGGAGTACTATTAGACCAGACACTCACTTTTAAGGACCATGTAAATCAAGTGGCCAGCACTTGCTTTCGGGCAATTGGGTTGCTAAAAAGAGTGTTCCCCTATCTGCCAGACTGTCACAGGAAAACACTTGTGCAGGCGCTAGTCATCAGCAGAGTGGATTATTGTAACGGTCTTCTCTTAGGAGCTAATGAGGGACAACTCAAAAAGTTACAAGTGATCCAAAATACGGCAGCAAGGGCTGTCCTTAATGTACCTTCTAGGACTCCTTATTGCCCCCTGCTGACCAGACTCCACTGGTTGCCAGTGAGGAAGCGAGTACAGTTTAAGACTCTATGCACTATTCATAGAAGTATGATAGGGGAAGGTCCAAAATATCTGGCCAAAATCTTTCAGCCATATGTTCCTGGACGCTCCTTGCGCTCCGGTAACCTGGAGCTTTTACAGGTACCCAGAATAAAGAAGTCCAGACAAGGAGGCCGAGCGCTGGCCCATGTGGGACCAAGGCTCTGGAACTCTCTCCCTCTTGAGTTGAGATCTCTCACCAGCCATCTGACTTTCCGGAAGACCTTAAAAACACACCTATTCTCTAGCAACTAACTTTTCTCTGGTAATACGCACAATCCCCTCTGAACAAAACATCTGGAGTTATATTCTTACTGGCAAAGCGCGGAGATACCCCTTCGGGGGTCTATTCAGGCGCTATATAAGAATATAAAATAAAATTAAAATAAATAAAAGGTTTTCCACTCATGTACTCCTACAAGTTAGATGCACAAAATATACTGTATGTTAAAATTCCAAGAGTGGGGAATAGAGTAATACCAAACGTGGATCGCCAGTTAGCTTTACTACTAGCTGCACACGAGGGTCTGGGCTCAGCGCACTTAGAGAGCTTCATTGCTGAAACACCGTTATTGGTGGCCAGGTCTTACTAAACAGACCAAAGCTTTTGCCCTTAACTGCGACATCTGCCAGCAGAAGAAGGGTTCCACCTTAGCACATCCACCACAGACACCTTTACTGATATTAGATAGACCTCTTGTATGTGTCTACTTGGACAACTGTGGCTCTTTACAATCTGACTGGGCTTTCAAGTGCATATTGATGGCAGTTTATTCATGCTCTAGATTCCTGTGGGTGTGGCCTCAGTGCTCGGCTGATGCCCGAACCCTCATGAAGAATTTGCGAGTCTTTATAGGGACATACACAATTGGCACATTACATTCTGACTGCGGCCCCATGTTTAGCTCTCGGGCTTACAAGGGAGCCTTGGGAAGTTTGGGTGTAGCATTGCGGTACTCCTCTCTGTATGATCCCAAGGGAAATTTGATTGTGGGAAGGAAAAAACGGGACTTAAAGCCATTCTTAACAGCAAGGGTATTAGGCTCGGGTGGCAGTTGGGGCAATCACCTATATGGGGTCCAGAGGGCACTTAATAACGGGCAAAGAAGCTCCCCGAGAGGCCGTACTCCATACGAGGTTCTGTTTGGAATGAGAATGTGGGTACCCAACCTTGATTGAGGCAGCACAGTGGCGGATGAGAAAGGATTTGACACCATTGATCGTTTGGCTGTTTTATAGGAACTCAATGAATTCTGGGCCTTACAAAGCAACATCAAAGTAAAACACACCGCCACTCAGGAAGTCAAAGCTGTTCCGGCAAGACCTGCCTTGGTCTCAAAGATTTGGGAACTGGTCAGAGAAAATATTATGAACAAAAAAGAATTTGGGCAATCTTACAGAACGCCTGTACCTGTCCTGGCTGTTACAGGAGCAAGAACAGTACTTCTTCCGCCTCTTGCTGGCAAAAAAGAAAAGCGATTTTTCTCCATTGATCTGATCAAACCACACTATGTGGCCGATACTGAATATCAGGTCACGTGGGCTCCTGGGTAGCTGTTGATCTCCTCTCGCTACCAAACAGGAAGTTCATACAGATAGGCTAATAACATTTGAAGATTCTACTCTACGAAGTAAGGGAGTTACCAGCAATGGAATAGAACTCATGCCTATTGAACAAGAACAAAATTCAAATGAAACACAGATCGCAATTTGGCCTAATACCGATATCTATGTGAATATGCCTCAAAATTAATCAACTGCCTGTTCAACTAAACCTGCTGAGCTACAAAATATATATTATATACCAGCATCAATTTTGATTCCTTCTCGCTGGATCCGAGTCAACCTGTGTCACCACCAGTTCCTTTTTTTAAATAAATTCTACCTTTGGCTAAAAAAGACTTACTTTGTTTTTCCCTGGCTACAGCTCTGGATTGCAATTGGTCTACTGTTCCTAGCCCTCTGGATAGGTGTACTGACTGTCTTTTTCTTGCATCTGAATGAACACTACCTTCCAGAACTCTCTGCAGTACCACATGTGAATATTGTGCTGAAACCACATACATCATATGCTCAACGAAGACACCTGTCCTTTGTGAACATTACAGCAGTTCAGATTCCTGAAGGAATAGTTTGGGATAGGGTTTCATATATTGTATTGGTGGAGAAGTGTGGCTCACTGTTTAGAGGAGGCATACCCTGAAGCAGAGGTCAGACCCGGGACCAGGGTTCAATTCCCGACGCGGCAGGTCCTGAGCCCAATTGTCCACGGACTCGATAATTCTCGCTTCGTGTGCCCACTCTAAGCACGAGTTCACACTATGCAGCTCTGGGCAATAAGCTTGCTTAATCTCCACAACGGCCCCCCAGCGGCGGGATGCCTGGCTTTCACCTTGGGGATGCCCAGTACGGGTTATCTCACAGGGAAAGGCCAGGACGGGTTCGCAATGCAAGCGCCGAGATGCCCTAGGGTAAGTCGAGCGCTAAATAAGAACACACACATACATGCACATACATATTTGGTCCCACTGAACTTTTGAAAATACCACATGTATTTAAAATCTCTTTTAATGATATCATCACCCCCAGTACATTTTTTGATGATTGGAACTTAAAAACTGTGAAAGACATGCTATATGATTTAGAACAAAGTAATGCTTTTTCCAAAAATGAATAGTATGATGATACATCTGCTTTTGACACCATGTATTGTTATCAACACTATGGTTATCATTTCTTGCACAAAGCTATTAACCCATGTAACATGTTTACTTACCATCAATGGGAACATTGCCCGGCACCACCGAAAGGTAGTTCACAAATGTTGCTTATTTTTCTGGGTTTAACACTTCAGACCCAACCTCATATTATTACAAGGTTGCACCTACACCTGCAAGGAAAAATATGCTTACTAACACGAAACAGATATACTTTGCTTCCTTTATTTCCCAGCTTTCTTTACAAGGGTTAGACTTTTGGAGGGTCATAGTATACACAACATCGGTCTGGGGGACCAAAGATTGGCAGGTTCAGGAGACTGAGGAGTTATTTAGAGCATGTGTGATACCACAACAGATTGTCTTCCTGAACAATACAGTGCAACAGATTTCATGTCTTGGACTAGCCAAGATCAAGGACTTGAACACATCTCGTATTCCCTTGCTTTCACACTTGGGATGGCAAAATGATAAACAATATAGTGAGGATAAGCTAGATTACTTAATTTTATTTATTTATTTAAGGTTTTATAGAGCGCGAACCAGACCTGTGAGGGTATCAGCGCGATTTACAGGATTGACAAGTGGTATACAAAAAACATGGGAGGGGTGAACTCATTTGGGATCATAACAAAACAGATAGTTACATATACAGAAGACAGGTGATCTCAAAAACCCGGGTGGGGAGTTCATAGGTGCCGGGTTGGTACCAGTCAAGGAACCATGGAGAGGCCGTGGAAGGAGGTAGAACAAAATCACTGGAGTGAATGCATTGCGGGCGTTAGGTGAGGAATTTAACCATTAGAAAGGTTTTGGCCTCCTTTTTAAAGCGAGCCAGAGATGGAAGTCTACTAATGGCGGGCGGGGGAGAGTTCCATATTCTTGGAGCGGCTCCAGAGAAAGCCCGATTGTAAGGTTTTTTTTTTACGCAAACGTGCTGTGTTGGAGCAGGGGGTTACTGGCAGACCGGGAGTTTCTGGCTCTTCTGGATACCCAAAGTTTCTGGGCGAGAAACAGGGGAATTAGCATATAAGGCCTTGTAAGTGATGCACAACAGCTTCAGGTGGATTCTGGCTTCAAGAGGAAGCCAGTTAAGAGCTTTTAGGTGTGGAGAGATGCGGTCAAACTTCTTAGAGCCAGTTAGGAGTCTGGCTGCCACTTTGAGGCAGGCTTTCAAAGGGGCCAAAGAAATCTTGGGAAGACCTGCGAGGGTTGAGCATATATATTCTAGTTTCGAGATGACTGGTGCCTGGATTGCCATTTTTAGGTTGGGGTGTCAAGGAAAGGTTTTAGGTTTCTTAGGTAGTTTAGGTGAAATCTGTCTGTTTTGCCCATCGGGTTAATATGGCCACGCATGTTCAAGTTGCAGTCGAGGGTTATTCTGAGGGATTTGGCAGAGTCTTCTAAGGTAAGAGTGCAGTTTAAAGCGGTGATAGTCTTAATCCATTCCTGATTGTCTGGGCTGGTTTTGGTTGAAAAATTCGTTTTTTTTGCATTTCAGTTTAAGCTGATTGGAGGAAAGCCAATGGACAGTCAACTTTAAGGCCTCATTCAGGGAGATAATGTCCGCAAGAGATGAGATTTTGATGTTGATCTGGGTGTCGACAGCGTACATATGGTAGGCAATGTTGGCGGTTCGTAGTACTTCTGAGAGCGGTTCAAGGTAAAGATTGAAGAGGGTAGCTGACAAGTTTGATACTTGGGAGACTCCAACTGTGATCAGGGTGGAGGCGGATAAGCTACCATTAACTAGGACTCTCTGCTATTCTGGAGGAAGGATCTAAACCATTCACCGAGGAAAGGTCTAGGAGGATTAGGAGACAGGTTTTACCTTGGTCAAGGGCTTGGAGTGCATCATCCACGAGGTGGAGGAGGGTGGTTTTGGTGCTGTGTTCAGGCCTGAACCCGGATTGGAAGTTGTCTAACAAGTGAAAGTTAGTGATGTGTTGGCTCAACTTTTATTGCACACATTTCTCCAGGACTTTGACTAGGAGAGGGATATTGGATATAGGCTTGTAGTTGTCGGGGAAGGCAGGGTCCAACATGGTTTTTTTAAAGATGGGGGCGACTTGTTCGGCTTTGAGAGAGGCAGGTATCGATCCCTTTTTTTGAGGGATGCATTAATGATTGCAGTCCAAGACGGGATGATAGCCTAAGAGGTGGCGGCTAGGCAATTGGAGGGGAGAGGATCATTAAAGTGATTGCTCGGGTTCAGGGAGGATAGAATTTTTGAGATGGACTGTTCATCATATATTTTGAAGCTGGACCAGTGTGCTTGGTTTTTGGGTGGGGTCTGGGCAGGTAGCACAGAAGGAGGAGGCCGAGCCTCAAGGGTTTGGGAGTAAGTGCCGGATCTGAGTTCATTTTCTAGGGCAGTGATTTTGTCACCGAAGAAGGAGGAGAATTCCTTGCCTGAGACTAGAGATTTAGGGGTTTCTTTTGAGGTTTTTGCCAGTTTGTTAGATTGGTGTTTGACCAATTCGAATAGCTTGCAAGGTCTGTTCTTTGCGTTGTCCAGTTCTGTTCTGAAATTTTTTTTTTTTGAGTTGAGGGTTTTCCTATTGTAGGCATTTCTGGCCTGGCGGAGAAGTTTTAGATGGGCTGCTGATGGGTGCTATTTCCACTTCATACATGATGGTTCATACAATTCATCAGACCCCAATTGAAAACAATGGTTGGTTTGGCCTATAGACAGGAATAGGTGTCAGCCAAGATTCAGGGGTACCACCGAAGGGTTTAGTATCCATAGGCCTGATCAACGCTATGTATAGCAGGAACATCCGGGGGTGGTGACGTAATACAGTGTTAGAAAGTTATACCTAGATTGGCTAAAGGACTCAACACTGTCCCAGGTGAAACAACACTTATCATTACTTTCAGATGACATGGATCTAAGGGATTTTTTTTTAGGTCCCCAGAAAACACATAAAAAATGCTTCTTATACGCTATTTACAATGAAGTATGGAAGGTCTCTCAACAGGAGGCTGCAGAGCGATTACGTGAAATTGATAGGGCGAACCTAGAAAAGGCATTGGCAGTGGTCGACAGTGGCATGACCACACTGACATCAAGGATTTATTCACTGGGCAACATTGTGTCTTCAGCTATAGCTGTTATGGAAGAGAATTTGTCCATTCTTCAACATGGACAATAACAGCTACGATCAATCTGTTACTAAGCTGGGCGCTAAATTTGTTGCGCTCTGGTCACGTGCCCTGGCGATATATGTTAACAGTACGTCTCTGTTCTCTGCTTATAATTTAACAAAAAGGCAGACCACAAAGGCACAAAGAGATACGAAGTATACCATGTTGCACATTGAAAAAGTAGACCAATTACCTTTCACCGTGGCTGAATCACCGTCCACAGAATGGTTCATTCATGGCCAAATCACATTGCCAGGGACAACATTTCAACTTCAGTATTGTCTAGAATGCCACCAGGTAGGAAGGTAGGAAGGTAGGAAGCGTTGGGTAGGGAGTACATCCATGAATCTTGGGAGTTTCTCCATAGATTTAGATGCAGGAATAGTGACACTGAAATCTTTCTCAGCGGTTCAGACTGCGAGAATTCGTGAAGTGGATCTTTAATTTGTCAGGATGTTATGCTTCACAGACCTTGCAATTCTTCAGTTGCAAACCTATCTTGTCACTTGAAAATGTCCCCAGCTGCCATGATTCATACAGAGTTCAAACTGCTCTTGAACAGGAGTTATTTGATATTGAATGATCAAGGTTGCTGCGGGATGCTGCCAGGCATTGCATATCTGGTCATGGCAAGTTCCAGGGTTACTTGTTGCATGCAAGTATTGTTTCCACCGACCCACACAGTCAGGGAGGCGCGGCTATGGCCTTCGGTGACTGTTTCCTTAATACGGTATGAATCTCTGAGCAGATTGAAAGCCATACTTTTGCAGAAAGAGGTGGCCTTAACCTCGGCCCGTGAGACTTTTAATCTACAGGTTGCAAGGTCTTCAGCTAGGCCCTAGTCTGAACTAACTTCCCGCTCCATTTCGGGGAAATGGTGCATTGTATCTTTAACATGTCTGATACGAGTGGGATAGTACACCTATTTAGACCATAGGTTCTGGGCTATTAGGCACCTTTCAGATGATTTTCGCAGTTATTCAATTTTTTGATGCAATCCGTATTTGGAAGCAGTTTTGGAGGTCTTCCACTGATCCTGCTCCTCGTAGTGGGTGTACTGGTTTTAATTTTTCTGCTACCCAATTGACGTCTAAAATACCAAGTAGATGGAAAAATTACTCTTGGAGCGACGTTGCAGTGAATGCATGGTACTCCATCTGGGCACAACTCAGCTTCAAGAACTAAGTGAGCACTGGTTTCTGTCATTCAGATCAGTCTGGGTTCACTGAGTCTTGTTTGTACTCCACTGCTTATTCTGCGGACAGGAATGCATGTTGGACATCTGTCTAACACGTCCATCAGTTGCGCCTCCGGACGTGGACCTGTGAAAGGTCCATGTAGTGCAGTGTCCTGAGCGTATTCCAATCCTGATGTCAGCTCCTGTTGGAAAGGATACCGGGTCTGCACCAGAACCGGAGAAGATCACCTTTGCTCCATTGACCTGATCCAAGAAGTGTTACAGGGACCGGAGCCTGCGAAGGCAAGCAACAGTGATGTTGCATCTTCCGCATGGATTTGCATATAGCCAGGTTCTGAGCTGGGATGGTGCAGTGAGCTAAATAACGGTGATGGATCAAGCCCTGACCTTTGGACTGGGTAAGAGTGGTCTGCTTAATTCGGACACTCTGTTCATCACCACCCCCTTTTCTGAATCGTTTTTGGCCACTATAGGTGTGGCAGGGTATACTCGGACATGAGTCCCTTGCTCACTGCACCATCAGGATTCAAGCAAGCCGGGCCGACGACGGCTGAAATGCCAGAAACCGGTCCCCGGAAGCTTGTCTCCTTTCTGGTGAAGAATTGGCTTGGTAGTTTAGTCTGCCCTGTTCCCATGATGCACTGGGCCAGGGACAGACTGATTTGCATATAGCCAGGTTCTGAGCTGGGATGGTGCAGTGAGCTAAATAACGGTGATGGATCAAGCCCTGATCTTTGGACTGGGTAAGAGTGGTCTGCTTAATTCGGACACTCTGTTCATCACCACCCCTTTTTCTGAATCGCATCTTCCGCATGGGGCACATAAACATTTGACTCTCCGTATGCTGGGAACAATGTGGCCTCTTTTCCAAAACAACAGAAATTGGAATTTTCTAACAATTTTTTCTTTCTCTTTTTCTCTCTTACTGAGCACCATGGCTTTCGGCATGCTCATTTGGTCTGACAGTATATTGACTTTTTAGGGGACTTAAAGAGCTTTTTTATATATACATCATTTTTTAACACATACCATGTTTTTAGATGTTTTTTAAGTACATATTTCAGCAATGTTTTTATGCTTTTAGAAACAGGCATATTTTCATCTTTTAGCATTATGTCGGATGAGGAGTGGGTGTTATCAACCCCAATGTACCCCAATATTGGCCTAGGTTGTTACACAACCTTTTACCTACATCTGTCCTACCATTGTTTTACATAACGGTTTGGCGCCGACCCTTTATCTAGTTAGGTGCTACATGACTATCCTATGGTTCACTCAGAAAACTAGCCTCATATATTATGCATGAGGATTCTCAGTATCACAGCAGGGATTACCATTATCTGCATAATAACACTGTATAAGTTTCACCTCTGTCGTCATCCTTGCTCGACATGCCCACACTACACTCCTAGGTAGAACCGCTGAGGGTTCCTTTTGGATATATAAGCACTACATCTTCACTGGGCAAGCTAGAGGAGAAAGACTTTCATGCTGACACACTGGCACCAGACGCTGAGGTCCCTGCACACAGACACTCCAGCACACAGTGGTCTGATATCCCTTGTGAGGTGTCCATCTCGAGACCAAGATGGGGTCCTTCACTCTCCAATGGATCTATCCTAAGGGGATTCTTGGCTACACACCTACATAAATGCTAGGTATTAGTCGCCTAATTATGTTATTTATATATATGCCTGCATATATTAATTGTTTTAGCACTACAGTAGAGCGGTTTCCGAGCTTTTCCATGCATTGTAATTGGGATAGGTCCCCATCCAGGTATCTGGAGACAGCGGCTGTAAACACCCGTCACGTCATTTTGTGACCAGACGGTGCAGTACAATGTCAACTATCTATGTCGTCTTCCCTCCACTGTCTCTTGTGTTTTCCCATGACATCCCCTTGACAGTGAATGATATTCTAATAGTACTGAGGTACCACAATTTCCTGTCAATAGACCAGATCCTTAGGAAGACTATAACTATAAATACAAGTCACTCCAAATAGGGACCAGGTCTGGACAGTGTTTTGATGGGCCATTATAAAGAGAATGTCGATGTCTGGCCGCCTCTCTTTACAACTTGCATTAATTCAGCTTGTAAAACAGGATTTCCTAAGTCCCTATGTTTAAAAAGGGGAACTATCAGAACCCCAAATTTTACTACCCAATCTCTTTATTGGAATCAACAGTTAAAATATGTTGATGTTATTTTGAATAGGCTACTGGTCTGGATCTAGGATTTTATTATTCTCTCTGAATATCAGTATGGGTTCAGGACTGATTTGGGAACTCTCACGTAATTTTTATTTGACATCTGTTGATTAACAATTATTCAGTTGCTAAACATTGTCCACTATATTTTTTGGACCTGTCTAGCACTTTTGACAGTGTCAACAGGTCAAAGTTTTCAGAAATGTTGTTGTCTTTGGAATTGGACAGAGGTTTAGTGCACTTTCTCTATGCCCTACACTTTGCTCTATTTGCTTCTGTCAGATTCGGGAAAAGAGAGGAATACAGTGACCCATTTGTGTTAACACGTGGTATGCGACAAGGATGTTGGAATGTTTTCTAGTCCCCAGTCCTATTCTTGTTTTACATCAACAGATTTGACAGTGTTTTGATTAATGTGAGATATGCCTGCAATCACAAACAAGGCTGTACCTGTCCAGCTTTATGCGGATGACACTGTCCTTTTAGCTAGAACCCCAAATGAACTCAAAATACTGCTTGATGCTTTTGTTAATTTTATGACCCATTGCTTATCTATCAAGGGTAAACCAATAGAAAGGATTATCCATGTTTCCCTATCTGGGGTAGCCCTTAACGGTTCTAACACTTGGGCCTTATGTTTTAACACTAGGAAAAAGGTGCTTTGTTCAAGTTGTGGGGTCACTATCTAGTTTGGCTTCACGCATAGGAAAGAAACCTATTCACCCCTTTTTGGAAATTTATAAAAGAATATGTATTCCTAGTCTGACTTTCGAAGCACATATCTGGTACTTACTTACGTTGACAAGTTAGCAGGTTTAGAAAAGTGGAGTACTTTGGCATATCTTGGGAATCCCGTTGTCAAGCCCAAATTATATAATACACAAAGAGCAGTGTTTGGATTTTGTTGAGGACCAGATTAAACTAGCACATCGGTTACTTTGGTTAAAAATCTGGAGCAATGCTCATGCATCCTTTAATGGAAATGTAATTGAAGATTGTCTGATGTGCGACCTGGGAAATAAGATCCTTTAGCTACAATTTATTAGGATATCCACTATAAATTTGAGACAACTATCTTTCTTCCTAAAGCAATCAGAACTAAGCAAAAGGAGAAAGGTAAGCTCATCAAATAATTCATGGCGGCAAGGGAATAAGAAAGGGACTCTGAGGAGTTCAATAAATTCTGTTTGCAAGATTCTCTATTGATACAAATATTGCTACCTTGAGCCCTACCTGGACTGGGAGGCACATTTGTTGGTGTGGATGGTTTTGAAAAGTTTCCGTTGGGTGCTATTAGGTGGTTACACAGTATGACAGGAATCTGTTGTTGCTGTTGTAATGAAATGTCTGCACAGATCTTGTTATATTTTGTTGAAAATGTTATCGCCCATTGTTTCCTAAGTTCTCAAGAAGTTACAGTTTAAGAGATGCACACTGGTGGTAATTTATTTATGAATGCTGAATTTCCCTGAGACTTGTTGAAGAGTTTTTTTTTTATTTGGTATACAATATCTGAATATTTGAATGTTTTGATTTTTTAGGGTTGATATTATAGCTATTAGATGTGGGAAAATATTCTTAGCTTGGGTTTCAGAATGAATTTATTTGCACTTGTTTTTAACTCTTGTATTATGTTTTAACCTCAAGTGTTTTTTTATGCAACGTGATGCTAGTACATTGTTTTTATGATAGTTTTTTTAAATGATTGAATAAAGAGTTTTGGAGAATATACATGCCGAAATGTGGACATGGCAAAAAGTAGTGAATCCCAGGGGGCTACACGATCACACAACAGGATCACCTCCACAAGCCAGAAGGAGGACTCACAGTCAACTACAAAGGCTCCATCAACCCCTCAACGTCCACGGAAAGCATCACCCCATTCATGGAACATCTGCACTTCAAGCTGCAAATCTCTGAAACTTCACCCTTAGTGGAATCCTTGTGCATCGGCCACCTGGAACGCAAGCCTCATTTGTCAACCTCATCACTGAATTTATCATCCTATTCACCATCAACTCCAGAGCCTTCATACTTCCCGTTGACATCAATTTCCACTTAAAAGACAGAACCAACCCATGCTTCTTAACACTCCTCGTAAGTCTGACCAATATCGGACAAACACAGCTAGTCATAGATCCAGCTGGCATCACAGGACAAACTCTAATCTCCATTTGCCCCACCAGCGACAGCATCCAGTAAGTCTCCAGTTCACTGCTCACATGGACAGAAAACTCCATCACCTACGTCCAAATCAACAGACCACAGACCAACGCACCCACTTGTGTCAGCCTACCCAGCCGCAGCTGGGTCAAAATCTCAGGAGGAGACTGGCTCAGCACTCTCAGCAGGGAACCATCAAAACCCACTGACCTCAATGAGGACATCACCTACTTCAACTACTGGATCAAGAAGTGTGCAGACTCCCTTGCACCCAACAAACAAAGTAGAACCATCAACCTGACAGTTGGTACACAGAGGACCTCAGAGACTCCAAACAACACTGCAAACAGCTAGAAAAGAAAACGTAGAGCCAGCCACGAAACAACTGATAGAACCACCAACTGAGAGACACCAAGAAAAGAGCATTAGCCAAGTGCATCAAAGGGATCTCTAACAGCTTCAAGGAGATCTTCTTGAACGTCAAGCAATTCACCACACCGTTGGCCTCCATCAACAGCATCACCCTCTCTCAAAACCTATGCAACACACTATCAAACGTCTTCCACAGCAAAACGGTGAGCATATACAGCAACTTAACATAACAAGCGGACCCCGGAGATCTCATCCCCAACCTGCCCATCACCTTCCAAAACAGCCATCTGAATAAATGGAAAAGTCTCACAAGAAAATATACTGTTCCGATCATGCAGACCATCTACTGAGGGGCTCCAAAAGATCCATGCCCCCACCACATCTACAACCTCGGAGCATGGCCTATCAGCACTGCCCTCACCCACATTATCAACTCCATTATCACATCTGCCACATTCCTGGAATATTGGAAGCATGCAATGGCCAAAGATTGCCTCAAGAAGTCATCAGCCAACCCAAACCAAGTGAGCAACTCCTGCCTGATCTCCCTTCTTTCCTACCCAGCCAAACTGATAGAGAAGGCCATCAACAGGCAACTCAAAAGGGGCATCGAATTCCACAACCTACGGGACAACACTCACCTGACTGGTTTCAGGAAAAACCACAGCACAGACATAGCCCTCATTGCAGCCACTGACAACATATGGACCATCATGAACCAAGGAGAAACAGCAGCCTCATCCCCCGCGGCATTCAACACAGTCTCCCACAGCACACTCATCAGAAGACTACTCAAGAACGGAATCCAAGGACCCACACTAAGCTGGATCTGCTCCTTTCTCACGGCAAGAACCCAAAAAGTCAGACTCCCTTCCTTCACATCGTAGACCACAAACCTGATCTGCGGAGTCCCCCAGGGATCTCCTCTCAGCCGGGCCCTGTTCAACATCTACATGACACCACTCGCCAACATCATCCAATCCCAAGGTATCACTATCATCTCCTACCCCGACAACACCCAACTCATTCTCTCACTGACGGATAAGGCAACCACCACCAGAACCTCTTCACCAACTGCATGCCCTTGGTAGCTGGATGGATGATAAACAACTGCCTGAAGATCAACTCTGACAAGGCGGAGGTACCGGTGTACAGAAACAAAACCTCACCATGGGACGACACCTGGTGGCAGACAGAGAGCGACCAATAATAACACCCACCGACCAAGCCAGAAATTTGGGGATCATCCTGGACAATAAACTTAACATGATGGCACTAGTCAACTGAGCGAGTGATGCTTGCTTCCAAATCCTGTGTATGCTACGAAAAATCTTCAAGTGGCTGCCAGAAAACAACAGACTAACCATCACACACACACACTCATCACAAGCATCCTCGACTATGGCAACACACTGTACGCCGGAATCGACACAAAACTCCTAAACAGACTTCAGACCACACAGAACGCAGCTGCAAGACTCCTACTCATCCTCCCTTGCCGCACCCATATCTCAAATCAGATAGTTCCACTAGCTACCCATCCACAAACACAGCTATTCCAAATGCCTCACGCTCACCTGCAAAGCTATGCAGAACACCGGACCAGCACACTTAAACAACTGCATACACTTTGACTTACCTATTAGACACCTACACTCAGCCTCACTCTCACTTGCACGCACTCCCCGCATCCACAAACGTAGATCAGGAGGTCGCTCTTTCTCCTACATCGCAACCAAAGCAGGAAGTGACCTTCCACAGTACATCAGATCAGTGGTTAATTTGGAAAGAAAAATGTGCCGGTGCCCAAAGCTCTCCTTTGAAACACGCTGCTGCTGCAATTAAATGTGCAAGCAAAGAATATTGAGGCAGCGTAATCCTAAAACCCTCTCAGACCTCTTTAATCCATTTACAGGCACTTCCTGACCCTTCAGATCACTCTTGCAGCTTTCTGCCTTTGTGTCACTTTTTTGTTTTTCTCTTCCTACGTCTTTCCCATAGGTGTCTTTTACTCACAGTAAAAGCCTGATGCAGAAAAATAAGTGCCGGCCCTCAAAAATAAGTGCTCTGCGCCCACCGGAAACCACTGGCATGAATTAAGCACTGCATCAGAGCCTTCTCCTCACTTCTAGAGTTCCACAAGAAGCTGAAGACTTGGCACCTCAAATAACTCTGTGGGGACCACAAACCTACACACCTTTTCAAGCGCCTGGATACCCTTGCGCTTGATTAGTGTCCTCTACAAATCGACATAACGTTGCAATGCTGCAGTAAAGGCATTACCTCCTCGTCCCATTACTTACTCAATGCAGAATTGTGAACCATGTAGGAGGGGAGCATAGCTGGGGTAGAGGCAAGCATGCTGAACTATGGAATATCATATAAAAAATGGAGAGAACAGAATACTGCTTTTGAAGTGTGGTGAAAGTGGCGTCGCTTCTGCGAAGTGGCATGAAGTGTTGAGAGAGGCAGCAGAAATATTCATGCAAAAATATGCAGCAAACCTTGGAGGAGTCCCAGAGTGGTGAAAGATGCAGCAAAAGCCTGAGAGGGACGGGTGGAAATCTGGTTTCAGAGACTTGGTTATTCGGCGAATCTTGCCTTTTAATAATGGGCTTCAGTGGGGTTACATATGTCAAAAATATAGCAAATGTATATAACAAAGTTTAAGAAGTGAAGGGAAGGAGGGCTTTGTCTTCCTGGTCTTTACAGACATAGTGATGGTTTTCTTTTTCCCTCTACAGGGTTCCTGAGGTGGGATGCCACCTCCAGCAGCCTCAACGGTGTGGTGGTGAGTATTATATTCTGGTTTACTAATCTGTTCTCCTGTCACCAGATCACCCGTGGTTTAATACAGTGTGCTCTTTTCTCATGTCCTCCCTTGTAGGGATAGCATGTCTGACTGGAAGGAGTGTCCAAGACTACTAGAAAAGCTCTAAGTTAAGTAAAACATTGAATATGAGTAGCCAAAACTCTGCTGTGGGTCATGCGGTCCCAACAGAAGGAAAGTTTTGTCAAGGTGCTCGAAACTCCTGTGATCTGCCAGTTTCCTCCGGTAGCATTGCTCCCATGAGTCCCCTTTCTTTGACTAAAAACGTACTCGGACTGAAAACGTGCTCCCACTGACCATAACAGTGGTCCCACCCTGCTCTACACACTGCACCACGTGCAAGGGAATCTCTAATCTCCCTTCAAAGGGCAGGCAGGTTGCCGCCAGCACAGTGAAACATGGAGCGGCTGATTCAAAGCTGCTCTGTATTTCTCTTGCATGCGCTGCCCCCAGGGCAGCGCACGTTCGCGGCTATCTTGGGGGCAACGCATTCTATGTAATAGAGCAGCCTTTTTCTGTTTGCACCCGGTGCACATGTTTTAAGGTCTGCCACGCACAAACAGGGAAATTGCGCCCTAATACATTATATGGCCCCTGTACGCTGTTCTCATAACATCTTTCATTTGTACTATTAAGTGATCATCAAAAAGGAGGTACGTTACGGTGGAGCCATTATAGTCAATTCCCCGTTTCCAACGGGGTTCTATGTCAATCATACACTGAAGTTCAGGTACGTGTATACTAACTATCCATAGTGATGTTTTGTTGCATACCTTTATGCAGTGTCCGTGCTGGCGTGTTTCTGGTGTCTGCTTGCATCAGTCTTTTCACCATCAAGTTAATAGATATTGCCTGAAGGGGGGCCCAGATGTCTCTCTTATGCTGTGCTGATTATTTCAGCATCTCTTTCCACCATTTTATTACAGTCAGGTCATGTAGCCAATCGTTCAGCCTTGATGGTGGTCATTTAGACCAGTGAATATCTGTCCTTCGTTTAGGCCAGTAGTAACCTTATTGTGGTAAACGTCCTGCAGTAGATTGATATCTCAGAAACATGACTCGGCAGTGCCAGCATTAGGATGAAAGGAAGCGCTATCTCAGTGAGGTCCTGCATTACCAGTCACCAAACCTGCTGTATTACCATGTAATCCCATGGCAAGTGCCCCAAGTCCATCCTCTCCCCTTGTCATCTTGGACACTGGGCCTGGTACAAACCTGTTCATAGTTAGCAGTGTGTGGTGCAGTCTGTGGAGAGGTTTAAACTGAAATAATGTATGCCTGCTTTAAGCGATCCTTCCTAGATCTGCTTGCAGTACTTCCTAGATCTGCTTGCAGTACTTCCTACATCTGCCTGCAGTATTTCATATATCTGCCTGCAGTACTTCTATTATCTGCCTGCAGAAGTAGTCCCACCATCAATCCTCCAGTGGCTGTCCCACATGTTCCTCTCAGTGTGGTACAGTGATTTTTCCTGTAAGGTTAAGAACCTTCAGGCGGGGAATTGCTCGTGCAGCATCTCCAGCTCCAACTCAGCAAGCATTTTCTCCTACAGGCTCATACTTAGGGATATGCTGAGGAAGTCAGCCAATGGGAGTAGTGGGGATTAATATGTTCAGTCCTGCAGGTTTGACTAACTCAAGCCCACCAAACTGGAGGTCGCAAGAGTATGTATTTGACTTCTAAGTCTCTTTGGTTTGGCACAAACCATTTTTTTAATGTTACCTTTTCCAGCAGTTTATGCTCTACTAGTTAGTGTTTATTTTCCACAGCTGGGGGATACCAATACATGCAAATCATGTTGCGCTGCTAGGTAAGACAGTCGAGGATCTGGTAGAGCAAGTCCTCCTAGATTCGATCTAGTAGGGTATTGTTTGCCCACCCATATCAATTGAGTTAGGCTAGACTTCAGCTTATCAAAGGATGTGTTGGGTAGATGGAAGGGAGGTTTGAAAATGGTTAAAGGCGCTTTGGCAGTATCCCCATTTTAATGGGTGGTATTCTGTCATACATTAATATTGTCAGTTTCATCCACCTGGCCACTTGCATATCTATTGTATGGACATGCCGAAACAAAATATCGGAAGGCACTGGTGCCCATATTTTGTTTCGACATGCCCATATTGGTATTAAACCAGATTCCCAGGTTTTTCATCTGTTCTAAATTCCATTTTTAAGAGGTAATCTATCAGGACCCCTTTCGCCAACACAGTCGGCCGGGGTACCTCAGTCCTGTGCTAATTGACTTGGGAGTCCCAGGAGGGCTCTGTATAGGATCACTATGTGTAGTATGTGATTCAAGTTGTCTTGAGTAAGCATCATATTTAACAGTACAGAGTCTGCATAGAGAGGCAGGGTCAAAAGGTGTCTTGTAATGTAAAGGACACACACCAGTGACTCCATCCCCTACACAAACAGCAGCAGTGACGAAGGCCATTCGTGCCCCGGGATATCAACAGCACCTCTTTATTATGCTGTTCATGCTGAAACTGGCTAGTGGGGCTAAGTATAATAGACTAATTGGTTTCAGGAACAAGGTCCACACTTGACTTCTTCTACGTATCTAAAATATACATTTTCAATCCTGGAAATCAAGTGCCTTTTCACCATTCAAAAAAAGTGCCACAGCAGGTAGCAAGGGGTCAACGTGAAGTATTAAAGCAATTAGTGTGCACAGATTAATTACTGTGCTGTAGCGGGGTGCTCAGTAAAGGGCAGTAAACGAGTTTTAGTAAGGACCGGCTTTATTTGATGGAACAAGATATCTGTACAAGTTTTGCGTTGGTGGGGTCGCCTCGGAGATCGGCTTCTCTCCGGTCGCTGTTTCCTGCGGGTAGCCTCTGTCTTCTTCTATATCGGGCTCCTTCGCGTATCCACTTGATCGGTCTCCGTCTTTAAACCTTGGTCCGCCTCGGAGGAAGAGACAAGGGAGAGGGTCTCAGTCCTTGGCTATTACACAATAGTGAGGGAAAAAGGAGTGGGGGATACCCGGTGCTGCCTATGAAGCGGTCGGTGCACGGGGAAGGGAAGAAGTGCTGGGAGGGGTCCCGGGGAAAACGGAAGGGGGGTATTTACACTAGATTCGGTTCCCTCGCCTTTTCACCCAACCCGAGATACGGTCACGTACCTCTGTGAGCCACACGCCTCCAGGTCGCGTGCGGCTGGGCGGCTCGTGATGCAGTTGGCCTTCTGGCTCCCGCGCCGTCAACGGGTCTCTTATCTCCTCCTCCACTCCCACAGATGGTATTCCGGGTTCTTCTTCCTCCGCGCCGTCTCTCCGTTCTCTCCACCACTCTCATCTCCGCTCAGCGTCCTCCACTCCAACCTGCACGCCGGTGAACAAGCACACCTGGCTGTTCTGCACTTCCGTATTTACAGCCTGACGAGGCTCCTCCTCCTCCTTGGGTCTCTGCCAGTTAAAGGACCAGTCCACGCTGTCTTCTTTGTCACAGCTATACCATTCGACCGGTCCAGTCTGTACCTGAGGTGGGGAGTGCTGAAAAGATAGGAGGGGGGGGTCACACGATGAAAACCCTTAAGGGGAGGCCCTTGCCTTCGAGACCCCATCTGGAAGGCCCGCCCCGTCACATGTGCATTGATCGGTTTGGAATGTGTCCAACATGGTCTAAAAAAAACTTGCTTGGGCATAAGCAGTAATAGCCGGATGGTGAATATTTTAACCAAGATTGTACTGTCAACATTTATAAGTGCCAATGGTCAGTATGATGTGCACCGACCAGCTTCCTTGCCGGGCTTAAATATTGTTATGCTTCTCCCATCGAGGGGTAAAGTGCTGCCTTGCATAATGCTTCATCTAACATCCCCAGGGGATGCCGCAACAACATCTTTGAGAATTCTTCGTCAAATTAATTTATAAGTCCGTCGGGTCCTGGGGCTTTCCCAGTTGCCACTGTCTTTCTGGCGGATTGTACTTTCTCTAATGTGATTGGTTATTTGAGGGCCTCTGCACTCTCTCTTTGCAGCCTATGGCTATGCGATCTGCGTATTTTGAGATTTGGTTCCTGTTCATCATTGTGTGGGAATCAAGTTTTGAACAGCATTCTAAAGAATGCCTGTGGAACCACGTCACTGTTAAATTTGCAGTTGCCCTCTGAGCTGGCAGTGATGGTAACTGTCCAAAGAAAGATCAGTTTCCAATGTTAATCGCCACTCAAGGCCAGACAGATCAGCCTCAGGCACATCCAATCGCACTTTCAGAGCTCTAATCACCCCACCTTCCTAGAGATGTACATTTCCCTGGCGTAGCCTTTAAACACCTCCACTACCAGCACTTCTCTGGGCACCGATCCTCTGTTCAGCTCAAAGTATTACACTGTTTCTGCAACTACTGAGGCCTCTGACCAGTAACACCAGTGTATTCCCCTCAGCCTCCTGGGATACATCTTAAGTGTTAGTGTGATGGAAGAATGATCTACTCAATAATACTCCAGGAAATTGAATCATATGTGCCCGGTTCAAGGCTAAGCAAACTGTCTCCATACAAGAACGAAATGCTGAAAATGTGGCTCACAAAAGACTGTGAAACAGTAAAGAACAACCCCCAACGGGCCTTAAAAGGATGCCAAAGAAACTGCCTATGACCACAAAGAAAATTACATGAAATGATTAATGACAAACATTGTCAATGGGAATGCTTCTTTGAAACTGACAATCAAAAATACACAAAGAATTTTCTGTCCGTGGTCATAAACTTTATTGGAAATTACCAACTTAATATCAATGTCAGCGTCACCTCACATATTTGTTTAAAGCATTACAAAAAGATACTTTGATCAGTCTATGAAATTTACCAAATAACAATCCATTCACATAGAATATTACTACTAAAAGTGGTGCCAGACCAAGAGCCACTGTCCAATCAAACAACACCAACTTACATGATGACACAGGATTAAGAACTATTGCTTTTCTAAGCAAACAATAAACTAGGCTGTTATGTCTCTGAAGGGCAAAAAGACTTGAAGCCTAATAGGAATCCACCAGATTGTGTCAAGCAATTTAGCCACTGGTGATTATCATTGTTTTCCTGGATGTTTTGATTATTAGAAGAGGAGTCAAGTTGCCCTGCCTCGCGGAGACCAAGTTTAATTGTACCACAAACAAAAATGGGCAACCATTCGAGCCAACATCTAGCTGTCCCGTCAGCTTTGTAGCTTTCAATTGCAATATTTTCACCAAAATTATCCTCTACCACGTTGATTAGATGTAATCTTCAGATTTTTTCTTTTTAGGTATTCCCCATTCCATTTTGTATATTAAAGTAGTCAAATGTACGTTTTTCATTTACGTGCATCGCAGGGATGTATGATTGTACAACGCGTACCGTTTCAACGCGTGCCTTTACAATGAGTCTTTAACAACGCAAGTCGTTACAATGACTTGCATTGTTGGGAGCGGATAATAAATAGTATAATTTACTATTCTAACACCAGTCCCGTGGATAGTAGGGAAGGTGTTGGACTAGTAAATATACTATTCTTTATCCTTTAGCGCCCTCCAGCGCAAGTCGTGATTAAGACTTGCTTTGTAAAGGACGCGTCATAAAAGCAATGCGGGGTAACATCCGCGTTGAAAAGGATGTTCCCCGCATCGCAGTAAGTTTTGCTTCCTATTGGTTTCATTGCAATGTAATCGTTCAGATTTCACATACATTAATGTTTTTTTCCGTGCGACCTGATAGCTCGGTTTTTCCTACCTGTATTAGTGGTTTGGTATTTTCAACATTGCTACAAGCAGTTACTTTTTAAACAGTCAACAATGCTTAATGTTGTATAATGTTTGTTTCAGTAGCTGTTCAGATGTTTGTACATGTAGTTGAAACCGTCGGTAAGGATTTGCAGAAGCATAAGTAGATGAAAGGGCATAGATGCTTATAAATTGGTTGCTGATTCTACTAAAATTCAGTAAGGGCTGAAAGGAGTATTTACACTGCGTTTAGACCATTGCTAGGTAGACAGGAATCTCCACATTCAGATAGGAGCAGATGGAGGGAATGCAGAGACAAGAGCTTTAATCACCTTTTTCCTTTTCGAAGGCCAAAGGAAGGACCATCAAGCCACCAGATGGACCTGCTAAGCTTGTCTGAAGCACCATGGCTGTGGTGCTTAGAGAGAGACACAAGCTGTCCTCGAATCGCACAGTAGTTCCGGTGTTCCACTAAGGTATGTGGGTGAAAAGCAAGTTCACCTAAGAAACTTCAACAGGCTAATTTTAGTGCTAAGATTAGCTGAGTTACAGGCAAAGATTGAGGGGTTGGAAAACGTGCAGGGAAACTCCAAATACATTTTCTAATGTTGAAGTTTTTTCTAATAATAGGTTCAGTAGCCAATATTGATGTTTCTATTTTTGTTTATATGGTAAACTATGTGCACTAGGATAGTATTTTGATTTTAATAGCATTATATGTGTAGTGTGTATTCTTGTGTGTCTATTCATGGTCAAAGGAGGTTTGGAGCCCACATACATGTATTCTTTAGTGTCACACGGACTGGATTAATGCCCAATAAGAACCTTCCTCAAGTAATGTGCAGGTGATTCATGGGTTATAGTTAGGGCCATTGGAATTATGAAGCAGGGAGGACCAAATTATGCAACAGGGTTGACTCAATCATGCAGAAAGCAAAGGCAAATAATGCGGCATAATGTGGCACATTGTGTGGGAGTACTCTTCCTTATTTTGTAATTTTTGCACAGATTAACACTGTTTGGGCACAGCTTTCACCTCATTAGTACCAGTTTAACACCCAAATACAGCAGTAAGCAACAGAAAGGGACCCAGTCAACCTTTTCAAAGGCCTTTCCACTGTACAGCAACGCGCGTGACAGCATTTTAGTAACTCTTGATCTGATTGAGCTGGAAACAATTTTTTTAATTAAAATATGCAGATTATACAGCCAATGATGGAATATGTGCTAATTGCAGTAAATCGATAATTATGCGGAAAATGCCACTGCAAAATCACATAATTCCTGTGGCCTTGGTTGCAGTTCACTGGGTTCTCTGTCTCATGTTGGTCTCGTTTTGTTATGTTGACTACGGCTGGAGTGTCAGAGGGACTAGTGAGCCTGCAGCTTCAGCCGTATTTTGGACAAGTTCTAAGAAAATGTACAAGAATTGAGAGTAGATGAAAATTACATTCCTTTTTTCCAATCCAGGGGCTTCAGGAAAAACTATTATTAAATCTTCAATCTGTGCTATAAGATTATCAAGTACTTCGTCAAGAAAAAGATGCCCCTCTTCACTGCCTTTTTAGACTTTCTCGAGCCTTAGACTTCGTCAATAGAAACTCTAGTGACGAAAATAATTTTAAACCTTAATTTGGATGAAGAAGCCATTATTAAAAATTGGGACAAGTGTCTACTCGAACTCAAATGCTCTGGTACCAGTCAACACAAGAGACAAAACGAGCGAGAATTTACAGGGGGTTTTTTCCCCGTAGATTTAAATAGCGCAAACTTGACCCGAAGGTATCAGAGCACTTTACATGGGCACCAGTTGCGTTACACAAGGACACATTAATTTTTTGTTTTGTTAGGCATGGGGAGATTACGTGATTTGCCCAGAATCACAGGATGGTGAACGTCATTGCTGAGACTCAAACCCTGTACCCCAGTTTTGTGATCGACCCCCTAGCCGTTAGGCTACATCTTCTCCCCATAGGTTGAAATAGGGATGCATACTTTCTTTCCTTACTGTTCAGTCATTACATAAACAACATGTATTCTTTTAGGTCCTTCAGGTGTGCCTCAAATCAGAGAGCTAAACATACCTCACCTTTTTTATGCCGACTTTTCAGTCTTACTAGTTCAGACAAAAAAACACCCTTAACACTCAACTGAGAACCATGGAACAGTACTGAAAATATATAAGTTGCAAATAAATCAGTCTGTCCAAATGAAGAAATATGGTAGGAGGACCAAACCAAAAGAGAGCTCAGACAAAGACCGTGTCTCTAGAAGGACTACTGATCTTGAAAACAAGTAAATTCAAATATCTAGGTGCTCTGCAGGAAACCGCATTGGGAAGAGGTCTCCAGCAAAGCAGAGGAAGTGGTCACGGGCATTCTGCGCTTTGCTATCCATTCAGGGAATCCACCCCATGCCAATCTAAATCAAAACTTCCAGTCCAAAGAGGGTAGTCATATTCTCTGAAGCTGAAGTTTGGGGTCAAAGTCCAGACACCACATCAATTGGAAGGCTTGACTCCTGCTTCTTGAAGAAAGCACTAAGGTGTCTGTAATCCACTGCCCTGTGCACCTTAGGAACTGATTTTGGATATGTATCTATACCAGAGCTGTCCTGCACAGCATCTCTATTCTACACAGTAAGGAGCAAATACAGCAAAAACAAACCAACTCGTGGACAAGGCATAGATTGAGTGCAATCTTCTTCAAAAAGCTCCAGATATACGGAAAACTAAAGTAGGAGATGGCATAGTTAGAAGCCCTGGCACTCTGGCATCCAAAACTGAGGCAAGGCCCTAACAAAAGCAATTCTAAAATAAGAGACTAGGCCTGTTTGAAATGTATGAATTAATGGTTTTTAGAATGTTTGATGGATAATTGTCCCAATAAACGTATTCTTGCTACTACTCCTAAAACACAGACTGCCCAAAAGATACACTATGGAATTCCACAGAGCACTAGAAGCACGGAAATGCATAACCTGACCAGGGATCCAGAGCAGAAGAAAGAACTCTGCCCTTTTCATGGAGATATCGATATCGGCTTACCAGAAACGACTTTTCTATGTTTTTGTGGTGATACCAACATAGACATGTTTACAAGGCGTATGCTAAAATAAATCTTGGGTTCCAGTTGATAAATTGTGTGATCTTCTGTTTAGCATTGGTGTTGTAACAAAACTCTTTCATGTTGTTTTCCCTGTGTTGACATAGATTACAATTTGTACAAGTAAAAAACCCGGGTGGTTTTGGAGACAACCAATTCTTTTATGATTTAATTGCTGGTGTGATTAGTATAATATTAGTGTAATGTATAGTATAATGATTATTATAATATATTATACATGCTAAAAAGAATATGTGTGGTGCCCTTTCAGGATCTGGAATGGTAGTTAGTCAGCCATACCGGTGAGGGTTCAGCCCCCAATACATGCAGAAATGTATGGGAGCTCATGTGAAGGGGTCTGAAGTTGCTGATGCAAAGGCACAATCGCATAAATGTGTAACAACAATGGAAAGTGGGCCAGAGTGTTTGAGATGCACCAGAGCATACACTCATCAATGTAATGGAAAGTGGTAAAGGTGGTAGTGTCTACAGCAGATGCGTACATGCTGTTGTCTGGAACAGTCGTTGGAAATGGTGCTCCTGCAGTAGATTCTTACAAGCAGAACTGAGGAACTTCCATTTTGAAGTAACCCAAAGGTGTGATAGCTGCAGCAGAGGCATCCTTCAGAAATGTGGAACATCTGTTTTACAACTGGAAGAGGCTCGGGCTCAGGCAGCACAGCAGAGGAAATTCGGAGGAAGAAAAGAAAATCCTTTCCTTTGGTCAGTGAGAAGAATTATTGTAAATGGAACCATGCAGAACCATGGAAAATCCCTGTTGGTGGTGGTAAGTACAGGCGATACCTGCAGGTCGGTTGTACATAAGCCAAAATTGACCACCATATGGGAACTGAGAGGATTAAACCGATGCGCCACATGCTGCACCTAGTGCAAGAGAACGCCACACTGAGGTGCATATGCTCAGCCTACACATGGTAAACTCTTTCTTCATCTCTAGCTGTGGGGCCGTCCACACTTATTCCTTGAAGTTGGTCTAAAGTTGCGGATCGAACAACCTTCCACCCCCAAAGAGGTTTCCTTTGACACGGTTCTTTTGGAGGGGTGGGTGGAACCGATTCTGCACCTTGGAGATGGAACATTTGTTCAGGAGTATCTTTTTCAAGAGTAACTGTTTCAGGAGAACGTTTGGCAAAGTCCTCTTCAGATTGCTCCACAATCTGGCGCATTTTCTGTTTGCTGTGATCGTTCCGGTCATCCACACTGCCAAAAAAATTGCAAAGGAGTTGTTAAATTCAGAAGCTTTTTTTAAAAAGTAGATACAGCTGCGTTACTTTTTCCACTAGGCATTTTAATTTGTTCATTTTTTGCCTTATGCCCACCTGATCATAGAGTTATCCTTTGCCTTTTTTAACAGAGTACCTTTCATTTATTATATAAATCGATGTATTATGGTCTGTAAAATAGCATTACAGATCTATCATTCACAACCAGAGGAATTAAAACACAATTTATTTCTACCACGCTCCAATTTACCGACAATCTGTACTCACAAGAATTACAAAATTCTACTACATATATGTGGTTCAGATATGTATATTTCACATAAGTAATTGGTGTTCAATAGTTGTGTAAATCACAGGAGCTACCATCCGATTTCCAAGATTCTTGTTGTTTTTTTTGTATGCCAGTAGCTCAAATAGACCCGATTCCTCTTGATACTTCACAGTATTTCATATTTGTGTTTCTGAAACTCCTTGGGACCTCATTAGAGTTATATAAAACAAATTGTATTTTTTGTTTGTTGTTCCAATATAGATTCTTCATTGGCATGTGCTTCATTGATCATCTTTCACACCTGATGTTTGCATTCAGTTCCACTACTTTCACAGTTAAGCCCCATTTTTCCCCATCTTCATTACTTTTTGCGCCCGAAGCTCACGTGTTGCCGACTGGGTAGAATCAGAAATCATCAACGTTCTACATGGGCCATTTGTTGGCCATGAGGTTTATTTGAGTCGTAGAGGGCAACAACCTCAGTGAATGTTTTTTGGCATAGATTTTGGAATCTGAACCTATTAAAAAATGATTAATCAAGACGCCTGATTATAGTTTGTCTGAGTCAACGACAACTTTTTGTTTTACCTTGGGACTCTTTTTCTTCTCTGGTTTCTGCCTGGACATTCACTTTAAAAAATATGATTTGAGATGTGCATGCTCACTTTTGTGTTCTGTGCCTGCCCCACACTAAATCTCATCCAACAGTCAGGTTCTGACTCCCTCCTTGCAAGCCTTCCCTCTCCTGGTTCTTCTCTTCACCACTGGCTGAAGCCTGTAGCAGACATCAGACTATTTTCTGTTTGGATAGCACCTTCAAGTTCAAACTTTTTCAAGAAGTCTATCTTCAGTCTTGTTTCAGATCTCAGTTTTGATTTCCAATGTGAAAAGACTGACCTGATGCTATTTTAAACACTGAAATTTATTTTAATGTGAAGTGGACATTTTAGCCTGCTGTGCATTACTGTGACTACTACTGTATTTGCGCTCCTTAGCTCTCGCCTTACCTGAAGGTCTCGCCTGAACTCAGTGACCTGTCCCACCGCCCTGGTCCGACGCTGTAACTAGTACCGTTGCGCGGAGGGCGTGGTGGGTAGAGTCAGGCACTTCTGGTTTGGTGGGTCAGCGTTCCAGCTGCAGGGGGAGAATTGGCCATAAATATCGCTTGGTCCTGCGGCGGCGCTGCAAGCAGAGGGGGTCTGTGGCAGCTTCCTCCCGCGCTCGTTTGGTGGCTAAGGTGATTTCATTCACGCGCTCACTGACCTGATGCTATTTTAAACACTGAAACTTATTTTAATGTGAAGGGGACATTTTAGCCTGCTGTGCATTACTGTGACTACTACTGTAGTTGCGCTCCTTAGCGCTCGCCTTACCTGAAGGTCTCGCCTGAACTCAGTGACCTGTCCCACCCGCCCTGGTCCGACGCGGTAACTAGTAGCGTTGCGCGGAGGGCGTGGTGGGTAGAGTCAGGCACATCCGGTTTGGTGGGTCAGCGTTGTAGCTGCAGGGGGAGAATCGGCCATAAATTTCACATGCCCCAGCGACTGCGCAGCGGGCGCGCCGAAGGCATGGCAAAGGCAAGCCCGTATGCGCCCGTCCGTGGCCGGATGGGGCCTGGGGCCAGGACCCCTGGTGGAACTCAGGTAGACTTAAGCTACTCTCGTCAGGAGTTACTCGATCTGCGCACGAGTATTGAGTCCACATGTAGGCATGGTGTGGACCTCTATGAAGATGGCCTCAGGAATACGTGCAGATATTGTGGTTACTCATTTAGCCACTGGAAGCTTCTTAAAGGATTCAATAGGGAGCTCAGATGCACACTAATCAACTGTAGGTCCCTTAGGAAGCACAGTATGGAAGTACGCGACTTACTTGAGGACAGCAAGTTGGATATCCTTTTTATCACAGAAACTTGGCTAGATGAAGATTCGGCCCCTGAAGTGCTGGAAGCTCTCCCTCCGGACTATGGAATACGCAGGTTAGATAGACCCTGCGGGGGGGGGGAGGGATTGTGGTTATTCATAAGGGCGATATTAAGTGCACCATGGAGTCAACTTCTGTATCTGATAGCGAAGCGGGTACTTTTTCTATAATTGTTTCTAACAATTGTATAATTAAAGGCCTACTGGTGTATAGACCCCCCGGAAGTAGCAGCCAGTTTGCTGCTAGTCTTATACAAAATATATTGTCCCCAGCTATGCGTTATGAGAAATTCCTTCTGTTGGGAGATATCAATTTGCATTTCGATGATGCCTCGAATATCTCGGCCCAAGAGGTTCGTAATGATTTGCTAACTCTGCAACTAGCATTAAAATCCGATTTACCCACACATCGGCTTGGACATATATTAGACCCCATTTTTTGTAATTGGGACACTCTTAAAATTCATTCTCCTGAACCAATGGTCTGGACTGACCATTATCTGGTGCCATTTAAAATCAGCTGCTCCATGGGAAATAACCCAGGGAAAGGGGGCGGCACTTCTAAAAAGCAGAGGAAATGGGCTAGGTTCTCCCCGGGAGATTTTAGGGCCAGTTTGGTGCAGGGGGGCCACCGGAAGGACTTGGCTCAGCCATTGATGGGGCCTGTGAAGCACTGGACCTTCGCATTCAGCTTGCCCTTGATAAAACTGCCCCTTGGTCTAACAAGGGACCCACGCGGTGAACTAAATCCGCAGCGTGGTTTAATGACGATTTAAAAATGGCTAAGACAGCTTGCAAGCGTCATGAAAGAACCTGGAGACAGGGGTACTTGCCAGACCATGTGAGGGCGTACAAATTGAGTCCTAGTGGGTATCATGCCTTGATAAGGAAAACTCACTCAGCTTATTACACTGATCGGATTGACAAGACTAATTGCTCTGCTAAGGAACATTTTGTAGTTTACAAAGAGCTATCCTCACTGGCCTCTATTGAAGAATGAGTGGTGGCCTCTGTGCAATCCTGCAATCAGATAGCTGATTTTTTCCACAATAAGGTGCAGGATATTTACTCTACTTTTCCCATTGCGGCTAGGGCTTGTTCTGGTGGCGAAGAGCCGTTGGGGGAAGGACCTCTGGAAATAGACAGTCTGTGTGCTTTTATGGCCTCGGACGAGGACCAACTGATCAAAGTGGCTGGAGGTGTAAAATCTGGCTCTCCTAGAGATCCGGCCCCAGCCAAAATTTTAAGAGGTAACATGGAGACGCTAGCGCCGTACATCAGGCATCTTCTTACACTGTCTTTTGATTCTGGTAGGGTACCGACAGTTTGGAAACAAGCTGTGGTACTTCCACTTAAGAAGAAACCTCAGATTAGCATAACCCATTTGAGCAACTTACAGCCTATTTCACCCCTTCCCTATTTTGCTAAAATAGCGGAAAAATTGGTTAATCAACAACTCTCGGCTCATATTGAAACTCACCGACTTTTACATCCTACTCAGGCAGGTTTCCGTGCCCTCCATTCTACGGAGTCGGCGTTACTCTTCTCTACGGAGATGTTGCAGAAACATGTGGATGAGGGTCAGACAGCGGCACTGATTCTTCTTTATTTCAGTGCTGCGTTCGACACTGTGGCACACCACACTCTGCTACAGTGTCTGAGGAAGGGCGGAGTCAATGGGAAGGCGTGGCAATGGCTGGAATCCTTCCTCCATGAACGTAGTTTTTGTGTTGAGCAGGGGCCTTACAGGTCAAAGGCTATTGCCCTGAATCAGGGAGTACCGCAGGGTTCTAGTCTGAGCCCCACCCTATTCAACCTTTATGTTGCTCCGGTGCCACTGATCACGGAGAAACATGGGGTGGATGTGGTGACCTACGCTGATGACACGCAGCTGGTTGTGGCTCTGTTACAGCCAGCTGAGCATGCAGCCAGCCAGTTTGCGTCTTGTCTTCAGGACCTGGCCGGCTGGATGTCGAATAACTGTCTCAGATTAAATGGGGACAAGACGGAGGTGCTAATCGTAGGCAAGTCTCCGTCTGTTTGGACATCTGCATGGTGGCCTCAGACCTTGGGCCTTTTACCTGTACCTAAAGATCAGGTTAAGAACCTCGGCATTTGGATTGACTCGAAATTATCTTTCGAGTATCATACTAGACGTGTGGCCGGAACTTGCTTTGGCATTCTCCTCAGTCTAAGGAAGACGCTCGATTTGCTCTCGTTATCAGCTAGGAGGGCCCTGGTCCATGCCCTGGTTACTTCCAGGCTGGACTACGAGAATGCCCTATACATGGGAGCCAATGCGAGATGTCTCCAGCGACTGCAAAATATTCAAAATGCTGCCGCACACCTGGTATTGATGCTGCCTAGAAGATCTCCTTCCAAAAAGGCCTTGGAGACGCTGCACTGGCTGCCGATCAGGGAGCGCATCCAGTTTAAAGCCCTCTGTATTAGTCATCGGATCGCTCATGGGAATGGTCCAAGCTTCCTGCGGAACTTGCTCACTTCGTACAAGCCCACTCGGCTTCAGCGGTCTCAGGGTGCTGGCCTAATGTGCATCCCGAAGACCAGTAGGGCCAGGATGGGTGGCAGATCTTTCTGCCTTCTGGCGGCCCGTAGATGGAATACTCTCCCTCCCAGACTCCGTACGGAGCCCACTGAGGCTGTCTCTCGCAGGGAACTGAAAACATACTTGTTCCCAAGGTGTTAGATGCATTAGGTTTGGGAGCTGTATTGGGGGGTTGCTGAGGCCACTGAATAGCGCGGGGACACACTGGTTAGTGTAACCAGGCGCTGTATAAACTCAGAATTAATATTATTATTTTATAAAGGTGTTTGATAGAGCAGGGATCCGCAGCTCTCTGGGAAATCCGGCTGAATGGCAGCTGTTTGCTGAGACCTCCTCCCAGGATTGTGAAATGTTATCACTTTGTGCATGCATGCCTGCCCGGTGTACTAGGACACCCTATGGACCTATCCGTTCTGTAATTGTGTGAGGCCGTTCTTATTAATAGGAAGAACTACGCTTGTGGATTTGGGGATGTGTAGATTCCCTGAGCATTGAACCCACAATACGAAACAGAATAGATTTGGAAGGTTGACTCCCATCATGCTGCCTAATGGTGCTATGAGTTACCTTTATTAGCATAAGTGCTAGACTTGGAGCTTAGTTCACATGTTTTTTCCTATGAAGATTCATGCGGAACCACATCCACTCTTGTCCTCTTGCCTAAAAATCTGGAACAGTAAGTGCAGGTTCCCATGCTCATAACCCTCCTGCTCCCCAGGATAAAGTGTTTTATCCAATGTGCTGAGGGATTTTTAGGTCTCTCCGAGACATTTAGCAAGTGGCTTTTAAAAGTGCCACCAGAGGCTTTTGCTGGCCTACAGCTTGCGTTCACAAGCTTGTGCACGTGCACAGCTGCCATCTTTGTTTTTATTGCTGTAATCAGGCTCCTCTGCTTGCACTACCCCCCTCCATTTTCCCCCTCCCTCCTGGTCAGCTACATTTGTGTCTTCTAGCTGTGAATCATGCTCCTCTGCTCGTACTCCCCCCTCCCTTCTTCCCATCCCTCTTTGTCAGTTTCATTTGTGTCTTCTATCACTGTGAATGCTCCTGCTTCCACCAGGCACGCACCATCAGTCATCAGTACACGCTTTCATCAGGCACACACACCACCAGCCGTCAGTGCACGCTTCCATCAGGCACACACACCACCAGCCGTCAGTGCACACTTCCACCAGGCACACAAACCACCAGCCGTCAGTACACGCTTCCATCAGGCACGCACACCACCAGCCGACAGTGCACGCTTCCACCAGGCACACACACCACCAGCTGTCAGTGCATGCTTCCACCAGGCACACACACCACCAGCCATTACTGCACACTTCCACCAGGCACACACACCACCAGCCATAAGTGCACGCTTCCACCAGGCACGCACCACCAGCCGTCAATGCACGCTTCCACCAGGCACACACACCACCAGTCGTCAGTGCACGCTTCCACCAGGCACACACACCACCAGTCACGCACACCACCAGCCGTCAGTGCACGCTTCCACCAGGCAGACACACCACCAGCTGTTAGTGCTGTTCTCACAGGGGAATACCAGGACGGGTTCCCTAAGCAAGCGCCAGGAAACCCACTGCGGGTAGCTGTGCGCTATATAAGCTCAAATACATACATACAAATACATACATCCACCAGGCATGCACACCACCAGCCGCCAGTGCACAATTCCACCAGGCACGCACACCACCAGCCGTCAGTGCACCCTTCCACCAGGCATGCACACGACCAGCCTTCAGTGCACGCTTCCACCAGGCACACACACCACCAGCCCTCAGTGCACGCTTCCACCAGGCACACACACCACCAGCTGTCAGTGCATGCTTCCACCAGGCACACACACCACCAGCCATTACTGCACACTTCCACCAGGCACACACACCACCAGCCATAAGTGCACGCTTCCACCAGGCACGCACCACCAGCCGTCAATGCACGCTTCCACCAGGCACACACACCACCAGTCGTCAGTGCACGCTTCCACCAGGCACACACACCACCAGTCGTTAGTGCACGCTTCCACCAGATACACACACCACCAGCCATCAGTGCACGCTTCCACCAGGCACACACACCACCAGCCATCAGTGCATGTGGAGAAGTGTGGCTCAGGGGTTAGAGGCGGCAGACCCGGAAGCTGAGATCGGCCCTGGACCAGGATTCAAGTCTTGGGCTCAAAAATTCCACGGACTCGATAATTCTCGCTCCGGTGCCTTCTCGACTCACGGGTTCACACTCTGCGACTCTGGGCAATAGCTTGCTTAATCTCCACAACGGCCCCTCGCGGCGGGATGCCTGGCTTTCACCTTGTGGATACCCTGCCGGGGTTATCTCACAGGGGAATACCAGGACGGGTTCCCTAAGCAAGCGCCAGGAAACCCACTGCGGGTAGCTGTGCGCTATATAAGCTCAAATACATACATACAAATACATACATCCACCAGGCACACACACCACCAGCCGTCAGTGCACACTTTCACCAGGCACACACACTACCAGCCATCACACACTACCAGCTGTCGGAGCACGCTTCCACCAGGCACACTCCACCAGCCATCAGTGCACGCTTTCACCAGGCACACAAACACCACCAGCCGTCGGTGCATGCTTTCAGCGGGCACACACAACACCAGCCATCAGTGCAGGGTTTCACCAGGCACACACACCACCAGTCGCCAGTGCACGCTTCCACCAGGCACACACACCACCAGCCATCAGTGCACGCTTCCACCAGGTACACACACCACCAGCTGTCAGTGCACACTTTCCCCAGCACACACACTACCAGCCGTCACACACTATCAGCCATCGGTGCACACTTCCACCAGGCACACTCCACCAGCCGTCAGTGCATGCTTTCACCAGGCACACACACACCACCAGCCATCGATGCACGCTTTTACCGGGCACACACAACACCAGCCATCAGTGCACGCTTTCACCAAGCACACACACCACCAGCCATCAGTGCACGCTTCCACCAGGTACACACACCACCAGCCATCAGTGCACGCTTTCATCAGGCACACACACCACCAGCCATCAGTGCATGCTTTCACCAGACACACACCACCAGCCGTCAGTGCACGCTTCCACCAGGTTCTTCTCAGAGTTTCTTGGTAAATATGGGTTCGATGCCCGGGAGGGAGTGGGTCTAGTTTCCTTAAACCATGCTGAGTATGCAGGTGCAGTGCATGAACTCCTGTGTGAGTGAGTCATGCTGCCTGGGGCTCACTCACTCCACACTTGTAAATTGCGCCTGCACCAGGCCTTTTCTCATTTGGAAAGTTTGGCGCATGCGCACAGCTAGGCAGCCCCCACAACTCCAGGAATTACTGCTTCCTACAACCAGAATGGAAACAACATTCAGAGCAATGAAAACAAGTTTATTTGATGCAAAGAACTGGTAACAAAAACCATGTCCAGCTATTGTAGATCTGGCAACTTAAACAAAACAGCAACAAAAAACAAACAAGCATTGGCATAGCCAATAGGTCTCGCTTTTTGGACCCTATAAGTATTTAGTTATGCAGCAGAATATCCTTGGTGCAACAACACCAATTGTTGCATGGCTGAACACTTATAAGGTCCCAAATGCGAGACCTATTGGCTATACCAATGCATGTTGTTCTTTCAAACACACACATGCATCCTGGGGAAGCCACCTCGCCAAGAGACTCATGCTTAAAAAATGTAAACAAAAGAAAAGTCTGTAACTGTAGTCACATGATGACCATATGAGCAGAAGTTTCATAGAGAAGAACAAGTGGAGACTAAGAATATGGGTAAAGATGGATTACAGAGTATATATATAATTCTATCCATGCTTTGTTGCTTTACCTGTCTCCAGGGTCCAATAAAAAGTATTAAGCTCAGGCCTTTTATGGATTGATGCTTACAGACGCCAGGCCCTGTCACAAATACCTGTTATTAGTTCAACACCCGAATGTCCTACGCTGCCATGCTGCAGAAAAACGTTACATAAAACATGAAATCTCTAATTGGATTGTTGACCACAGAAAGCGATGTCCATAAAGAGATAGACAGCCAGACCACTTAATTGAAAACAGGCGAGAATGCATGCAAAATGCAAAGTACCAAAAGGGGAAGGAAACCACCTATAGTAGCTACACAACTAAAGATTCAAAACTACTAGTCAAGATAAAGCTATGTAGTTCGATTTGACAAACAATATAGACATTGGAAGTGTGTCTTTTTTTTGTGATGATTTCAAATATGCTGGTCTCACTCCTCATCAGTGAAAAGACTTGGAAGCCAAGAGGCTGGCCATTTAATCATAGTGATCGACCCCTGAACTAACCATCAAAGTTATTTCCATATAAATCCCCCATCTATTAACTTTTCATTTCCAGTTATGCTTTGAATGCATGAAAGAGACTCGTCCATGTCTTTGTGCACCTCACTACTTACTTGATGTACCATCTATCTTCCAGTCCGTACTCCTTCCCCGAAAACCCAGACCGGTGCCAGAGGCCTTTTGGCAGTCTGTGTTCCATCATTATGGCTGCAGCAGCAATCTGAAATGAGCAGGAAAAGAACGGTTCTTTAAAGATATTGAATATGGGTTTGCCAGAAGTAGAACCAGCAAGTATTTCTTAATATTAGGCTAAGTACAGGTACATTGGTTGGAGAGAAGGAATGACCTGGTAATTGAATTTAGTTGTAAATCCTGTACCTTAATAGTTAACGGTTTAAAGAGGTCAAAGAATTATATCCAGTATTTTGGGATATGGTAGTTCTTTATCCCAAGTTATTCCGAATATCCAGAGTAATGAAGCAAGCAAAGATAATCAAGAAAATAAGCATTAGCATGTTGGAGCAGAAGGTATAGACAATTATTGGCCCTCTGCCTTTCTGTTGTCTTCATTGGAGCTCATAACATTTTAATGTTCTGATGAAATATATGCACCATCGGTGTCAACACAAGTTTAAAAGGTATTGATACTTGGATACAAAATTAACTCTGGCTAAAAACAGTCATGGTAGGAAAGAAAAGTGTAAAACACAAGTGCATACAAAAGTGAAAAATTGTCTTGTAATGAAGTGCAGGCGCAGCAAAATACAGCACTCTTTTTCATACCCCTTTCAATATGGCTATCATGCCTCAACTAGTTAGTAAGCTATTCGAGCCAAACTGCTATATGGAAGTATAAAAAAATAGTTATCAACCAACAGTAGTTATCATGGAAATGATACTCCTATCTACATTAAGAACATCTCAATATCCAATCAAAGCATTCAGCTACCAGTGGGGTCCCCTTGGTGTCTAAAAAGTTATAAAATGCATCCTAGCTCGGACAGGGGCGAGAGATTACCTAAGAAGCTTTCAGGTCTGTGCTGTCCGTGCACCTAAAACCAGCGAGGTTTTCTGTGATTTGGTGACGCATTGCGCCATGTGTGAGTTTATGCCATGTTAGGAAATGTGGTCCCCAGCAATGCTTATCAGCCATGCTGGATGTTGTGTAGTATTTTGTTGCCTAATATGTGCCCCAAGTTTTTAGAAAAAAGCTGATCTCATATTTTAAAGTGCCTTTACTAATTCAGAGTACAGGGTATCTGTGTTTTGATTAGAAGGAAATGCCCAGATGCAGGTGCTTGCCAACTGCATATATAAGAGTACATTTTGTTGTACAATATAAGTGATAGACATATACATGGAGAGGCTCTGAAATGCAGGTGCTAATTGAACTTGAGGATAGTACCTTGAGTGTGATCATTAGCCATTAGTGAAGGACCTCTTCTAGTTGAGTTCAGCATGGTCTCAAGGCATGCCTCTATATCGTATGTATATCAATGAAGTGTACAAGGTATCTGCCATAATTTATAGGTGGTTGGGAACCCCATGCCGATTGTGGACAAAATAATTAGATCTTGGCAAGCATGAGCCCTGTAGGTAATCTACTGTGTACGTGAGTTCAAGGAACCAACGATGTTGCATGGATATCTGTCATTTTTTTCATTAATCGGTTATGAAATCATTCATTCATTCATTTTAGTTTATTTGTTACGGAACTCCAACGGAGGTCCACAAAAATACACCAATACAATAAAAAAGACATACTTTATAACAAATACAAAATTCTACCTTAAATAGTCAGCATAAAAAAGAGAAAAGGGAAGAAAGAGAAAAAAAAAAGGAATTCTAATAAATAACCAGGAATGTTTTCAAAAATTGAAATATTCTATAACAAATCATTTCATTTGGAGGGGACAACACAAAAGATCGTGCCTCCTGAGCAGAACGAATATTACATTTGATAAATAAGGGTCTCAGAAACATTCGCCTTGCCCTTAGAAGTTCTGGACACACAAATAGCACACGATTGAGATCCTGTATTTGGGAACAACACAATTCACAAATTCTCTTCTCTCTAGGAGTATTTTCTCAAATGCCTGTTACTTCTCTCAGGGGCAACAAGTTAGTTCTTAAAAGCAGTATTAGCCTTCTGATTCCATGTGGGATATTCCATGAAAGATAGGGCTGGGGTCTACTCCCCGTCGCACTCACACAGATCACCCCGTTACGGGCTTTAAGATGACTTAAAGCTGTATCTCTTGCTGTACTAATTGTGCCTATTGACTTCTTTAATAATGAATTTAATACAGGCTTTGGCATGGGTAAATCACAGTCTAAATTAAGCCCAAATAAATGGTTTGCATGGGCAAATGATGTAAAGAAAGCTGATTTATCTTTTAATTTTGCAAACATTTCCAACTTCAAAGCGGCCCTTAGAGTGGCCTCATCCTCCCCAGAAAGGGAGTTCCCCCACCTCAGAACCGCTGCCAAAGAAAAAGTATAAGAGGAAACTAAATGGAATCCCAAACGAAGAACATATGGGGCAGCCAAGGAATTTAAATTACAAATTTAACGGAAAAACTGGCCTTCAGCCTTATCAAAAGAGAGCCAGTAATTCCTATCCAAAACTTCTGCGGCATTAGTTAATGTCGGGGGGATGTTAACCTTAAATACTGTCAGAACATGATTAAAATGACGTCTTCCGCAGGTCTTATAAAATCTATTTAGAGCTCCAGCCTGGGAGGCGGCCTTACCAACACACCATTTGATGTGCTCTAAGTCATGCCCGTTTTTTGAGAAAACCTTCCCAAGATACAGATACGTATTGACCAATTCAAGTTCTTCCTGCCCCAACAGCCACTTATACCTTTTCTTTATTGACAAACCTTTCTTGCCAAAGACTAAAATTTAGCTTTTAGCAATATTTATTTTCAAACAATGGTCCTCCGCATATTTAGTCAAAACATCCAGACGACGCTGCAAGCCAATAGGGGTAAATCAAAAATTGCAACGTCATCTGCATATAGTAGAGAGACAATGGACATTGTACCAATTTTAGGGGCATCCCCCTTCACTGAGTTTAATTTCTCGGGGAGATCATAAATATAAAGAGAAAACAAAAGAGGGGCCAACAGGCAACCCGGCTTGAGACCGTTATGTGTATTAATCCTACAGGAAAGCCCCTGCGAGCCACCCATCATCACTTGACACCCAGTGTCTGTGTGTAATTCTATTATGAGGCCCAGGAGATGGTATGGCATACCAAGAAGAGAGCGCTTTCTCCACAGCGTCTGACAATCCACTTTGTCAAACGCCGTGGAGTAATCAATAAAAGCTGTGTAGACTAACATGCTTTTTGAGAAAACATATTTCTCCACAATGGTCTGGACGACCGCGATGTTATCCAGCGTTCCGTGGTTCTTTCTAAAACCTGCCTGTTCTGGCGGTAAGATGTTCTGGTCTTGGGCCCACTGCTGCAAATGCTGGAGTATACTTTTTGCAAATAATTTGCCCGCAGCGTCCAGCAGCGTGATCTGTCTAAAGCTAGTAGATGACCTTTTTGAGCCCTTTTTATACAACGGAACTATAATGCTCCCCTTCCAAGATGAGGGAATACTAATCGATTGAAAGCAGTAGTTAAATAATGGCACCAGGAACGCTCCCCATGCAGCTGGGTCCTTTTTAATTAGCATAATTGGTATACCATCCGGTCCTTGTGCACTGGAGGTTCTAGCGTTCTATATATAGCCCATCACTTCAGCCCTTGACGGTGGACCATAATCAACACCGACAGCTTCCTCTATTACAGGCATCTGAAAAGGCACTGAGCTGTTAGATTTATATAGTAGTGAAATGTAGTCCACCCACTGCACACTTTCTGGAGTCAGAATGCGGAGTGCCATCTGTCTAGAATCACAATACTCTGCGATCAGGTGCCAATACTTTTTTGTAAGTTTGGCTCTCGCTGCTTCTCTCAACCCTATCCATTTTGCATCCATCTCGTCTCTCTTTACTCGTAATTTATAACGGCCTCTAACTCGCTTTAGGTGAATAATTCATGAATAATGACACCCACAGGATGTTTTCATTTAGACCATGCTGATCAATCTTTAATCTGTGTATCACACTCTGTTCCCACAATAGTAGTCTGTTGGATTTTTCTTTTTGTGACCCTTTTAGAGATGGTTTACCGATAATTGTTCAGTTCACTTTGCCTTCTGTGTGTCCAACTGAAGTGTAGGCATTTAGTCATTTTAGTGGTGTTCAGTTTGCACCATATTGTGCTTTTGTGTTCTGTAATTCTAGTCTTGATTTTTCTCATAGACATTCCAAGATATCTGATCCCACAAGTGCATGTGATCATAAAGACCACACTCTCACTTTTGCTGCTAGCGAAGGAGTGTAGTTCTCATGGTGTTTGAACCCAAATCTATTTGTGTAATATGTTTTTTTAAACAACAGGTGGTAGAGGCACTACAGGGGAAAAGGCCAACAACCTTGGGTAGGCATCATAGTGTGGTAGTGGTTGGAGGTTTTAATGATCCTGGTTTGGTATGTACCAGTAAGTCTCTCAGATTTCTACTTCGTTTAAATGTGAATAGATGTTTTTCACATTTAATATTCACTGAGTTCAAGATATTTCAGTTCATGTTTATCCTCTTTTTTAATTTGCCAAAGGTTGTTGTAAATTCAGGACTCAGACTACTTCTCTTGTTTTTTATTTATAATGTGGTTCTACCAGGGCTATTCTGTTCTTCTTTGCTCCTTTTCTTACTTGGCTGATATCCGGTGGTTCTCTGTAAAACTCTCAAGTGTACAGACAGTCATCTGATTCATGATTTTCTTGATTTTCTTTAGTCAGGCTTTAGGGTCTATCCTGTTTTTTATAAAATTGGTCATTACTGAGTTGCCTACAGCATTTGTCTTTTTATTCCTCTCTGCTTATCAATACTATGACATCTCCTTTGTCTGCCAGTTTGATGGTGATGGAAGGATTGTTTGCAGGCTGGTGAATATGTTTCTTCTCTATGTTTGACAAATTGTAAAAAGTCTGTTGTCCATGAGTTTACTGAGGGCTACATGTAGGTAATCGTGAAATACTGATTCCTTAATACCGAATTTTACTGATTCGGTATTAAGGAATCGGTATATCCGATGTACGTAAAGATTCATTAAAAATTACCGAATCGGTATTTATCGGTAAAAAATAGCGATTCGGAATGGATCGGTAAATAAAAATTACCTAAACACGAATACCGATTCGTAAATACCGAATCGGTAAATACTGAATCTGTAATTTAAAAATGTGTTAATTGTGGAATCAGACAATCCTGTGCATCCCAATTACCTCCCAAACAGGAAGTGGCCACACCCAGGCAGCTGCACTGAACGTGGAGCTGACTGTGAGGCATGGAGCAGAGCAGAGAGGAGCTAGGAGCCACACAGCCTATTTTTGCATCCAAAACCAAGCAAAATGGCAAACCAGGAGAGGGAGAAGGAGTGAGCAGAAAGAAAAAGAAAGCAGAAATTTAGCAAGAGGCAGCTGGAGGTCCTCATCGAAGATGTCACCAAGGACCATGACAAGTTGTTTGGCAAGCAGTCCCTGCATGTGCCAGAATCACAAAGAAGATAGATCTGGCTTGCTATTCAGAACAAGATCAATGCCATCGGAGTCACCCAGCGCTCCAGAGAGGATCTTAAGAAAAGATGGTATGACCTGAGGAAGACTGCAAAGGAGAGGATGGCAGAGAAGCAGAAGAAGGCCAGCAAAACTGGTGGAGGGAGGAGCACAGCACCTGCACCAACTGCCCTGGAGCTCCTGGTTGAGTCCACCCTTCAGCCGGAGAGTATGAGTGGGGTTGGCGACGCAGACAGCTCTGCCAGAGCTGCCAACAAACATAGTAAGCAACTGCAAAAATTGCGGGATTGGTTACTCGTCCATAGAAGATTTGTGATTAATTGAAATCAATTGTTGCTTGTATTTTGATGATGTTTTCACAATTTGGAACTTATTTGGATATTTCAGGCAAGTGGGTTTAGTTGGTCTGCCACACCCTTCCTATTTATTTGGAAGGTTTTTGGCATTTTCAATAAGGGAATTTAATTACGGCATAAGGATATGAAGGAGATCTCCCAGAGAAAGAGCAGGAGAAGGAGAAGCCAGCACCTACTAAGGATTCTCTAATGTGGCCTTTTTTGAACAATTCCTTCTGGGAAATAAGTATCCACAAAAATAGTGCAGTGCAATCTCTGCAAAAAAAGTTTCCTTGTTGGACCAGAAAAAAGCATTTTCATGGCACCACAGGAATTTGAAGAAACATGCAAAGGATCCCCTCACATCATCTTACCAGAGAAGAGCTGGAGGGTGATGCTCCACAAGTATTACATTCAAAGGCTGGAGTACCAGTAGCTTTGGGAGACATTGTTTCATCCCCTGTCTCAGAGATGGTTCCAGAAATAGTACCTGGGTACCAAAATATAACATACTGTTCCAAAGGCAGTAAAATAATTATAATCAGGGAGCAGTTTCCTTCAACCTAAATTAAAATGGTGGTTATACACAAGTGTACTTTGAAATATCTTTTTGTTTTTGAAAGATCCACATTTTGTTGCCCTTCATTCTTTTTTTTAAATCAATTTCTCTTAAAATCACAAAAATAAACCAAACAAGTTATAAAATAGTCTATTCCTCGTTAAAAATAGAAAGATTTCATGTTGTTTGTCATTTGTATGTCTGTTTCTATTTCATAATAGTCTGCTAAAGCAGTCTATTCTTTGAAATACAAGGTAAATCTATTGCTATAAGTGGAAATATAGCTTACACACCTGGAGCAATAAAATTGTTTTACATTTATAAAACATTTGTATTAGGTTTTCATTACATTATAATCCTTAATTTCTAATAGAGATTTATAGCCCATTGTAGCGAGCTACACCTGTCATTAAATGCCCACCCCAGTGATGTAAGCCTGAGCCAAAGATGAGGGTCTATAACAAAGGAGCAGACCTTTAATAACCAGTATTGGACCCTACAGCAGGCTAAAAGCCAATTAGAACATTCCACCCATTGAGGGCAGAATGTTCTAATATAACCAAATGCCTCCTGGAAAATGCAGGTGGTGTACAACCCCTCACACCCAACACTTTTGAGCCTTTCACAGCTTTAGCACTTTGTGTGTAGCTGTTACTAAGGGAGAGGTGTGGTGCAGCGGCCAGAGCAGCTAACTCTGGAGCGCGGGAATCACGATTCGATCGCCGGCGGCAGCTCAGCTCAGCATCATGTGACTCAGGGCAATAGCTCATTTAATCTCCCTAACGGCCCCCTGTGCCTTGAAACCTTAAGGGCTGATATGTTTACGCTTTACAAACATGGATTATTATTATTAATATCATGCTCACAACAGAGTTATGAAAGTTTGCCGCAGTCAGCACATTTGGTAGAACCGAGGGAGATGGGAACTGGCCTCTCCCTCATTCCTAGGCTTCATTGACACTGTATGCAATGAAAAGAGAGAGGGGGAAGGCTCAGTATATTGTAAGGTGGCTCCTCCTCCTCCTCCTTCTTCTCCTTCGAGGGAGGGAGCTCTCAGTGAAGTTTTCTGTACAAGGCATAGCATGTATCCTGAAGAGTCTTTACCACCTAATCGACAAGGGTAGCTCGCTGTAAAAACATTTGTACATGGCTTGGGGGTCTGTAGTTGGAACTAGCACACCAAATGGAGCGTAGGTGTCTGAAGAGTGTGGGCTATATGTAAGGTGTTCTATAGTAGGCATAGAGTTTGGATAATAGGGTCTTTCTCAGCTAATGAGCTGTAGAGAGAGTTGACTCTCTGTGAAGATCTGTACAAGGATAGAGTATGCATTGTAAAGCCTTGGTCCCCTAATAAGGCTTGAGTTTCACCTAATGGGCCATGGATCAGTTGAGGAAGTGGGCTATCCGTAGGAACTTCAATACAAGGCATAGGGTGTGCACAGTAGGGGCTTTGCCACCTAAGTAGACTTGTGTGTTTGAAGGAAGTGGCCTTTCCATAAGGACTTCTGTACAAAGTGTAGGGTATGCACTGTAGGGACTTGCCCACACTTATATTATTGATTGTGCATGAGAGATCGCATAACCACAAATTGTCTGGTACAGGGTGAAAGGTGTGTGTTGTAGTGCATTGTGCACTACAACACACTGGAGGGAGTGGGCTTCCCCTGAGGCTTTCTGTACAAGGTGCAGGGTTCACATAGGATGAAGAGGAGCCCACCCAGTCACCCTTCAAAGAGACACTTATGCAGCAATTTTTAACAATACATCATGCATGAAAAAAGTGTCCAGCAGATTTGTGACATGTAAAATATGTTACAAATATTTCTCCAGCAGGAGCACCAAATATGCTGGTGCCAGGAGTGAGAGGGCTTTGTGAAAATCTGCACAGATGGTGCTAGCTGTGTGTAGTAGGGGCTTGCCCATTTAATGTTGCTTGAGTCTGGGGTGCGTGACCTCGATGCACAGTATGTGCACTGATCACAGTCTTTGCATATTAGGGCTTGTCCACCCAGTTGAGCATGCGTCTGTGGCGGAGGGGCCTCTATGCAAAGTCTGCACACTACGCACTGACTGTTCATAGTAGGGCCTTGCCCACCTAATAGGATTTGTGTATCTGGTGGGAGTGAAGTCTACTTACAGTCTGTGCACTGGGCGCAGACTGTATGTAGTAGGGCTTGGTTGAGGCCTGGCCAACACTAGTGTGGTGGAGTTTTAATCTTTAACTCCCCTGGCCTTTTGTCATAAGCGCTCCCTGAGAAAGGGTTGAGCGCACCCTGGCCATTAGGAGCCAGGTTGAACCCGATGATGAAGCATGACACTACTAGTGTGTGTGTGAGGGTTATTATACAAAGAGGTATAGCTCCCAACAGTGGTAGAAGCATATTACCACCCCTCTGATTGAGAACTGTGTCTACACATTTAAACCTTAATTCCTTTTTGGGCAGGATATTTATTGTTTGTGGCTATTACCTGGGAGGATGTATCCCGTCCCCCTTCCCTTGTGTGGAAGTACCTTTCAACCCTTGAGGCCTGTTGGCCAGTCTTGTGTACAATAACGACTTTTGAGCCCTACTCGACCAAGGAGAGTCTGTGACTCTGACCCTCCTGGACCTCGCAACAGCCTTCGATATGGTCTCCCACCATACACTCATCACAAGGCTGCATAACATAGTCATCCAATGAGCCGCTCTCAGATGGATCACCTCTTTCCTCACCGGAAGAAACCAAAAAGTCTGCTTTCCCCCTTCACCTCCGAACCCAAGGAAATCATCTGTTGAGAACCCCAAGGATCCTCGCTCAGCCCCATTCACCTCAACACTTAAATTACACCTCTAGCTAGCATTGCCATAACCCACATACTCAACATCATAACCTACGCTGACGACACACAACTCATCACCTCTCTCTCCGAAGACACCACCAGATCAGCTTCCACAACTTCATGAGAGATGTTCACCAACTGGATGAAGGACAACTGGCTGAAGCTCAACACAACCAAGACTAAGATGCTAATTTTTAGAAACAAAATCTCCCCATGGGACGCATCCCGGTGGCCCTCAGAACTCGGGCCAACTCCTATCTCCACTGACCATGCTAGGAACCTGGGCATCATTCTGGACAACAAGCTAACCATGATGACTCCATTCTTCTTCATCCTCCACATGCTTCGTAAGATATTCAAATGGCTACCCCACAGCTCAAGACACACCTTCACCACAGCTCTCCTTTCAAGCCACCTGGACTCTGGCAATGCGCTTTAAGCAGGGATTGCAGCTCATCTCCTCCTCTGACTGCAAACCATACAGAACGCTGCAGCCAGACTCGTCCTGGACCTCCCTAGACAAACCCACATCTCCCCATAATTCAGGGATCTCAACTTTCTCCCTGTACAGAAAAGATGCCAGTTCAAGCTCATTGAAGGCCTTACACATCTGCGGACCCGCCTCCTTGAACCACTGCCAGAACTTCCATCAACCCACAAGACACCTCTGGTCGGTACCTCTTTCTCTAACCCTCACTCCTCACATTTGACGTAGCAAATGCGAAGGTCGTTCCATCTCCTGCCTAGCAGCGAAGACGTGGAACGAGCTATCCTTTCACTTACAGACCTCCCTATTTCTTCTAGTCTTCTGAAAGTTCCAGAAGACCTGGCTATTTGGCTAATCAACTGGAACCTGCCAGTGCCTGGATACCCTTGTGGGTGGCAAGAAGCAAACTACGAATCTACTGATTGATAGTGTACACTATTCCACTCTGCACTACTATACTGTACAGCACTGCATACTTTTAATTTACAACACTACACTATATCACAGTCGACTTTACGCAAGCCCTTTGTACACCACTCAACTGTACGTCACTCCACTGTATGGCACTCCACTGTACCCCACTAAGGAGTACCCTATTTCAGATTTGCGCTACTCCACTGTATGCCACCAGACTGTACTTTATTTTATTATACGATATTCCAATATATGCCACTACAGTATATAACACTCAACTGTATACCACTCCACTGTACACAGCTACATTGTAAACAAATACACTGTACAATATTTACAGAACATAATTCCACTTTACCACACTCCACTTTCTTCTATCCCACTGTATACCACTACACTTCAGAGTACTAATCTTTATTCCACTACAATATACGGCACTCTACTGTATTCAACTTAAGTGTACGCCACTGCACTGTATGCAACTCCACTACCTGCCATTCCTATGTATGCCATTCCAGTGTAAGCCCCTCCAATCAACCTCATTCCACTTTATTCCAGTTCAATATGCCAAAATATACTGCACCAAAGTAGACTTTACCACACTATCCACCACTAGATTGCCCTGCACTCCACTTTATAACACTCCGCTTCAGAACAGTAAACTGTACCAATATTACACATTTGTTACTAACATTACAAAAGCCGATGAAAGTCACAAAAATAAGATCAAAGGTTAAACATAAGTTAGTTAGGCAAACTTTTTTTATGTTTATTATACAAACCCAACTTAAACTACATAAACACTAAAAATTGTACAGTTGTATTTATATCTTAAATTGATCATTTAAGCACTACTTTAACACTAATAGAAGTCATAATTATAACTCACATTTCAACGTACGCACCACCTTAAAATTCACATAACTCACGTACCTCGGTTCACAGTCTTCTCACGTTACTAGGCACACTACATTAGCTATGATTCGTCATAGTGCCATGCAGAGTGATCAGGCAAAGTATGTAATTTGAGATGTTATAAGTGTTGGTATTAATGCAGTGATTTTACATGCTCCAACTTCTGTAATACGCAAGGGTATGTGTTGTAGATGGAGAAGCATCACTGGCCTAATCTGCCAACACGTTGTGTCTTTAACTGCTGCATATCTGCTCAGGTGCTCTTCATAGCTAAGACTCATTGACAGACAATCATACACACTGGACTCACATGTGCTCTTCAGAGCCAAGGCTCTTCAACATCCTACACATACAGTACTTTCTTGTGCTCACTACAGCTCTTGCTATTGGATTGCCGAACAGTTATCCAGTGTACACCTGTCTATACCAAAGTGCTCACTCCTAGAATGGCAAACATATGAAGTCAAGACTTACCTGAGCTCGCCACAGTTCATCTTTTTCTTTGTCCATATTTGAATGTGTGTTTCCCAATGTGGCGATCAGCAAGTTGAACATCAGCAGGAAAGCGATGACACAGAAGGAACAGTAAAGGGGGCTGTACATGATGGGGTTCTGCACAGTATAATTGGCAGGTCCATTGAGGATGTTATGGAAGAGCTCATAGGTGCTTATGAGAGACATTGGATAATTCTCAAAAGCACCGAATGCCAATTGCTCCTGCTCCTGGAAAGTCACATACAATGCTGAAGGAAGAAGAACATTAAATGATGAGACAAAGCAATGAAAGATTGGATGAATGATGTAAATAGTCTGTATGTACTTGTGGAGTGTGAGGTGGATGTATATCTGGACTGTGTATGAGAGTGAGGGAGACTAAGAAATCCTGTATGGTTGAGTATCTGATCACTTAAGTATGAAATGTAACCAGCTTGTAAGGCTGCAAAATGCTGCCAGCGACACATCACACGTCGTATCCAGCTAAAGAACAAAATGTGCTTCTTATCCTGAATTTATCCAAATGGCATAGTTACTTAAACCTGGTTGATTGGCAAAAAAATGAGAGGTAGCAATGTCAGAGTACCAACATCTTTGGATCTCCTCGAACCCAAGTAGCCCTCTCCTAACCAGAGTCTTTACGAATGAATGCAAATCACTAGATCAAGTGTGCTGTTGATATAGTAAGAGAAAATGACAACAGAATGCACTTTTCTAGTATTAAGGAGAAATGTGTCTCATTTGCTTCTGGTTAAGCTGCTCCACAATGTGAAAAAACTTGAAATTCCATCCTTATTAGAAAAAACAGACCGGGTACTCATTGGCTTCCTCAAGTGGGTTTATCCCTTTGCACAGATTATACACAATGGTGTAGCAATGGTTTTGTTAAAGGTTCCAGTGCAAGCGGAACACAGACCAGGCATTTTGGTATCTCCACTTATGGTACTCTCTAGATTTCCACAGATATCAGGTGGACCAGTAAAGAACAACAATTTTGGGATTTTCTAAAATATGGCAGAAGTAGTGGAAACCCTAATCATATGCCTTTGGCTAGAGTCCCAATTAAAGAACAACGACATTTCTTATGTGTCAACTTTGGTAACCAAAGGGAGGTATTTCTCTTTGATCTTAGAGAATTACTTATACTTTCTGATAATCTTTGACACTTCACGGTTACTCTGAAAATTACCTCTATATCAACTGGGAAATAAACTGCATCTCCCTGAGTTCACTGTTTTCAAGAAACACTTTTGCATTTGATGACTCTGTGCTCCCCCAAAAGATTCACTTAAAGGTATTTTGTAGCACAAGGAACCCCCCATGAATCCATCACCAGTTTTCCACTGATAAATAGTGATATCCTTACAGGTATTTTCAATGAGCTCTCAAATCTTGTCACTATTCCTTAATGGTCTGTATTTGCCTTATAGCACAAACACCTTAAGACCAAATTTGCTTTCAGTGAAGTTGGTATTAGAGAAGGATGCCTTAGTTACATGGGTGCATTCTCATGCCATTGAAGACCCACCAACTTATATATTGGTGATGTCAGACAGGGATTCCTGCTGCAGAGAAAGCTTCTTCTCGGTGGCAGCATCCTTCCACAGCAGTCTGTAGCTCAGATGCTTTGTATAATCAGGGTCCTTGTGTTTTAACTGGGCTAAGTACAAATACAATTTCTTATTTACCTGTGCTATAGCCCAAGATCACCACTATCATTAGCCAGAAAAAACGCAGGAGGTCACCATAAGCCATCTGCAGGGAGAGGAGACACCACACTTTAAAAGTTGGTATTACTTAGATATGAGTGCATACAAATAATCCTTGGAAGGCTGCAATCTCAGTATTAAAGCCTATCTCTAATTTCCTTATTACAGATGAATCATGACATTTCTAGTCACCTGTAATAAGAATGACACAGCAGCTCAACTATAATACATTTTTACAGATAAGTTCTGATCCCTCAATGCCTGCTGCCAAAGCGAGCAGCCAATATAAAAGGTAGGCCCGGGAGCATAATTACAGCCACAGTTTAAACAAGAAAAACAGGAACTGGTTTTTCATCCTTATGCTAAGTCTTTCAAAAGAGGAAAACTGATCATCAGGATAAATTTATTATTTATATTTATTCATGGCGACATTTATTCCCACACTTTAGGTAAGTATAGGAAAACCAGAATCTCTGCAGGTTTCTGTCCAATATCAACCACATCATTTCTTCAACATGACCACCATTAAACTGACTCTAATATCTTTTTCAAAAATGACTTACTGCTTTTAATTCTAAATTCAAATTTTGCTTTTATTCTTCTTGTCTGCAATGAAAATTAAAGAGGAAGATACCAAGGATTTAGGCGGTTTATGCGAAGAAGTGATGGTGTGACCATGTTTTATAAGGAATAAAATGCCCTCATCTGTATTTTAAAGGGATATTGCAAGTCACCTCGGAGATCCATGACCTAATAAAGGTGCTCAGCTTTCGGCCTTGTTGCTGTATATTGTCACAGAGCTCCTTAATGCCTTGAAATACCCTTATATTCGATTACTATTACATTAGCTATATATTACGCTGGGGCAGGCAGACCATTTGCTTATTAGGAAACAGAGTTTGAATTGGGAAGGTCTCTTTCAGGGCCACTAACATAAAATTATTTGACAAAACATATATACAAAATAGAAAACCTTTTTCTGTTAAGTTGCTCTCTGATGCTACTGCAACAATGCCATCAGTTGAGTCTTAATGCTTTGCAATAACTGACCAAATAGAATTCAAAATATAAAACACATACACAGTAGTATTGGGATGTATTTTGTTTCATGATTCACACCAGTTTTATTTGTTGTAGCTGTGTAGCATGCTTGGAAGTGCTACAAAATATTGTATTGAATGTCACCCACAGAAATTCCCAGATAATTTGCACTTATCACTTTTCTGCTTCCTAAATGACTCTCCTTAAATTATAGGCATGGGTCCATAGATTGGTTCTGTTCTTGCTGTGCCATATGGACTCAAGTTTCACCCCACCAATTAAGATCAACAAGACAAAGCACTTCTGAAGTTGGTTTTGTTCCAACTCAGTTTGATGCAGCCTAGGAGTTCTAGGTTAAGCGCCCCCTTATTGGCTGAACTAAGACTAATTTACAGATTGATGGTCCTGTTCTGTAATAGCACCTATAACTTAAAGGAGCTATGAAATGGTATTCTACCTTGCAGAAGTTATAATGGATTGGACTAATTAACTCATTTCTATCTATCACTTTTTTTTAATGTTTATATGATACCTCTAGGTGGGAAAGTATGACAAGATGTGGGTTCTAAGCTTGCCTAGGAATGGCAACCTAAAACACACATTAACAATAGGGCTCAATGAGACTGAAACATACCAGGTTTTGCTAGTGTTCCTGCACCGAAAGGAAATGGCATTTCAGATCCGATGTCTCTTTATGGTTAGGATCAAAACTCATTTGCTTATGGTTGGTCCCAATCAGTAACAAGGCAGATAAACTAAACACGATTCAATGGACGGCTCTCCAGACGTATTTTCAGAGATAATTTGCACCCCTTTTTCATTGTCAAAACAAGTAGAATATATTAAAAAGGTTTTCTAGTCATGTTTCATTATGTTTTTGATTCATATGTCATTACTCACTTTCTGAATCATGATCGTGAATGGCCCAACCAACTTTGAGCCTCGAGAGAAGTAGAGGATATAACACCAACCGAGGATCACTGCTATTGCCATTGGGATCTCTTCCCCATCTGTGGTGGTTACTCGCATGACCAGAATGACCAGTAACAGAAGAGCAAAGGCCATGCTGCAGAGATGGGGAAAAACTGTATTAGATGTCAGACTTCCAATAAAGCTATTCCCTTCCTATGCACCACCATTGAGGAAATTGTAAGGTTTGTACAGAGCTTCTGTTGGAAGATGGGATCTTAATATTCCATTCCTCCAAAATGTGGAACTCATTTCATTTTAAGGGAAGTAAAAACTTGGGAGTGAATGACTTATTTAATAATAAAAAGTATATAAGGTGATAATTAGTTGAGGGCTCAGGCAGAATCCACCTGCTGGGGTCTCACATTTCCCTTTGCAACTCGTCCAGTACAGATTTGTTCTTTGTAATATAGGATTTGTTGATCTCATTGAAAATTCAAGACTATGTGTTCCAGAATGCACATAAAAAGCACGTATTGGTTGGCCTACTCCTGCAGTGACCTTGGATACTTGAAAGCTTTCCTCCTGATTTCTGCTTTTCAATACTGAGAACAGTATAGTTATGTGAAAGTCCATTGATCTGCTTCTCAAAGCTATTGGCAGGTGTTAGTCTGACATACACACAGAAATTGGCTTATTTGCCTCATTTACGACTGCACAGCTACTTTTATATTTCACATACGTTGGTTTCGCACTCATAACTGAATATAGGGTCTTGGCAAGGAGGGGACCATACATGGCATGATTGCCTGTGTCTAGAAAACCACAGATTCATACATTTGTGCGTATTCAATGACCACTCTTTTTCCTCTCCCACTCTGGAAAAGGTTACAGAGAGATGTACTTCTGTTATATTGGTAAGAGTAAACTCCTTTTTAATATGGTACCATGAAGCGGCCTCAAAATTTGGGAGGACGTAAGGGAAGGGGTTGTTCCACATAGAGGAATATTTTGAACAAAGAGACAAAAAGCTTGCAAATGGCAGTTGAACCTGGGGTGTAATAGTCTCATCCAACAATACATGTATTAATAGTTTCTATATGTTCACACAATAAAATGGAATTCACAAATGTTTCCAGGAATACCGCTAGGAACCTGGAATTTTTGCGAGTATGCAGCTAAAGCCGAGGCATCTTTTGTACATTCCATAAAGTCTGAAATCTTAACTATGTTAGGCTGGAACTTTTTGAGAGCAGGACTATATATTTTTTGTGAATCAAGCCCTTTATCAGGAGTGGAGGAAAGGACTCAGGGAGACATTTAAATGGGGACATGGTCTTTCAGTTTAGTTGAGGCAACTTTGAAATGTCCTAAATATACTTTATTCTATGGTAGCCTTTAATGTAATGGCGTGTTTTTAGGGGAAGCCTACCAACAGCGCAGTTGCCTGGGAATGCATTCCGCATATCGCTTACCATTGACTTTGTGGTTTGTTACTCACTTTTGCCTGCTTTCTATTTGCTAGCTTTATTTGTTTTAGGTTGTCCAGCTTGGGTTTGTCCCTTCCCTTGCCCAAACCCTATGTACTATTCATCCGCCATTACTGAATTTGTGTAAACAGCTCTTTAAATTTTGTTCTTATCTTCTCACATTTGCTGTGCAGAAAGTTCAAATTCCAGGCTCTGTCTTCCAGGGAGCTTGGTGTTTACTTTTCTTTCTTTGACTTCATAGTGAGTGGATTTATGGGACAATCATGCTGGCTACTCGGGTTGTGCTGTGCGATGTTATTTTTTTCTAGCACAAAACAACATTTAAATGTCTATGATGAATTGTGCCGATATTTCAGAATATGGAAAGCACAAATGAAGCACATTTTTTGGTAATTCTGAAGTGTGGTTGAAACGAATATTTTAATATGATTAACTCCTTGCGTGTTGCGATAATTCTCCCGCTGTGCGGGATAATTAATGAGTGGGCGGGGTTTGGATGGCCCCCGGACGTCATTAGCACACGCCCACGTGACGTATGACGGCCATGGGCCGTCCTAAGCACCGAAGGGGTTAAAGCAAATCAATACACTAGGTGATAACATTTCTACACATTAACATTTGTGCACTGTATACTTTTATCAATAAAACTGAATGTCTGTGCAAATGTAATGGACATTTCAATTGATGTCTGTAATGGCAGTGTGCTTGATGTCTGTATTGGCACCATGCTTAATCCACTTTACCCCACTTCACACCACTGCACTCTACTCTTCACCAGTCCACACTACACCACTCCACACCACACTGCGTCCCTGCAGTCTACTCTACGCCACTTCACTCAATGCCTGTCTACTCTACACCATTCTACTCTATGCCAATGCACTCTACCCGACACTACTCTACTATACACCACTGCACTTTATGCCAATCCATTTTAGCTACTCTAATCTACTCTGCAGCACTGCACTCTATGACACTCTACTCTATGCCACTTCACTGTACACTGACACAATCTACTCTATGCCAATGCACTCTAAGCCACTGTAATCTACCCTGCGCCACTCCGTTCCATGTCATTCTACTCTACGCCACTGTAATCTAACCTGCGCCACTCCATTTTGCGGTCTATGCTAGTGCATTCTACACCACTTTACTCAAAAGCAACACACTCTACGCCAATCCACTCTGCACCACTATGCTGTACACCACTATACTTTACTCTGCAACACCCTACTCTCTGCCACTCTACACCATTGTATTCAATGTCACTTTACTATGCACCACTCTACGCAACTGCACTCAACATTAATTCACTATACGCCACTATACTCTACACCACTGAACTTTGAGATACACTACTCTGCAGCACTGCACTCTTTGCCACTGAACTCTATGCCACTCTACTCTGTGCCACTGCACTCTTCACCAATGCACCACTCTACCCTGCACCACACTACACCAATGCACTCTACGCCAATGCACTCTATGCCACTGCACTCTATGACACTCTACTCTGCAAGACTTCACTCTCTGCTGCTGAACTCAATGCCACTCTGCTCTGCACCACTAAACTCTATGCAGCTGCACTCTATGCCACTGCACTCTACTCTGCACGACTCAACTCCTATGCCACTCTACTCTGCATCATTCCACTATATGCCACTCTAATCTGTTCTGCAACACTGCACTCCACACCACTGCACTCTACACCATCCTGTGCCACTGCACTCTACACCACTCTACTCCACACCTTTGCACTCTACCCTGCACCACTCCACTCTTCCCTGCACCACTTCACTCTACGCCACTTCAATCTACTCTGAAACAATGTATTCCATGCCACTCCACTCTACAACATTGCACTCTATGCCCCTGCAATCTACTCTGCACAACTCCACCACTTAACACCACTTCACTCTAGACCACTCTACTCCACTCTACAACACTCCACTCCACAATACTTAATTCTATAATGCTCCATTAAATTCTACTCCTCTCTGTGACACTACTCCACTTGATGACACTCCATGCAACTCCCTCTACACGACTCCATGCCACTTTTCTCATCTATATTCTATGACACACTACTCCACGCCACTGCTCCGCTCTATGCCACTCCACTCTGACACTCTATACCACTCCACTCTGCTCTACGCCAATCAAATCTACAACATTCTACTCCAATCTATGCAGTTCTACTCTACAACAATCTACTTCGCTCTATGGCACTCTACTCTACAACACTCTACTCCACTCTGTGCAACACCCTCTATGCCACTCCACTCTGCTGTACACTACTCCATGACACTCTATTCCACTCTACACTTCAACTCTCCACTCTACACCACTCAACTCTACTCCAGTCTATGCCCTTCCACACTACAACACTCTACTCTCTCCATGACATCCCACAACACTCTGCACCATTCGACTCTATGCCACTCCATTACACTCTACACCATTCAATTCTACTCTACACCATGCTGGTCCACTTCACAACTCTCCACGCCACTCAATAACACTCCACTCTACTCCATTTACGACACTCCACTCCAGATAGTGTGCTGTGTAGAGTGTGGGACTTTTCATTCAAGTGGAGTCTTACATAATAATGCTGAATGGTTCTGCCCAAATGGTCTGACGAAAGAATCTCCTATATCCAGAATGCAGCACATCTGTAATCTAAAATAAATAATTTTAGTTGTGGCATCATGACATATATGAACAGGAGATCAATAGGTTGCACTAAACCTCAGTGTGGACTTACCACGTACCTGTAGCAATAATATTGCAATTGCTCCAGTCACACAGATCAGCTCTCCCACTAGTCGCAGAAAATCTTGCACTGTCACATACGAGTCCTTCACGAAAAAAGGTTATAGTGTGGTTAGCTTAATAAGTAAATTATATTTTGACCAACAGTTACTTTTTATTCACTCTTGTTCACTCTGCACATTTAACACCACTACATTAAAGCAGTTGTATTCTAGAAGGTTTAGCTGGTTTAATGAGCCTTAATTTAAATAATGTTGTCATTCTGTCACAGCTGTGTATAAGAAACAGTTCCAGATTTTGTCAAATATCTTTATTGATGTAATTCAAGTAAATAAGCCCACACTTTCAGACAATCACATATTCTCTCCACCGAAGCCCAACTGTGGGTTTGACTGAATCAATTTCTTCTAGGGGTAGTTATGTTTTTTCCTGTTTTATATGTGAATTACACGTAACTATGCATGCTCTACATCAGTCCTATTCGTGAATTTCCAGATTTAGACATGCCTACTCACCGAAAAATGATTTTGAAGCTCACAAAGTTTTTTCCTTGAGAAAGTTACACCTTAGCCAGGAAGAAAACACACCTACTTAATGATAATGCTTTGTGAATTAGGCTTGGAAATTCTGGTATACCTCAGGGGGTAAGGCACAACTACCTACAGAAAATCTTTTTGAATTGGGCCCTGCTACTTTCTTCCATAATGTGGAGCAAGGCTACATGACAGCATAGATCTGACCATCAGCACCAGGTGGCGGACCATTTAAAACTCACAGAACACTCACTGGTATTTGGCCCTTTAACAGCAAAGTAAGCACAATCGATTCATATTTCATTTCAATTTAGTTGAATGTGTCTAATGCTGGCATCAGATTATTGCTCTTGACCTGCAATCATTGACTTCAATAAGTTCATTTTAGAATTATATCAGAACGCCCTACAGCTTTGATCTTGGTTTCTAGCACTTAAGGCATATTTGTTATCTTCTTGTAAATGTGAAAGCCTGGCCTTATCTAACTTTCAGAAATTCAGAGGATTGCATCGAGGAAAATCAGCTGATCATTAACTGCTAATGGAATAATTATTTTGGTATTGTTTGATACAACCCTGAATGGACACCAGCTGTCTTTTACCTCTAGAAAGCATTAGACCCAATGACAAAAACCCAGGTCTTCACCACAACACAAAACTGTTGGAAGGAGGAAATGTTTCAATGGCTGGATTCCATACCACTCGTCATCCAACTGCAAATCAACTTCATATAATTCCATTAAAAGCACAACGCATATCTTTTGCTAGAAGTATGGACCGAGGTACTGGAGAAAATGGTCCACTTACCATCAGTCACAAAGACGTTCATAAGCAGAGGAAGTAAGGTCTTGTAAACTTGGGGGGTTTAACTACATTGCAAATGGTTTACATACATATGCCACTCTTCTTGGACAGAGGATGTTTTAGCTCCAGTTGTTGAAAACAATTCTGATGGTCAGTCTCACCCTGCCTCTCATCATCATCATCAATGGTCTATTTTATGATGAAGCCTTTGAATTGGAACCTGTATGGTACTGAACACTCTTAAGGGGTCTTTATACCACAATGTTGGAAACCTATGTACTTATCTTGATAGTGAAGGAAAGGTCAAGTAACACTCTTTTCACTCCCAATATTGTATATTCTAGGGGACTGTTTAAAAATTCCTTTCCCTATCCATTCCTGGCCTGGCTCACATATCCTCCTCTCCCATCCCCTACACTCCCATTCCACCTCCAAATCTGACCTCAGAAGTTTCTTTCGTGATTGACAAAAATGCCCACGTCTGTCGCGTCACAACACCTCCCCCTTCCAGGAAGGGAGAGAGAGAGAGAGACAGAACACATACGCTGATCCCTCCTTCCAGCAAGCTACTATTTGACATATACATTGCCAATTGGAAGATTGTTTGATGACGCTACGCACTTTTGATGCTCATCATTTATAATCCATACTCATCAAATTGATGACAGGCATACGTAAAAACGAGTGTGACATGGTAAGTGGTATTATTGATCACGTTAGGCGTTCATTAGCGTTCTGGACCAACCTCTCAAGTGCCTCATCACTATATGACAGTAACAAATATAACAAACACTATCACAGTTATAACCGTGGAAGGAATATTTAGATGTAATTGTCACCTGTTTACCACCTACTATATGTCGCATTTACCTCTCCAAAACTAATGAGAAAAAATTAGCATATACGTCACTTAGAGTGAACATTTTAAAACGAGCAGCAAATTTCCATTTCTTCTGTTAAACATATTTTTCTATGTTTCTCTTAACATACGTTACAAGTAAATTCATGCCAGGTGCATATTTATATTTACATTGTGAGTCTCAACCATGAATCTGTCACGTTGCCACACACATTACATATATTTTATACTTCTTGACTCTTTGGAATAGGCATGAGTAGCACATATAACATTTTATTGTCCTTGGTAGACAGTTTTCCTTTCACACCACTCCTAGATTTCTTTCTTTTACCCTGTCTAAAAGAGTTTTATGCAGCTTATAGCATAGTCATCTCCAGTTCCCATCATGTTTCCTTGTGTCCAGATACATTTCCTAGTGTCTACCTACAAAAGGGAGTGATTTAAGATCCGTATGCAGGGTCGCGCTTCATATAACTTGGTTAAAGGCTTTAGAGCTGTCTACCTTGCATCTAATATGGCTTGTTTAACCATTTTTGTGGCCATAATGCATTACATTGCTAACTCAGCTGCCGCCCATCAGGTTACATCAGATGTCCACACTGTAATCTCGGGGTGTCTTGGGTGATTTTCAGTTCACAGCTACCCTGAGTTTGGCTAACACTAATGCTGGTTTTATAAATACATTTATGTATTTTGTATTCCCACAAACTAAGGTGGATCAACATATGCTGCACTAAATGACTCCAACTGAGCAACAACTTTGTTCACCACCCTTAGGGAGGTGGCAGGGACATTCTTTAATCCAAATGCATTACAGTGAACTGTTAATGTCCATCTGGGGTCAAGAATACTGATGTGTTTTTTGCTGCTGGGGTCAGACCAATCTGTTAGTACTCTGATGTCAAATTAAAAGTACTAAAAAAATTGACTACACCAACCTGTCAATCAATTCATCAGCTCCTGGGACAGGGTGTGCATGTGTCTTGGTGACAGCATTGAGACATCTATAGTCCACACAAAACCTCAGCTCTGGTTTACCACCCTTGCAATGAGGCTTGAGGACTAAGATAACTTTCTGAAGGTTTAGTCACTCCTAACTCCAGTATCTTGCCAACGTCAGCTCTGATGTGCGCCCTAACTTGGCCAGACTGTCTGTATATTTTGTTTTTGACAGGTGTGCTATCTCCAGTGTCCACATCATGGGTACACCAGATTGCCTGACCAGGGTTTAGGGAAAAAGCCCAGCATACTGCCTCTGAACTTGTCTGCAGTCAGCTTGCTGTTGGGCAGAGAGGGTGTCTGACAAGACAACTCCTTCAACTGACCCATCTTTAGGACTGTGGAAGAGGAGGTCAGAGAGAGGTTCACTCTCTTTGACTTCAATAAGTTCATTTTAGAATTATATCAGAACGCCCTACAGCTTTGATCTTGGTTTCTAGCACTTAAGGCATATTTGTTATCTTCTTGTAAATGTGAAAGCCTGGCCTTATCTAACTTTCAGAAATTCAGAGGATTGCATCGAGGAAAATCAGCTGATCATTAACTGCTAATGGAATAATTATTTTGGTATTGTTTGATACAACCCTGAATGGACACCAGCTGTCTTTTACCTCTAGAAAGCATTAGACCCAATGACAAAAACCCAGGTCTTCACCACAACACAAAACTGTTGGAAGGAGGAAATGTTTCAATGGCTGGATTCCATACCACTCGTCATCCAACTGCAAATCAACTTCATATAATTCCATTAAAAGCACAACGCATATCTTTTGCTAGAAGTATGGACCGAGGTACTGGAGAAAATGGTCCACTTACCATCAGTCACAAAGACGTTCATAAGCAGAGGAAGTAAGGTCTTGTAAACTTGGGGGGTTTAACTACATTGCAAATGGTTTACATACATATGCCACTCTTCTTGGACAGAGGATGTTTTAGCTCCAGTTGTTGAAAACAATTCTGATGGTCAGTCTCACCCTGCCTCTCATCATCATCATCAATGGTCTATTTTATGATGAAGCCTTTGAATTGGAACCTGTATGGTACTGAACACTCTTAAGGGGTCTTTATACCACAATGTTGGAAACCTATGTACTTATCTTGATAGTGAAGGAAAGGTCAAGTAACACTCTTTTCACTCCCAATATTGTATATTCTAGGGGACTGTTTAAAAATTCCTTTCCCTATCCATTCCTGGCCTGGCTCACATATCCTCCTCTCCCATCCCCTACACTCCCATTCCACCTCCAAATCTGACCTCAGAAGTTTCTTTCGTGATTGACAAAAATGCCCACGTCTGTCGCGTCACAACACCTCCCCCTTCCAGGAAGGGAGAGAGAGAGAGAGACAGAACACATACGCTGATCCCTCCTTCCAGCAAGCTACTATTTGACATATACATTGCCAATTGGAAGATTGTTTGATGACGCTACGCACTTTTGATGCTCATCATTTATAATCCATACTCATCAAATTGATGACAGGCATACGTAAAAACGAGTGTGACATGGTAAGTGGTATTATTGATCACGTTAGGCGTTCATTAGCGTTCTGGACCAACCTCTCAAGTGCCTCATCACTATATGACAGTAACAAATATAACAAACACTATCACAGTTATAACCGTGGAAGGAATATTTAGATGTAATTGTCACCTGTTTACCACCTACTATATGTCGCATTTACCTCTCCAAAACTAATGAGAAAAAATTAGCATATACGTCACTTAGAGTGAACATTTTAAAACGAGCAGCAAATTTCCATTTCTTCTGTTAAACATATTTTTCTATGTTTCTCTTAACATACGTTACAAGTAAATTCATGCCAGGTGCATATTTATATTTACATTGTGAGTCTCAACCATGAATCTGTCACGTTGCCACACACATTACATATATTTTATACTTCTTGACTCTTTGGAATAGGCATGAGTAGCACATATAACATTTTATTGTCCTTGGTAGACAGTTTTCCTTTCACACCACTCCTAGATTTCTTTCTTTTACCCTGTCTAAAAGAGTTTTATGCAGCTTATAGCATAGTCATCTCCAGTTCCCATCATGTTTCCTTGTGTCCAGATACATTTCCTAGTGTCTACCTACAAAAGGGAGTGATTTAAGATCCGTATGCAGGGTCGCGCTTCATATAACTTGGTTAAAGGCTTTAGAGCTGTCTACCTTGCATCTAATATGGCTTGTTTAACCATTTTTGTGGCCATAATGCATTACATTGCTAACTCAGCTGCCGCCCATCAGGTTACATCAGATGTCCACACTGTAATCTCGGGGTGTCTTGGGTGATTTTCAGTTCACAGCTACCCTGAGTTTGGCTAACACTAATGCTGGTTTTATAAATACATTTATGTATTTTGTATTCCCACAAACTAAGGTGGATCAACATATGCTGCACTAAATGACTCCAACTGAGCAACAACTTTGTTCACCACCCTTAGGGAGGTGGCAGGGACATTCTTTAATCCAAATGCATTACAGTGAACTGTTAATGTCCATCTGGGGTCAAGAATACTGATGTGTTTTTTGCTGCTGGGGTCAGACCAATCTGTTAGTACTCTGATGTCAAATTAAAAGTACTAAAAAAATTGACTACACCAACCTGTCAATCAATTCATCAGCTCCTGGGACAGGGTGTGCATGTGTCTTGGTGACAGCATTGAGACATCTATAGTCCACACAAAACCTCAGCTCTGGTTTACCACCCTTGCAATGAGGCTTGAGGACTAAGATAACTTTCTGAAGGTTTAGTCACTCCTAACTCCAGTATCTTGCCAACGTCAGCTCTGATGTGCGCCCTAACTTGGCCAGACTGTCTGTATATTTTGTTTTTGACAGGTGTGCTATCTCCAGTGTCCACATCATGGGTACACCAGATTGCCTGACCAGGGTTTAGGGAAAAAGCCCAGCATACTGCCTCTGAACTTGTCTGCAGTCAGCTTGCTGTTGGGCAGAGAGGGTGTCTGACAAGACAACTCCTTCAACTGACCCATCTTTAGGACTGTGGAAGAGGAGGTCAGAGAGAGGTTCACTCTCTTCTTCCTGATCCTCATCAGTGACTATCAGCAGGGTCACATCAGCCCTGTCATGGAAAGGCTTCAGGCAGTTAACATGGATGACCCTATGAGGGCTCCTGCAAGTGCCAAGGTCAACCAAGTAGGTGATCTCACCTTTCCTCTCAAGGATTCGGTAGGGACCACTCTATGTGTACTGTAGGGCCCTAGGAGCCTCCGGCTCCAACACCCATACCTTCTGCCCTGTTTGGAACACCACCAGTGCAGCCTTTTGGTCTTACCAGAGCTTTTAGAGCTCTTGGCTTTCGACAAGTGTTTTGGTTGCTTTTCACATGTATTCAGCCATCCTTGAACGTAGGCCAAGCACATAGTTCACAATATCTAGCTTGGGCTCTTGGAGAGGTTTCTCCCAGCCTTCCTTCACTAGACATAGTGGTCCCTTTACAGGATGACCAAACAGAAGTTCAAAGGGACTAAAGCCCACTCCCTTCTATGTCACTTCTCTGTAGACGAAAAGGAGGCATGGTAAAAGGGCAACACATCTCTTTCTGAGTTTTTCAGGGAGTCCCATGATCATACCTTTCATGGTCTTGTTGAATGGGTGGGTACAACCGATGATAAATGCCCTTGGTGTAGGGAACAACAAGAATCTGAAAGCCATATCTTGTTTTTTTGTCCCTTATACACAGCACCTTGGCAGAAGTGGGTGAAACCAATTTGTCAATTAATTGGTGCCCGCAGATACGTAGAGGCACTAAGAATTCTATGTACAGATTCTAGTCCCCCCATTGCCATAGCCGTAGCAAAGTTTTTAAAATGGGCTTGGGTTATCAGATCAAATCAGCTTCAATAGCAAAAAGATAGATGCCCTATCTTGACCTTGCCAGTTTAGTAAAACTAAAGAAAAAATATCTTCATAATGTCCTTTTTTGAATGCAAAGTAGTGATCGTCTGATTGCATAAATTGTAAATTTGAATCATTTTAAACGATTTTAGATGGTATTTTTTATCTAACTAGTATATTAGATGGTAACTATATGGAGTATAATCACATTTTAAATATTTATATAAATGTATCTTGTTATGTTATTTTATTTTGTAATCGTTGGATGTTTTATGGAATGCTTTTATGACTTAACTGTCGAATAAAGTTTATACAAAATTTAGTCTCTCAACTAGACTATTAGTTTGTGGGTGATATGGGATGATAAAAGTGTATGTCACCCCATACTGAGCCCACATGGATTTTATGTAGCCAGACATGAAATGACTACATCTGTCTGATACCACCTCCTTAAGAAAGCTCACTCTTGTAAAGATACAGATGAGGGCCCTTGAAACTGCAGGGACAGTTACAGTTCTAGGTGGAATTGCTTCAGGATACCTGGTGGCATGATCCACTACTACCAACATAAATCTGTTTCCTGATGCAGTTGAGGAGTCAATAGGATAAACTATGTCAAACCCCAACTTTTCAAAGGGAGCCCCAACCTCTGGGAGTGCAATTAAGGGGGGAGCTTTGTGTGGTTACCTGTCTTGCTACTGGATTGACACAGTACTGTAGTAGCAAAACACCCGAGTTGCAAAACTCCTTCACCTGCTAGGACTTGTTTTGCCAGTAGTTGTGGGTGACTGTGAGTCTTTGTCCAGCCAAGATGCCCAGCCAGGTGGATGTCATGGGCCAATGAAAGTAGGAACTCTCTGTATTTCTGAGGCATTACCACTCTCCTGGTGGCACCAGGTTTGGGATCTCTGGCCTCAGTATACAGAAGTGTCTCTTCCCAATAGGTCATGTAGCAGCCACTGACATCTCCCTTTTCCTGTGCAGCTGCTTGCTGACTCAGGCTTCTAAGAGTGGGACAAATATGTATATCCCTTGCACAGCTCTTCCCTAAATGGTCCCCATGGGCCTAGGAGCTCTGCCTGAGAAGGCCTAAGTTCCTGGGGCTCAGTTACCTCAAGGGCTTACAGATCTTCTCCCCGAGGAGAGGGGGCTGAGCTTGTGGTTGCTCAGCAGTTAGTTTCTCAGCCTTCTTGCCTTTTCTTTTGGAGGATTAGGGCATTATTCCAGGCTCCAATGCCTCTTTTTCACCCTGGCTTTACTCTGTGTTCTGATTTTGCCCATGCAGAGGTCTCCAGATCATTCCCTAGCAGACATTCAACAGGAATTGCAGAAGACTTCTTGTGTCCAGCAACCCATCCCCACTCCAAGAACACCATAGCCATGGGATGAACCTTAGTATTGCTATCAGCATTCGTGACTGGATACGTTTTCCCAGCCAAGTACTGCTCTGAGAATATAGTTTCTTCAGTCATCATGGTGATACTTGCCCTGTTGCTCAGGGCTTCTACTCTAACCCCAGTGATATGTGGCTGTTGTCTGTATTTCTCCAGGTAACTAGGCCAGTCAGCCAGGGAAGCTACATCCACCCCACCCTCTGAGATTAAGGTAGCTTCAATGTGCTCTCTTACCTGGTCAGAGCACATCAAGGATCCCATCTGGAGACTCACAACCCCAGTGGTAACTGGGGGTTCACAGATTGAAGCCTTTTTGAGACACCCAGTTTGGTGCCCAACAGCCTTATAATTGAAACATGAAGCCTTTTTGGGATCCAAGTTCTTACCCTAGTATCCACCCTTTGATTGTGAAGTGTCTCTGGGCCCACCCTCCTGCCCAGTTGTTTGGGGGCCTTAGAGGACTCTTTTCCTTTTTCTTTAGACTGTCCCACATATTTCCATTGGTGGGGGATTAGGAACCCCTTTCTTCTGGTCACCCCACACCATGCAACATTTTGGACGCCTTAGTCTTGACCCAGTTGTCAGCCTTCTTCCCCAACTCCTGGGAAGAGACCAAACCTAGGTTCACCAGATACTGATGCATTTTGTCAGAAGTACAGATACTTAATAGCTGCTCTTTCATAAGTAAATGATAAAATCCATCATAGTCTTGCAACTTACTTCCTTTTAACCAACCACCCTGTGTTTTGACTGAAAAGGCAACAAAATCAACCCAGGACTGATACCGTTTTGTGAGTCTCCCTGAAGTTAATCTAGTACTTCTCAGTGATGAGTCCAAAACCCTCAATCAAGGTATCCTTCATGAGGTCACAGGTCTCATTATCTTCCTCATTAAGTGTCAGGACTCTATACCTTCATTTGCATGAGAAAAGCACCCAGAGTAGAGAACCCCAATACTTTTGGTTGAGCTTTCTCATTTTCCAAGCTCTCTCAAAACTGTAACCCATTTGTAATATCATTACTCTCAACATATGTAGGGACAATCCCTTTGGGGATTTTGAGATCAAAGGTTTCCTCTCTATCTCTATTTAACTTGTTGCTACCACCATTCATGGTTGCTAAACCCACCTCAGCCCTTTCTCTATGGCCAGAATCTTGGCCTCCATGGCTACTATTGTGGCTAGTCTTTCCAGCTCTTGGTCTGGATGCTCTAGTTCTTCTTAGGGTCTGGAGTGGCCAAGCCTACCTCCAAGTATAATTTTAGGAAGAGGTTCCTATTGGTATCCTCTTCCTCTGGGATATTGGAAGGGGAGTCATCCCCACGAGTACTGTTAGCAGTCTCATCTTCACTGCATGGTCATAATCAATGTTGTCAGTGTCTTCTTCTCTTGCCTGACCTCTATGAAACTGCAAGCTACTGCTGGAGTCAAGTAAGTAAGTAATTTTATTGATGCATAGTTGATTAAACCATTACACATACATATAAAACACATTAAAATAGTACCATGATATTACAATAATATTATAAAAACATATTGCAATGAGAAAACAGCTAAACAGTCACTTTTATCAAGTATATCTTTGAGCCATTAAGGCACACAAAATTATAATTTAGTACACTCAATTAAAATACTACATCCAATATATTAGGAATAAACGAAGGCCTGCTTCAAGTGAGAAACACCTTTGTCAAGTAACTGTAAAGTGCAACCGTGCTGTGCAAACATATTACCATAAGGTGCTTTTGCGCTACTTTATAATGTACTGAACGAAGAGCTATTTCCCTGAGACCTAAAGTCTACAAGTGCTGTGTACCCACTACCGCCAAGGAAAACCATTAGTCTGTCCTTGAGTAGGAACACAAGTCAAAGAGTCATATGCTATATTTTTACAGCTTCTTTGCTGCAAGGTTCAAGAATCTCACTGTCTTGCATGCCAATTGCACTAAGGCTCCCCCCAATAAAGAAATAACAGCTGATCCACATGACCTGATTTGCTGTACTCTTAGAGATGGATGTAAGAGTCTTTGTCTGTGTGTTAACAATGCGGTGCAAACACACAAAAGCAAAGATTTGTTGTTTTGGCCACAGAGCTAACACTCTGAAGTGGACCAGTACTGTTTCCAGGGAGGCGTAAGATCTTTCGACGTGACAAACCAAGACGTATTAACATGAGATCATATTTGTTTGCCTCTGAGAAGTGTGCTGATGAATATGGTTGGGAAGTCTAAGCTGTGTATCATGGCGGGACCGCCCATGCATGCCCTTTGCTTGCTACAGTAGCCTTATCAACAACAAAGGATGAAAGTTAGGCAGCTTCATTCATAATTCTTTTAAAAACAGCATAGTTCACAGCGGTAAGCCAGGCATCTTCTAATTGTTTTGCAGTTGGGTACTGTAGTACTGAAAGCACAGAGTTCTTTATGTGGGCCTGTCTTTCTATTTCCGCCCAACCAGTGGCGGCTGGTCACATTTGAAAGTGGTGCGGCGTAAACTGATAATCATACTGCACCGTAGCGAGCGAGCCCGAACCCCCTAAGGAGGGTTCGGGGACAATTCCCCCTGAGAAAATTTTGAAAAAATAGTGAAAAAATTGTGCATTTTTAAGCAAATTTGAGAAAGCAGGAAGGTGAATAAAGCAATTGTGAAAGTGCAGGTATTACAATTTCAAAGAGCTGTCATATAACATAGGTAACTCAACCACAGAGCCTTATAACAGCATTCAAAAATACCCAAAGGCCTTGCAGTTAGTAGAAGTTCATAAAGAAGCCATAGCCACTGTGGCTACCTTGAATAATCAACTGCGAATTTCAACAGCCACAGAGTCCAAATCTGAAACATTGAAATAATAATCACTCAAAGTCCTCAACTCGATGAGGGCACCATCTAATCTGGCAGTTACCCCACAAATTACTTGATAATGATAAAACAAATGTGATAGGAGACGCTTTGGTTGCTGTAGGTCCTGGACTCAAGTCACAACTTAAAGCTCCATGGTTCTTGGGAGCGTTGTTTATTGGGAATAGAGTGGCAAATGTACAAACATTAGACTATCTATTGCATATCGATACCTACCAAATAACATTACTGCCCCCCCAGCCCAAATGTAATGGTATAGTAAATATGAAAAGGGCTGTTAAAGTTCACAGGAGAGGAAACATCAAGCTCTAGTACCTCAAGCTTAGTACTGGTGAGATGTGGTATGAATTTTGTTATCACCTTAAACATTTATTTGAACAGAAGAATAGTTACGTTTGTCCTTGGGTATGTAGTTGGGAATTTAAGTTGAAGCGAGTAGAGAGAGCAAGAGAGAGAGGGTCCCACAGCAGCAACAAAACACAAAGAAATGGGGCCGCTTAGTAGGTTGTGGGGTCGGGCACTCCAACACAGGAAGGTCTCCACAGCCAATGACTCAACACTTTTCATAATCCGTTCCAATTCACAGCACATTTTAGGATAATAACATGAAATGTCAGGGAGATACGCTCAGTAGGGAGGGATAAAGATACAACCACTTGGATTAAGTGATTCGCAGAGAGGTACAGTATGCATAAGGTGAAACTGGGATATTTCTTGCATAGCAGTCTGTCAAGAGTCCGATAATGGAGGAGAGCACACAAGCAGCACAGACCAGCAGGGCTCAATACTATGGGTCCCTGCCCCAAGACAGCTTGACAAAGAGTTAATCAGAAGCAGTTGCTTCATCATACTATCCATAAGGTGGGGGTAATTCACTGCTTCAGAACTGGAAAGGAACTAAGGTAAATAAATTAGCCTCTCAAACCAAATGCCTAATTGGTAAAGGTTGCCTGGCTCTTCTGACAACAGCTAAAAGACAGACCTGATGTTGCAACTCACCATTTCTACGCCTATACTCCATTGATTCTCAAGGCTGATTGCCATAGCCACATTAGTATATGTCACAGAACACATCGATAGCTCAGCATAATCATGAACTGTTTCACCTCCTGGCAATTATAAGTGGCCTTTAGGCCTCTACTGTATGATAATCCCACTCCCAATCAACACAGCTTTATGTCACAATAGCCCCAAAGCTAAACTCACAGTTTCAAAACAAAACACCTCTATGTTCCGGATCAAACCATCAAAACATTTGCCTTAATCAGAGCATCATCAGGTGCACTCATATCTCATGCTCTCATTCAGTGTCACAATTCTTATACAAAACAAAGTTATCATATGCTAGGGATTAACATTGCTTGCAGAAGTACCTAGTTTATGGAGCTGTCGTTCATTCCTGCTTGTCACTGAAGTCCAGCACTTGTTTTATTCCTGTCTGGTGTTGCCTCAAAACCCTGTAACTCCAAAAGCTGAATTTGAAGGTACTCTTGAAGAGGCTGCCCTCTAAGGCTGCCACCCTACCATTCCCAAAGAGTTTCGCTCTGCTTCTGTCTGCCTGTGGTGCCACCTAACAGGGCCCCAAAACCACCTTGTTTCTCCAAGTCCCACAGGGTCTACATGTGGGAGACAGAGAGAGCGAGAGAAAGAAAGGGAGAGAGTAAAAGTGTGAAGTAGAGCTTCAAACAGAAACAATGGTGAAAGTGAGCAAGAGAGAGAGAGAGAGAGAAAGCAAAGGAAAGAGCAGGAGTAGGAGAAAGGGAGTGAGCAAGAGTTGGGGAAGCAGAGCTGAAGAGAGGTTCAGAGAGAGAGAGAGAGAGACTGACGGAGAAAGATTCAGATGAGAAAAAAAGAGAGTTGCCAAGATACGGTGAACGAGCCCCCCAAAAAAGATTGAGTTAGCCTCAGATGTAGAAGAAGAGAGTAAAATGGAAACAGACAGTGAGACGTGCACATCCATATCAGGTATAGAAATAACGCATAGTGTACCAGGCGTGGATAATGCGTTCCTAAAAATAAAAGCTCAGAGGGGAAGAAAATGTATCATGTCTGGGAGTGAACACACAATCAATTATAGCACCCGCACCTGTGTGACAAATTGGACAACTTTGTACGTTTTTCTGCTCTTTTATGCCTTTACCCCAAAAATGACAGACTCTTTTGGGAGTTGTATTTGTCTGAGTATTTAAAAGACACCGAGAGAGTCACTTTGTTATTGAATGTGAAACAACATTATCTACCAAGCTTTAGATCCATGGAAAGTAGGCATTTTTACCTGTTAGAGCCCTCTGTGAGTTTATTGATTGGTCAGTTAATGGACTGCACGTGGAAATTACCATTTGTCTCCCAGAAGTCAAAGGGAGGAGAACCTTGAAGCACACTTGTGAAGCTACCCTTCATTCATTCTCCTTTTAATCAATGTTAATCACTCAACCTGCTTTACATTTGTGCAAGTTGAGGCTATTATCCTTGCGATAAATCCAGGTTGGGAACTTGGCACATAGTACCAAATGTAGTACAAACCAGTCAGCACACTAGCTAAAAGGTATAGAATACACTGTCTCACAACAAGAGGAACACCCACATTGTATTTTTGCAGGAGACACTGGCCACTCAGCATATGCACAAGTTATTAAATCCACTCAGTGTTCTGGCCCATATTATTGACAGAGCTAACACAATTGTCGTATGCCCCCTTGATTCAGGGTGGTGGTTTTAATCGCGTTTTTGATGTTCTCCAGACAGCTCACTTCTGCAGTTCTCACATGCATTGGCCGCACTTAGCTAGAGAATTAAACCAATAGACACCCTAGAACCAGGCGTTCAGCTTATAAATCAAAAATGATTTCGGACCGTAACGTATGTGACCGCCAAGCCCTATCTTCAGTACTGCCTATCTGGTGTATATACCGTCGAAACACAATGCTTAAATATAAAATATCTGCATTCAGATTATGGCACATAATTAACGGATGCTCACGCCAACAGAATAAAGCAAGTAACCTTAGCCTAATGAATTAAATAATCGCATACAACCTACTCCCTAACAATAGCGATTAGAGACACCCACAGCAGAGTGGTATTATACATGCCAGCCATTAAAAAAACTTAACTTAGGGGCGGTTTCAGACATTCACAGACCGACTCTCAGTCTCACGTCTCGAAGAGAAGACAACTGTTGCACACTGGACTGGCCTGCACAGGCACGAGTCACGAGGTCTGAGTCACTCTCCTCGTGACTCTGGTGTTGTTGTTCTGCAGTCCACGCTAGGGCGCAGTGACGTCCCCCCAGCGGCGCCAATCACAAGTCCATCCTCGTGCACGTGAACTAGCCAATCCTGGCGCAGGCATGACATCGCCACTGCGCCAGGATAGGCTAAAGAGCAGGGCTAAAACTGCCCATATTGAGACCCGGCTCCCCCGCCCAGCGGCTCCTCTACCGTCTCTGGTTGCTGAAGAGCTGGGCCGAGCGGGCCGGTGGGCTGTTGTGGTGGATCGGTTGGCCAGCCTGGACCTCTGCGACCTGTGACATCCCGGACAGTGACTGTCCCAAGTCTCTGCCTGTTTCACGGCTAGGGGAGGAGGAGGAGGAAAGGGGCTATTGTGTGTTTTCGCATGCGTGGGCAAGTCATAAAAATGACTTGTCCTAAATGTGCACACCACACTGCTGCCTGCCACGACGCTGCCAGCCTGCCACATGCCACTCAGTGCTGCAGGCCCACCCCCCCACACCTTCCGCGATCGCACTAGATGACGTCACGATTTGTGACTCCGGTCCGGCCTCAACTGCTGTTCTTATGCGCTCGTAATTCTTTTTTTAGTGTGTCAGTCAGACAAATGTTGTGAGCAGTGACGGTCGTCCATGGATAGTGGGGCAATGCCCCAACGCCCCCAATGGACGAACCGCCACTGGCCTAGAAATAATTAAATGGTGGGGTGCAATGATGAGATCCTCAATGATGTAACTTGTGGTGTTATATGTTATCGCATCAATAATGTATTTATTATGTCATGATCAATTATGTCATTTGAGATTTCACCAGTGATATCATGATTACAAGCAGAGAACGAGTTAAAGTCTGCATAGGGGAACATAGCTGGGCTAATTCTGTTGTTTTGCTTATGTTTCAGAAACATAACTTATTTTAACTGCAGTTTTTTTCACTGAATTTATAAGGCTTTTTTTAACAGAGATTACTGCCTTATGACAAGAAACCATAACTGCCCCATAACAAAGTTTTCAGTGAACCTTTGAATTTTATAATGATATTCTCTGTTGTTATCCTGTGCAACTGTTGAAGTGTTGTTTTATGAATAAAATATTAGCTTATCCTAGGTTGCTGTTCACAGCTGTTCATGATATGGGCCCTGAGTTTTTCATTCCTGGATGAGGGGCCCTATCCTGATTCCGTTGTTTGCACTGCGTTGATTCAGAAGGGGTCTGTGTCACCTTTTCCAGTCTTCAGCGCATGCATTAACACTAAAAATATCCCAATAGTGTAGGTGCTGTCGGAGCAGAGCTCGGGAACACAGATAACTGGGATGTATGTCCAAAATCCGCTGTCTGCAGCTCATTTTAGAGTTCATTTATAAAGACGGAGAAGAAAAAAAGGCAAAAACTCATCCTACCTACATGATGTATGTAGCCCTCGTAAAGAGTTGATCCTACATTTCATGTAGCAATTTTACCTGGAGAAAATCTGGTATGGCACAAAGCAATTTTCTTTGCTTTGTGCCAGATAGGATTTTACCCACTTTTGAGTTTTGTTTTCCTGCTCAAAATAAGTGGTGACATGCAGAATTAGTGCACCCATTTGTGCACATGTTCCATCTTTCCAACAAGTTATCCCCTTAAAAGTTTGCCTGATATTAGCTGGCTAAATGTGCACTGGGAAAATTTGTGAGTGCGCAGGTTTACCGCACAACTCAGAGTTTTGGAATTCAGCAATATATTTCCAAGCAACTTGTAATGAGGGACAGAGAGCTTAACTTGTCATGCTAAAATGCCCACCCGGAAGTGCATCTGACATTAATTAGCAGTTCTTTCATTTGGTTCTAATATACCATGCCATGATTAATAAAACATTTGAATTAAAGCACCAATTTATTTCCGAATAAAACCTGGTGAAATAACTCCATAAGGGCAACAGCATTAATATGTCTGTACTGGGCTTGAAAGTTTTCATGCAGGAATCACAGTGCAGCTTTAATTAACCAAACGTAATTAGCATCAATTTCTATACTGTAGATTCTATAACTCCTCACATCACCACACAGAACAGGATCGCGACAGGCCCCCTGGAGTGCCATCAGAAAAAGCATGACTTTAAACATGTAAGAAAATATAGATGTCCCGCTCAAGCCCGGGAGTCCCAAAATAATATGAAATTAAGAATCTTCTCCCTTGTACCAACATCAAACATCAGAGCCTTCGGTCTGCTGGCCCGAGGTAGATGCTCTTCGGTTTGGATTCCTTGTGTTTTGTGCAGCATCAGCACTTCTCCAAGCTTCTTGTCCTTGATTAATTTTGACAAAATGAATTTATGTGCTTTGTGCTTAACAAACATATATTTAACGTGCTCCTGTTCCATTAAAGTTAACAAGCAAGCACTGATGCAGTAAGCGCTAGCGTGGGAAGCAAACCCATTATCACAGAAAATTGCGTCACAAAGTGCAGAGGCCTGCTGTCGAGTTCTCCTCGCCTGCCTACTCTCGGTTTCTCCTTCCCTTCTCCAGCAAGCCAATCACGATTGCGTGTAGCCAGCCCAGTGGTGACAAAATGCTTTGGCCTATAGTTTCATATGCCTTTAAGCCAGGGCTTCATGCTATTCCTCAAGGGGGCCCCCCAGATTGACTATGTAATGAGCCCTTGCGGGAAGCACAGCACATTGGCAAAAACGGCAATTGGAAGTGGAAGCCAAGCCATCCCATCGTTTACTCAGAGACAGAACAATTACAACACACCACCTTAAGACATCTGAGTTGCACTTGCACTCTTGCAGCAAAGCCATAGCCAACGCTGGACTATAAGTTAAAGATTGCCCGCCTGGGCCTTACCTGGTGAACTGATCGAGCTCACAGCCAGCCGAGTCCTTCCTCCTTCAACTGCCCTACTCCAGTCCAGCCAGCAACCACATAGACTACCACCTGCTGCACTCTGGATCGTAAATTAGCTGCCATGTCCTCTCTCCAAATGCTGACAAAAGTGCGGCGCGCGGGAAGCAGTGAGTCAGGTTAGCGTCATCTCAAGCCTGCGCAGACGGTCCTTGGCTGACACACCCTTTACCAACTCGTCACCACGCCCTGTGACGAGTTGGAAAGGGGTGGTGACACAAGCTCTCCTCCACCCTGATTGACATGGAGAGTTAGCGATCCCGGGCTTGCATTTAAAACGCCAGGGGCTAACTTAACCTCCACGCCATCAGGGGGTGGAGACTTCGCCTTCCAGCTATGTAGTTGACGAGCCGATGACATCACAGCCTTCAGGGCTGGGATGTTGTCGCCCGGCAAAAACATAGCAGGCATTTTTGGGCCTGGCCGCCAGAGAGCAGAGCAATTAGTCACGTGACGTGACAGCGGAGCTGCGTGATAATGGTGAGTCGTGTGGGGTAGTAGAAGACTGCAGCCTCAGACAGTGCCCCGGGGCCCCTGTGTTCTTTGGGAATGTTTTACATTTTTTTAAATACAATTAAATGTTGTTATTGATGCACTTCGTAAGTACCTGGGGCGGAGCCCCTACGCCCTAAAAGAGAAACCGCCACTGCGCCCAACACTGGTGAGCGAGCAAATTAACTTCATGTGCCCTCGTCCTCCAGCAAACGTTTAACAGGGTGCCCTACCTTGTAGGCCCTGGTGGGGCAGACCCAACTCAAGTCTAGTTTGGGCTTCCAAACTCCTGGAGTTGTACTTTGGTTGGCCTAGACCCAGTTGCAATTTTGCAAGCCTTGCAGAGGTCCTTTAGCTGCTCTAGACTAAGTTCCAGGCAAGCGGTCAGGTTCAGTTATTGACTCTGTCCTCTCAGGTTGACATCTTTAATATAAATGGGACCATTTTTAAAAACCTACAAGAATTCTAAAACAGACGATTAAGGCCTAACTACTAGTATACCTTTTTAAAATTCTAAAACAGAAGGCCCTAACAGTTCAAATTTGATTTTTTTGTTTTGTAAAAATATGTTTTTAAATAAAGTCAATTGTGGGTTTCTTTGTGGAATCGCCTATTGTCCAAGTGGTATCAGCAAAAGCAAAGTCTTGTTCCCCACGGCTGATCAACCAATGTTGGAAGCTGGTTTTTTATGTAGTGTACAAAATGCAGTACCTGATGTAGAAAGTCCAAACGACCCTTATTGGCTTACTGTGCTTACATTAATAATCCCACATGTCCTCTTTTATGGTAGGGTGGGCAAGCAGTTTAGTCTTCTCAGAGGGTAAGTGTTAAGCATTTGTTGTACACACAGAGTCAATAAATGAGACACAATCAAGAAGAAACTCAAAACCAATTTATAAAAATAACATATGTTTTTATATAATTTTTAAACACAAAGAACTTTGTAATCGGGTAAGTACTTTAGACGTTATAAAATTTTGCAGCAGAAAATGACAGCTGTCAGGTTTAAGGCATGAGCCTTGAATGCTTTAATGTTATGTTATGGGAGAAACATTCACTGCATGGGGTCACTTGTAAACAACTTACAGGACTAATCTTCAGGACTTAAGGTGAGTAGGGGCCAAGGTACAAAAAAGCACCAAGAGTTCAGTTTTACCTGCCCTGGGGTGTCCAGGTGAAGAGGTGCTTTCAGAGATGTTAGCCTAGAGTGCTACACGCTGTAGTCATTGGGGAAAGTAAGAAAGAATCTGCAAGGAGGGACCAGGGACCAGTCCGGCAGAACCCAAAAGGGGACTCGACTCTTGATGGCCTCAGGGACACAGGGACAGAGATGTTTTAGTAGTTGGGTCGCTGGTGTTAGAAGCTCTCATGCTCAGTGTTGACCTGGACAAGGGGACAAAACAGGACAGCTGGTTGTCTCTTGGTGCTGGACTCTGCGATGCTGAAGTCCCTCATCAGCTGGTCAGTCTTGGGGGCGTTGATGTCCGGATTGGATTACAAACAAAGCCTTGGTTGCTGCAGGGGGTCCAGTACCCCGGGCATTAGTGAAGGGGGTCTTGGCATCTCAAAACCTGGTGGGGAGACAGATCTGACCTCCTGGAGCACAGTGATCTCCTGGGTGGCTGCTGCATTGGTGGTCTCGGTGGTCAGCAGAACGGTGCACCTGACATTGTGGTCTGTGCCTGCAGGTTGCAGGGAAGAAGCTCTTCCACGGCAAGGGAGATGCTGGCTTGTTGGCGAAGTGCTGGCAGCCCTCCAAGGCTTTTGGAGGATGCACAGCTGCAGGATGAGTCAGGGTGTTGCAATTGCAGGGGCATGACCAGGTAGGCAGCATTTGGCACCAAATTTCACAGGTAGTCCACAGTTCTCGCTCCCTCTGCTCCTCTTTGTCCTTATTTTTTTGAGTCTGGCAAATCTGAGTCCCTGGAGTCAGGGGACCACATAAATACTGAATTATGGTGCGCTAAGGGAAGTGAAGGGTAGTAGCCAATGGGCTACTTACCCTTAGGGTCACTACACCCCCTATATGAGGGCATCCTGTGGGGAGTGGACATAACCCTGTCCCAAAGTTCCTAATTCCACCAAAATCAAGATGGTGGAATCCTTCTTTCGTGGCCCGCATCAGGCAGCCAATCTAAGGGGTGTGACTAGCCTGGTGGTGCAATACCCCTACCGCATAGCTAATTTCCCATCTGTCCTAGTGACAAATGAGCCTCAGGGGGTGACATCTCTCATGTCTAGTGGATGCCATGGTTGCATATCAAAGGGTCACGGGGTTTGAAGCCCCTGGTGATATGATATGCTAAATTACTAGCCACCTTGCTTCCTCCAGAACAGACATTGCTTCTGGCCTCAGAGAGTGTGGGCTCTCACCTGTCGGGGTCAAAAACATGTCTGTGATGCCAGGCTGGACGATAGCAGTCCACCAGCACACTAAGAGGCTGGTAGGTTTTCAGGCAACTCTATGGTGCCCTCTGGGTGCATGTTTTCATAAATCCACTACTGGCATCAGTATGGATTTATCAAGACAAGGTGTTTGACAGGGCTGGACTGGGAACCACAACCGGCCCTGGCAAAGTGTTTGGCCGGCCCCGCCCTCCACCCCCCCTGGGGGGTTGGGGTGCTGCCGAGTTCTTTGCCAGGGCCGGTTTTCAGCCGATTTTGTTACAGGGCCGATTTACCGATATATGCTGCAAAACGGCCCTGTAACAAAAACGGCCCCCAGGGGACCAAAACCGGCCTCTACCCGTGCGGCCCACCGGGGAATTGCCCGGTGCCCACTACGGCCAATCCGGCTCTGGTGTTTGATGCCAAACATCGTAGGTTTCAGTGAAGCTTCAGATGGCTTCCCTGTTCACTTGTAATATCTAGTAATTGAATTAGACTGCACAGGGGGCATATCTGCTCATGGTGATATGTCCTCACATGTAATATAATTCACCCTGCATTAGGGTTATAAGGCCTGCTGCAGAGGTGCCTTACATATATTGCATGCAGTGTCTGTGGCTATGGCACACAGGGTGTGTGCCATGTCGTGCTTTCACATTCGTTTGCACCATTTCACACAGCCTGTAATGGCAGTCTGCCTGAGTTTGGTGATGGGTCTCTTAGATTAGTATAATACATGCTGCAGCCCTTAGGGACCCTCTTTAGTACCCATGCCCTATGTAAGAGGGGTACTATTTACTAGGGACTTAGAGAGGTGCTAAAGGTCTTTCCAGTTGGGGTACAATGAAACAGTTACCTTGTTTTAGGGAAACAGCACTGGCACTGGAGACCTGGTTAGCAGGAACCCAGTGCACTTTAGTCAAAACTGCATCAAATGCCAGGCAACAAGTGGGGTGACCATTTAAAAAAAAAGCCCTTTCCTACAAGTACCTACTTCTACATTGATCTTTTCTGAATATCACAGTCACATATCTGTTTATTATGGGGGAATTCAATATCATGCGATGGTGATCTGCATTGGACGAATGATGTCTAGGGCAATTTTCTGACCCAGTTCCAAATATCTTGCATCTGGTAACTGGTGTGAGGTAGGTCCTATGCAGGAACATTTAACTGAATTAACCTAAATCTGCTATGTCTAAAAACATTTGTCAAATATGCCGCTATTTGTTCTTGGTCATTGTCCCCAAGATCATTATCCATGGTTGCCCCCAGAGACCTTTTTAGCCCTGTTGTGGTTAGCCTAATGCTTATATGATCTGGTTATACAACTGTGACACTATTTTAAGTCCCATCTACCATGTCAGTAACGTTTGTGGAGTTTTGTCGTTTTGTGGTTCTATAGTACCTGAGCTTCATAGTGACCTCACTGCATGCACCCGTGCTATGTATGTCAAAAACTGACTAAGTTAAATCTCATATTTCTTCGATTTCTGTGAAGCTATGTAGAATGCTTCTGAGAACATGTTCCATGACCACTCAAACAAGTTCACTCATCCTCCCTCTGCTAAATCTAGTTGGGTGCTAGATCAGCATTTTAAGCATCAGAAGTGGATTTTCAAGGCATAGACTGTTTAATTATCTTTACCTTAATGCATCTATCCCAACAATATGTGGCTATACTCTCTAGTTTTGGGAGATGTATGCTCTTGTTGCTAGCACCAGACACAGTGCTCCACAGTGTATGTGGTGCTATGGTCACTCTTAAGTATTCTGCCACTGTGATTTTGGACTGCAGGCCCATTTTACAACAAATTGAAACTGTGCTGCTACATAATAATATTCCTAATTTGGGGCTACTTGTCATCCTTTTAACTGTGGGAGTTTTAGTTCTTAAATGCTGATACCTACTTCCTCTCCAAAGTAACATAAGTAGGAGAAGATCAAGCTCCCTGAAAAGTGTTCAGGGCAAGACCTGTAGTATATTATTGAGGAATGTAGCAATTTGGCCCATGTTATCATCTTGAAGAGTGCAATCCTGCCCATCATTGATAAGGGAAGTGATGTGAAGAACTGTACTGAGCTCCAAATTACACGTATCCCTTTATGCAGGTTGCCCTACAGTGCTTAGGTTGTAACACAAAGAGTGCCAATGCCAAAAGCTCTGTTCAGAAGCCTGCGACCCATGCTATTAAATGTCAGTGTGATGAATTCCATGGCTGTGTAGTCTGGAATCCACCTCATACCTCTTTAGACTACTACCAAAGGCTCCCGACTCCGTTATCTCACTCGTTCCGGTTTCTGATGTCTCCCTTTGAGATGGTTTCTCTGTCTTTCCCGTCCTCCTTCATTCCCATTTGTGTTTTTTCTTCTCTTGGGAAATGTCTGATGAGGGAAAAGAAGTGCCTGTACCCAGAAATGGAAGTTGGTGGCCTCCATCGACAACCACCATCTCCAATTAAGTACTGTTGCCCTCTATTAAATCGTTATCTGTATGGTGAACCTGTATTAAAGGCATATAACATTGGTAAGAATATTAGAAGACAAGGATCCACCCTCTATTGCTGCTCTGGGCTTGCCCTTTGGTGTGGAAACAGAAATGACTTCCAGTACTTCACTTTCAGTGCCGATAGTGCACTAAATAAATACATGAACTATTAAAGGAGTTTAGCCTTTGCCTTAGCTCTCCTAGAAGTATTTCGATGTCTTGAGGAACAAGAGGATGCTGTTGGCATACAGTGATACCATATACCTAGTTTTAGCTGTATTCATCTTGTTTTATGTGCCGATTGCCTCAAGTGTTCTCGCTGAGGTTCAACCTCTAAGAGGATGGGCGACAATGGGCACGCCTGTCTGGTTCCTCTTCTTATTGTCCATTCCTGTATTCTGGCCAATCGATTTGTATAGGGCAATTTTATTAAGCTCATTATTATTGATCCAAATCTCATTTTTCCTAGTATAGCGGGCGGATAGGGCCTATCTATCATAATGTAGCTAGGATGCCCTGGGTCCTAATGCAAGAAAGGAACATGACCCCTTTGACTTCTAATGTGGTAGTACATCACAGCAACTATCAGAGTTTGATGGACCCCTCAGGGTTCTGGGCCCCACTGCCTCTACACCTACTGCACTTATGGTAGCTATGCCCCTGCTAACCCAAGGAATCAAAGGTCCTTTATATATTCAGTGCAGCCAAGGAAGTCGAGGAAAATGTGCACATTTTACAATTATTGAGCAAAAAAAGTGCTGCCTGAATTTTTCTATTTTTAAAGGTAATGGTTTTCTGTGTTAAGAGTGTGGGGTGGCTATTGATCACCGGCATAATGGCTTTTCACATCAGTCATTCTGTTTTTCATGTTCTTTGGGAAACAAACAACTTTGATAGAGTGCCATGTTATTTTGAAAATTGTAGGGATGCAGGATGGTTTGTCTCTGGAAGTAAGGGAGTTCTAGATTAGGATAAGCGTTTCCCCTAGGCCCATAGAATTCAGGCATTGACCGTCCAGTGGATTCCCAGTGGAAGACGGCGTTTCATGGAAACTGACGGAGAGTACGGTGCGGCGAAAGCAGCAGTTCGTGGGAGAGTGAGTATGAACAGGGTTATATGTTCTTAGATTGCGGTGTTTGTGTTGTGATGTCTTGCGGAGTTGGAATGCCTGCTGTGTGAAAGGAGATCAGGCTGTGAGCATGCGCAGCCCGGGAAAGTCTTAGGCTCAAGGAGTAGCTTAAGCAGTTAGGGTGTAGCAGACACCCACTGTAATTGTCGACCATTGTTAAGGGAATCGTGAGGTGCCATCGATTGCCCGCTGGACCGAGATAGGGGGAACGAGTGTTTGAGTGCGTGAGTAACTGACGCTGGTCGTGGGTTCCTGAGTGTTTGTAACCTATCAGTTGAGGTGATTGTCCGGTCGTTTCGTGGACAGACAGTTGCCAGTTTTCGGTAGACAATTACACGACTGTGGACGTACAGTCAGACTGTGGACGTACAGTCAGCAAAGTAATTGCTTGGACGTACAGGCGATTATTTCAGTGTATGTATGGGACGTATGCGTTAGTGAGAAGCGAACTGTAAAGGAGGGGGAACTGCTGCAAGCGGGGGAAAAGTGACCTCAGAAGGTGCCGCGCTGTGATAGGGTAGTTGGTGTGAAGCCGCCCTGGGATTGGTGGATTGTCATCAGGAAGTAGACAAGCGCTGTGAACAGAGAGATGCTGGTTTCATCATGAAATGTTTCAAAGTTTTGCGAGATTTGTTCAAAAGAGAAAATAATTTAGAGCCCGGGGTGAAGGAAGAGGCTCCGCCCAAGGACACTCCAGCTCATTACATGGCTACGAATGTGAGTTTGCATACTATACTCTGGCTTGAGAATTGGTGCAAAATGACTGAAGGGAATGAGGAGTTGACCTTTGCCAGATATGGAACTTGTAGATTGGAAGTGTTATACCAGTTGAAATCGATTATGGCTTCTTTGCGACCTTTGCCTAGACCAACACAGTTTGAGGTATTACATGCATGAATTAGGGCGGCACACGAAAGAAACAGGCATAGGAGACAGGAACGAGTGAAGAGGTCAGTTAGGGAATTTCAAGATGCGAGATGGGATGCATTGGAAAAGAGATCAAGAGTACAGACGATCGAGGGGGATAACTTGTATCCATTGTTGGTCAAGTCAGGGGACACGCAGAAAAAGAAGGCTGAGGACGAAGACAATGATACCGGTGATACCTTGATAGAAAGCCTGTTATCTGAGAGACCACCTCTGTACAACCCGGAGGCAGAGGGGGATAGATCAGCCCCGACAGAGGGAGCTAGGGAACCACAAGCTTCACCGAGTTCTGAAGTAGTGGGAAAGCTCTCAATGGGGGAAATGCAGAATGCAGAAAGTGTCAGTTCTCAGAGGTTTCCAGATGCTCTTAGGGTGCCGGTTACCATTGGTCCCATAGTGTCTGTGTACAATCCGGAGCAGGTGAGGAATGGAAGCCCATCACAGACAAGAATGGAAGGGAGTGCTGGCTTTGGAGGGAATAGTGTAGTGAATGGGTTGGTTCCATTACCGAGGCCTGTAGAGTCGAGCAGCCCATTGTCGGCTACAGCAGATTCATCAAGAGGACCGATGGATTTGAGAGGACCAATACCAAAATCTTTGGGAGAACTAAGGTCAGATTTGAGGACATGGGAGTCAGTTGAAGGGACTCAGAGTGACAGGCAAAGGAAGGACTGAGATCATGGGAGTGCCCAGGATAGAGTGGCTTTAAGGGACACATCTGAAGGGAGTAGGTGCAGAAAACAGGACAGTGACTGTAGAGAGCCGAGTGGCGCATCTAGTCAAGGTACCCTAAAGGCAGCAAGAAGGGCAAGAAGGCTGGATGTGATGCGGTTAAAAGCAGAAGTTGACGAGATTGTTGAAGGGAACTTGCCTTTAGAAAGGGTGGAACTCTATGAACCAGACGAGTTGTTGTTTGTGGCAAAAGATGTGTCCCGCAAAGCAAGGTCTGCACATGAGAAACTAACTGAATTGGCAAACAGGTATGAAGTAGATTTGTCTAAAACGGAAATGTTGCAGGGTGGAAGCCAATTACAGTATACTGATCAAGATTCGGACAAAAAGAGGGTAATTGGACTAAAGATCCACATCAGAGAACTGATTATAGGTATATGAGCATGGAATAGGCTTGATAAATGGGAAGAAAGGTGGTCCAAGAAAAAGAGTTTTAAGAGAAATGCAGCAGAACCACCTCCTCCGAGAGGGGGAGTACAAGGAATTGGGAATGACCCTTTACGAGAGGTAGCTAGCGGAGGGTATGTGCATGTGCCTTGGAGTAGAGAAGATTTGGCGGCATTCACAAATGACTTCCCAAAACTGAAAGAAAGCCCAGTTGAATGGTACAAACAGGTTGAGAGGTTTGTCAATATCTCGAAGGTGTTGTGGATTGACCTGAATACATTGTGTGACATTGTGGTTCCGAGAGACTTGTGGGTGGCTTGTAAGGTTGCTGTTGAATGGCCCACTTCTGAACCGGACAGGGATGTTGTTACCAATGGACCTTCGCCGATTGTCATAAAGAAGTACGAGCCAGTGATCACGTGGTTGAAATCCAAGGTACCTCAACAGGATATTGACTGGGTGAAAATAAGTCGGACGGTTTAGGAACCAAAGGAAACTGTGCATGAGTATTATGAAAGGTTGTTGCAAGTCTTTAAGCAGTACAGTGGGTTGGATGTAATGGATCCTAAGGATATGGGACAGTTTGTGTCAAAGTTTGTTCTAGGTTTGGGACCTGAGATTAGTCTTATGATCCAGCAGCATTTGATTTGTTGGCAGAACAAGCCGTTGGATGAGATATTGAGGTATTGCAGTGATGAGGTAGATTCGAAGCATAAGAAACTCAAGGACAAACTAATGATGGTCCAGATGCAAGCTGCCTATAGGGGAGGCCAAGTACAGTCAGGTGGAGGTGTCTTGACAGGTTTTTTGGCTCTATTTCGGAGTGATGAAGACTTTAAGCTTGCTCACACCTAGGGTCTGTATTCTTACCTTGTGTTGGCCCTTTTAAGCCCTTTTTCCAGACCTAGAAGAGGATAGCTGCTTTATATGATGATAGATCCCTTATTCTTGACTCTAATCCATCTATTGCCTATTGGCTTTGACGTAATTATGTGTTCTTTCATTATCCTGCCTATAGTAGAGGGTGGATCCTGTGGTCCTGACTTTATATTACACATTGGTATGGTTTGTGTAGGTACTCTGACAGAGCTAAGGGTTATTTCATCCTTCTCAGGCCTACAAGGCCCAGAACTAGAGAGACTCCATTTTGCTTCCTATCCCTGCAGAGCTGAGATGCTTGAAGGGGAAAGGTAATGTTTATAGTTAAGCCTGTTGTCTGCTAGGGGAAAACCAGCCAGGACTGGTTCTTATCGGAAGAATGTGTTTGTCTCTTGGGCCCAGACTTAACATGCAGTTGGGCACTGCGGTTGCGCAGAGAGCTCCGGAGCTAGCACAGGAATTCGGTGGGAGGCAGCCCTCTGTTGGAAATTTCCATGAGGGGAGAGGAATCCATATCAGCGAAGTGCAGAAGAGGAGGAGTGGTCAGTTTGGTTCTTGAAGAGTGGAGAGTAGGATGTCTGCTGGAGCTGCAGAGAACAGTTCAGTTCTATTGGTTTTCTGGAATGGAGAAAGAAGGCAGATGATTGCTGAAGCTGGAGAGAGCAGTCATATGAACAAAGTTGGAACTATCAGCTGGGACTGCCAGTTTATCAGAATGCATTAAAGCAGATGGAGGAGTTGAGACTGTCAGCTGAAGCAGTTGAGCCAGAGGCGTGAAGCTGTGGTGACGGAGGGAGAGGAAGAGAGCCCTGATCCCACCAGATAGAGAGAAACATTCCTTCTAATAGGTGAGGTAGTCTGAATCAGCTTACTTTACACTTACACCTTAATCTTGTCTTTATTCCCTAGGCTATTGTATGTCTAATCCTTTTCTTTCAGCGGTGTGTTAAAGTTCCTGTTAGTCACAGAGACCCCGCAGATAACATTGTCCCTGTTATATGTCTAATCCCTTTTCTTTCAGCGGTGTGTTAAAGTTCCTGTTAATAAAGAGACCCTGCAGATCTGTGTATGTGTCTATTCCCCTTTTACTTTTCAGGCTATGTGTTATAGTGCAGTATTATATTGTTGATATTGTTACAATAAAGATACCCCAGTTCTTAGTGAACTAGTGTGTAACTGTTGTTTTCTTATGATAAGGTTAACCTTTCTTCTAGTCAGATGCTGTTATGTGAACGGATGCGACTCCTGTCCAGGTAAATGGTAACTGAACAATGAGGGGGAGAGGAGAGCTTGTGTTTGATAATAACAATTGCACACTGTGATTTGGCCATTCTTGTGTACCACATAAAATATAACAATTACATCCCCAGTAGGTATTCGATGTATGAGAGAAACTTCCCAACAGAGAGAGAGAGAGAGATGAAGGTATTCATAGGACAGAGATTGCCACTAAAGAGAGAGTGGCATTAGTGAGAGCACTCAGTGTGTATACCCACAGGATTGTGGCTTGTGTAAAAAGAACAGTCTTACGGGACTCTAAAGATAGAGAACAGTCTTACGGGACTCTAAAGATAGAGAACAGTCTCACGGGACTCTAAAGATAGAGAACATTCTTACGGGACTCTAAAGATAGAGAACAGTCTTACGGGACTCTAAAGATAGAGAACAGTCTTACGGGACTCTAAAGATAGAAAACAGTCTTACGGGACTCTAAAGATAGAGAACAGTCTTACAGGACTCTAAAGATAGATGGGCTTGCGTGAGCACTGATTGTGATCAGTGTGTAATGGTAAGTAATTAGAACTGCCCCCTTCACTATGAGTAGGAGGGTAGCATAGTCTGGGTCTGAGTTGCCGCAAGACTATAAGGTATGAGTGTGGTGTAGAGCATGGACGTCCTTAGTAATCAGTGAGTATTCCTAGTAATCCCTATAGATTTAGTGGTGTTTCTAATGATATGAGCTTGTATATTGCGAGTTCCTCATCCTCAGGTAGATACCCAGGTGCCTGGATAGATGGGTCCTGAGGAGGGAGGTGGTTACGTTCCGGCTGGGTTGGAGGTGCTCCAAGGAGCTGATCCCATCTGGTTCGAGAACCCGGTCGTTACATCTGGCGTAGTCGACAGCTTCGCACATGTTGCGCAGAGGAGGGAGCCCTTGGCATGTCTTTGGATAGTTTCCCATAAGTTGTGGGGGAGTGCCCTAATCACCAGTTACATCTGGCGTAGTCGACAGCTTCGCACATGTTGCGCAGAGGAGGGTGCCCTGGTCATGTATTTGAACTTGAAACCGTTTAAATTTGACATCTGGGAACAGTCTGTGCCTTGCATGGTGAGGTGTAGTGCCTGACCTATGGGCTTGAACAGTTGGAGTGTATGGAGATTGCAGTACATCATGGCATTTGACTTATGCAGGGTGGAAGGAATGCTTTTCATCTTGGTGTTTGAACTGTCAGGCTTGAAGGGTGACATTACATGAGGGAGCCAATTACATCTTTGTGATGGTCCAATTGTACAAATGTGTGTGAAAAATGCTTTTAAATTGCCCATTAAATTGCTTGCTGCGTTTGCTTATGCTGTGCAATGTGAAATGTGTTCAATGTAATATGACTTGTGGAGTTCCTTGTAAATAGCTCCTTGTAAATATGTCTTGTGAATAGCGCCATGTAAATGTGGCTTGTGAGGAGCATGTTCTCATTTTGACTTGCTGTGTTCCTTGTGAATTGCGCCTTGAATATATTCCTTGTGAAGAGCGTGTCATTTTTTGGACTTGTTGACTTTCTTGTAAATATGGCTTGTGAATAGCGCCATGTGTATATGGCTTGTACAGAGCATGCTATTGTTGCGTTAGGCAGGAGAGAGCTGGATCTCTTTCAACTGCTTGGAGAAAATGTTTTGAAGATGTGCGCGCGTGTTATTTTAAAACGTGGAGTGATAAGTTCTTGAATTTCCCATGTACTGCAGACATTGGGGAATGATTGTGTTTGAGCTGCCAAAGGGTTAATATCTTGGATTGAGATGGCAGTATTTATTTTAACATGCTGTTTAACATGCATGGTTATGTGAGCTGACACTAAAAGTCAGTGAGTGTTTAGATGAATGGTGGTTTGATTTGACTTTCATTGGTTGCTGGGTTCTGCCTATGTGCTTTGTCAGCTTGCTGACAGAATGGTTACATCTTGCATGGAGAAAAAAGCTGTGTTCATTTAACATTCTATTTGATATGCGTCCACGAATTTGTGTGGGTTTGCCTTGGAACACATGATTTAATGTGTCTGACTCAGAGGTCGGAAAGTTATAAATCAACCAGTCGGATTGAGATAAGGGTTTGTGCTTTCACGGTTGTGAAGAGAAGAAAAATAAAATAGACCCATCATAGAATGTGCTTTTAATTAGTGAAATGCAACCGTGTGCCTTTTAAAAAAAATGTGTTCTAGAAAATATACATGATTATTATTTTTTCCAATGCAAGCTGCCCTTTAGAATAGCGTGTGAAAGTTAACCCACTCAGTTAGAAAAAATGGCTATTTGAAAAATAAATGATGAATCTGGCCCTTTTCATAGGTAGAATAAAAAAGCTTGCACACTAAATTATGAATTCTTGGTTATGCAATGCAAAATTACATGTTGCCCCTTGTTTTAATTTGATGGTATTTCACATGTTATTTTCAAAAAGAAAATTGTATTGTGTTTGCATGCAATGTTGTTCTATTATTTTTCCCTTTCAGCCAGTAGCTGTTTTTATGATAGATTTATTTTAAAATGCTAGCATGGGACTTAGTTGCAAAAAATATGTCTTTATTAATTTGCTTTTTACCACGTTTCAATCTGCTTCACTTAATTAGAAAATAATGTTCAGTGCTTCTGCCCTGGGAAAGGCTGTAATTTTTTCAGTTTCAAGGCATCTGCTTTGACCTTGACTGATATGAGCCCTGCATCTGTTCACGCTCTGGGTTTTGAAAGGGTGGAAGCTGGGTAACTTCTGAGAGCAGAGAGAGCAAGTTTGTTACCCTTGGTAATGTTTCAATTTCTTTCCGCGGAGAAATGTTTATGTAAGGGGGGTCAAGTCGCTCTTCCTTGCTGTCGGCGCAGACAGCTTCATTGACTTCAGATAAGGGATCCTTGCACATGCAGAATAATTGGCAGACGCTTGGCCCTTAGAGTTAGATAAATACAGTAGGCCTAAGTGAGCTTCCCTGACTAGAGATTAGAGATGCTTGGACAGAATGGTTGGCAGTAGCCTTGCTCCTGCAATGAGATCAGCATTTGGCAGTGATTCAAAATTACATCGCACTGTAGCCCGGCTTCTGCTTATTTTGATTGGATCAGATTCAAAACTCTGAGCGCGAACATCTTTCTGAAGGGAGGGGCTGTTTCTCAGAGGAGTTAGGAGTAGCTAGGCCCCAGCCCTTCTGGCTGTGTATGACAAAATTGGATTTTGCTCAAACAAATTTAAAAGAATATGATTTAAATTATTCCTTGAATTTAGAAGAATTTCTTTTATAAATTAGGAGGTTTCTTTCGACAATAAAAAGCACTTGGGGTGCTTTTTAAATGGAAAATGTATTTTTGCTAGATTAATGATACTTGTTTTTTCATTTCAGGTTGTTGGGTTGTGGTGTTTGGTGTGTGCGTCGGCCCACCCCCCCTCCCACTCCCTTTGTTATTTTACTTTATTGTTTTTATTTTTATGTTAGTTTGTCGTTTTTGGAATATGGAACCAGACCAGACCGGATGGTGGCGGATGAACGGCGGAAGCTGGTGACTAATGACCAGATCGGAGGAAGTGCTTCCTTGGCACCGGATACAGATGAAGATGAAGGGTGGTGACCTACACTGATGAATCAACAGACTGTCTTTCCACAGTTGACTGCCATGACAGAATTTCAAACTGACTTTTTAAAAAATATATTTTTGAACCCTAAATTACAGTATTACACGAGTCATGTGCTATGATCCCTAATGATGATATGCTGAAGAACCCATTTTTATTTGGTTATAATTATGCTTGCATTTTTTCCCATGTTTCTATTTCAGATGGACATTATGCCACTTTTGCAGTTACCATGTACAGGCCCCACTTAAAAAGTCTCACAGTCCTGTTCATGATTTTGATGTTTATGCAGTGCCACATGAATGAAATAGTTCATATATATTTTGCCTTTAGTATGCTATGCTATTCTATCATTGATACAAAATGACTTTACACTTGTTTATCTTTCACCTATTTCATAGTTTTCCTGTTTTCTGCAAAACAGTCTTGCCAATGGAAGAGAAAAAAAATGATGGTGCACACATGTGTCCCACAGTGTGATACAGTGAGGAACTAGGTGCTAACAGCCTAATTCATGTACAGGCCGTTTTGCGTGGCCCTAATAGCGAATCATAGCGACTCGCTATTGAGGACACGCAAAACGGCATTCATGTAGGAATTGCTAATAAAATAGCGATTCCTACATGTTCTTTATTTGCGAGTAGCAAATTGCTACTCGCAAAAACTCCCCATTCATTCCTATGGGCCAAGAGGCCCATAGGAATGAATGGGGAGTATCCCTTATTTGCGAGTAGCAATTTGCTACTCGCAAATAAGATAGCGATTTTAAGGGTGCCAGGGGTGTCCAAAGGACGCCCTGTAGCACCCCTAAAATGCACATTTGAACAGGTGTTGCGCACACACATGTCCAAAGGACATGTGTGTGTGCAACATGCAACTTAGAAAAATGCTTTTAAAAGCATTTTTCTGAGTTTTTGCTATTTACCGACAGGTCTGACCTCTCGGTAAATAGCGGCTCCAAAAGTGCAAAATCGCAATTTCTTGATGTGTCATGAATAGCATTTGAGGAATCTCTATTAGAGATTCCTTAAATGCCATTCCTCGCAAATATGCGATTTCTTAAATAGCGATTTTTGCATTTGGGATTGTGAATACCAAATGCAAAAATCGCACTCGCAAAGGGCCAGATTCTCAGAATCTGGCCCTTTTGCGAGCGCTATTGCCTACATGAATCAGGCTGTAACTGTTTTGTGATATTGTGACCTTTACCTATTGCCTTTGGCATGGTTCAAATTTATCTTTTAGATATGCACCACACTCAGATAATTTTCTTTGACTTATTGCTTGATATGCATAGTGCTACACCAGCTATTTTGTAGGAATGGGGTTATCCTTATTTTCCTGTTATTACACTTTCACTTTGGAGGAGGAATCGCTATCGTCCATAAGAAATCCATCCACATCTCAACCAGCTCAGACGTCAATCTCGCCAACACTGAACACCTTCACTTCCAGATCCACATCGACCCCAAGACCACACTCAGAGGCACCCTCCTTTACAGACCTCCAGGACCCCGCGCACAATTTAGCGAGGACATCACGGACTTCATCACTCCACACGCGCTCCCCTCCAAAGACTACATCCTTCTGGGAGACCTCAACTTTCACCTTGAAAAGAACAACGACCGCAACTCCACCACCCTTTTGGACAACCTAGCCAACCTCGGACTTAAACAACTGGTCACTTCCCCCACCCACATCGCAGGTCACACACTCGACCCTATCTTCACCTCCAGCAATCATGTCTCCTTCAGCCACACCAGGCTCTCCTTTGGACTGACCACAGCTGCGTTCACTTTACCTACAACAAGCCCAAACCCAACAACCACCCCCAACCAACTCTGCAAAGAAACTGGAACAAAATCACCATCGACCAGATCTCCTCATCGCTTCTTCAAAACCCCCCAGCCCACTCCTCAAACCCCGACCAAGCCGCCACCAACCTCACCCTATGGTTATCCAACAGCGCCGACATCCTAGCACCACTGAAAAAACGACAAATCAAACTTGGCAGCAAGAAGGCCTCCTGGTTCAACGATGATCTTAAGAAATCCAAGAAACTCTGCCGCTCCCTTGAGAAGGCCTGGAAAAAAGACCCAACCACAGGCACCAAGGACGCCTTCAAAAACGCCACCCGCATACACCATCGACTGATCCGGAATGCCAAGAAAGCCGCTTTCAAGGACCGACTAGATAACAACGCCCACAACAGCAAGGAATTATTCAACATCGTCAAGGAATTTACCAATCCCTCGGCCAACTCCAACGACATCACCCCCTCTCAAGCCCTCTGCGACTCCCTAGCCTCATTCTTCCACAACAAAATTGCAGACATCCACAACAGCTTCGACAACCAACCCGAAGACCTACCCACCCATCCCCCTGCAGGACCCCCACCTCCCTTGAACACCCTCAATAACTGGAAGCCAATCTCCACTGAGGACACCATCCGTCTGATGAACTCTATCCACTCAGGATCCCCCACAGACCCATGCCCTCACCACATCTTTAACAAAGCAGACTCCATCATAGCACCGCACCTCAGAGACGTCATCAACAGCTCCCTCGACTCCGCAACCTTCCCGGAAAGCTGGAAACATGCCGAACTCAGCGCCCTCCTGAAGAAACCCACAGCTGACCCCACTGAACTCAAAAACTACCGCCCCATCTCGCTCCTTCTATTCCCGGCCAAAGTCATCGAGAAAGCGGTCAACAACCAGCTCGCCGCCTTCCTCGAAACTAACAAATCCCTCGACCCCTCACAATCCGGCTTCCGAGCCAAGCACAGCACTGAAACTGCCCTCATCGCAGCAACAGACGACATTCGAACTCTCCTGGACAATGGAGACACAGTCGCCCTCATCCTCCTTGACCTCTCCGCAGCCTTCGACACAGTCTGCCATAGCACCCTTCTACAGCGCCTCAGAAACATCGGAATACAAGGAAAAGCACTGGAATGGATCACCTCGTTCCTCACCGGAAGAATCCAGAGAGTCCGCCTCCCACCATTCATCTCAGAGGCCACTGAAGTCATTTGCGGCGTACCCCAAGGGTCCTCACTCAGTCCCACCCTTTTCAACGTATACATGAGCCCCCTCGCGGCCATCGCACGCCAACACAACCTCAACATCATCTCCTACGCAGATGACACTCAACTGATCCTATCACTCACCAATGACCCTAGCACCGCCAAAACTAACCTACACGAAGGAATGAAAGAAGTAGCTGAATGGATGAAACACAGCCGTCTGAAACTGAACTCAGATAAAACAGAAGTCCTTATCTTAGGCACCTCCCCCTCTGCCTGGGACAACTCTTGGTGGCCAGAAGCCCTTGGAAAAGCACCCATCCCGACGGTCCACGCACGGAACCTGGGCGTCATCCTGGATTCCTCACTTTCGATGTACAGACAAGTCAACGCCGTCTCTTCATCCTGCTTCAACATTCTTCGCATGCTCAAAAAAACATTTCGTTGGATCCCCACCGAAACCAGGAAAACGGTCACCCACGCTCTAGTCACGAGCCGTCTGGACTACGGAAACACCCTCTACGCCGGTACTACCGCTAAACTTCAGAAAAAACTCCAACGAATCCAGAACGCCTCAGCCAGACTCATATTAGACATCCCGCGTAAAGAACATATCTCTGGTCACCTGAAAAACCTTCACTGGCTCCCAGTCAATAAGAGGATCACTTTCCGGCTCCTAACCCACGGCACTCTACGAAATCGGACCCGAATGCCTCAACACACGACTGTACTTCTACACCCCCTCCCGCCAGCTACGATCATCTAACCAAGCCCTTGCCACTGTACCTCGCATCAACAAAACCACCATGGGAGGTAGATCCTTCTCCTACCTGGCAGCTAAAACCTGGAACTCACTTCCCACTTACCTTCGCCTTACTCAGAACCACCTAGCATTCAGAAAGCAACTTAAAACGTGGATATTTGACAAGTAATTCCCCACCCCTCTTCAAGCCCCTCTTCAAGCGCCTTGAGACCCTCTGGGTAGGTAGCGCGCTATATACATTTTTTGACTTGACTTGATTCATCAACTCTTAATTAGAACAGTGGGATTAGTTCCAAGGGTGGTTACCCTAGACTTTAAGTTGTCCTGGGAGGTGTGTCTTTTAGTCAGGTTATGTCCTACATCTATTAGTAATGTTTGCCCAGACCTTGAGGACCCTTTGTCATGTTTATTTGTCAGATTTCACCAAATCCTTTCTTAAGTTGACCAAAGTTGGTAGGCCTCATTTAGGCCCATTGTTATTTTTATTCCACACACATGGCCCTGCACCAATAGATTTCATGAGTTATCTTTAGAAGTTAAAGCACATTTAGTTCTTAAGTTGACCAAAAAAGGTAGGCCTCATTTAGGCCCATTGTTATTTTTATTCTACACACATGGCCCTACACCAATAGATTTCATGAGTTATCATTAGAAGTTGAGGCACATTTAGTTCTTAAGTTGACCGAAGTAGGTAGGCCCCATTTAGGCCCCTTGTTATTTTTATTCCACAAACATGTCCCTACATCAATAGATTTCATCAGTTATCACTAGAAGTTGAGGCACATTTAGTTCGAGGGTGCTTTGGTTGGTTTCTGTTGTTATTAGATCAATCTTAGTTACGTTTCAGCATTCAGGTCAAGGGTGCTTTGATTTGTTTTCAGTTGGTTGTTAGATTTGTATTCCCTACATCAAGTTTCAAGTGGAATTTCCTTAAGTTGTCATTTATTTTAGAGAGTCTTTTGGTTTTTGGTTTTGTTGATAGATTATGTTGATGTTTGTTTATTTGTTTGTTGTTGTTTATAGATGTTCGCAAGATAAAGTCTAGGGTGGAATGTCTTGACAGGTTTTTTGGCTCTATTTCGGAGTGATGAAGACTTTAAGCTTGCTCACACCTAGGGTCTGTATTCTTACCTTGTGTTGGCCCTTTTAAGCCCTTTTTCCAGACCTAGAAGAGGATAGCTGCTTTATATGATGATAGATCCCTTATTCTTGACTCTAATCCATCTATTGCCTATTGGCTTCGACGTAATTATGTGTTCTTTCATTATCCTGCCTATAGTAGAGGGTGGATCCTGTGGTCCTGACTTTATATTACACATTGGTATGGTTTGTGTAGGTACTCTGACATAGCTAAGGGTTATTTCATCCTTCTCAGGCCTACAAGGCCCAGAACTAGAGAGACTCCATTTTGCTTCCTATCCCTGCAGAGCTGAGATGCTTGAAGGGGAAAGGTAATGTTTATAGTTAAGCCTGTTGTCTGCTAGGGGAAAACCAGCCAGGACTGGTTCTTATCGGAAGAATGTGTTTGTCTCTTGGGCCCAGACGTAACATGCAGATGGCCACTGCGGTTGCGCAGAGAGCTCTGGAGCTAGCACAGGAATTCGGTGGGAGGCAGCCCTCTGTTGGAAATTTCCATGAGGGGAGAGGAATCCATATCAGCGAAGTGCAGAAGAGGAGGAGTGGAGAGTAGGATGTCTGCTGGAGCTGCAGAGTACAGTTCAGTTCTATTGGTTTTCTGGAATGGAGAAAGAAGGCAGATGATTGCTGAAGCTGGAGAGAGCAGTCATATGAACAAAGTTGGAACTATCCGCTGGGACTGCCAGTTTATCAGAATGCATTAAAGCAGATGGAGGAGTTGAGGCTGTCAGCTGAAGCAGTTGAGCTAGAGGCGTGAAGCTGTGGTGACGGAGGGAGAGGAAGAGAGCCCTGATCCCACCAGATAGAGAGAAACATTCCTTCTAATAGGTGAGGTAGTCTGAATCAGCTTACTTTACACTTACACCTTAATCTTGTCTTTATTCCCTAGGCTATTGTATGTCTAATCCTTTTCTTTCAGCGGTGTGTTAAAGTTCCTGTTAGTCACAGAAACACCGCACATAACATTGTCCCTGTTATATGTCTAATCCCTTTTCTTTCAGCGGTGTGTTAAAGTTCCTGTTAATAAAGAGACCCCGCAGATCTGTGTATGTGTCTATTCCCCTTTTACTTTTCAGGCTATGTGTTATAGTGCAGTATTATATTGTTGATATTGTTATAATAAAGATACCCCAGTTCTTAGTGAACTAGTGTGTAACTGTTGTTTTCTTATGATAAGGTTAACCTTTCTTCTAGTCAGATGCTGTTATGTGAACGGATGCGACTCCTGTCCAGGTAAATGGTAATTGAACAATGAGGGGGAGAGGAGAGCTTGTGTTTGATAATAACAATTGCACACTGTGATTTGGCCATTCTTGTGTACCACATAAAATATAACAATTACATCCCCAGTAGGTATTAGATGTATGAGAGAAACTTCCCAACAGAGAGAGAGAGAGAGATGAAGGTATTCATAGGACAGAGATTGCCACTAGAGAGAGCGTGGCATTAGTGAGAGCACTCAGTGTGTATACCCACAGGATTGTGGCTTGTGTAAAAAGAACAGTCTTACGGGACTCTAAAGATAGAGAACAGTCTTACGGGACTCTAAAGATAGAGAACAGTCTCACGGGACTCTAAAGATAGAGAACAGTCTTACGGGACTCTAAAGATAGAGAACAGTCTTACGGGACTCTAAAGATAGAGAACAGTCTTACGGGACTCTAAAGATAGAAAACAGTCTTACGGGACTCTAAAGATAGAGAATAGTCTTACAGGACTTTAAAGATAGATGGGCTTGCGTGAGCACTGATGGTGATCAGTGTGTAATGGTAAGTAATTAGAACTGCCCCCTTCACTATGAGTAGGAGGGTAGCATAGTCTGGGTATGAGTTGCCGCGAGACTATAAGGTATGAGTGTGGTGTAGAGCATGGACGTCCTTAGTAATCAGTGAGTATTCCTAGTAATCCCTATAGATTTAGTGGTGTTTCTAATGATATGAGCTTGTATATTGCGAGTTCCCCATCCTCAGGTAGGTACCCAGGTGCCTGGATAGATGGGTCCTGAGGAGGGAGGTGGTTACGTTCCGGCTGGGTTGGAGGTGCTCCAAGGAGCTGATCCCATCTGGTTCGAGAACCCGGTCGTTACAGGAGGTACGTTGGGAAGGAAACAGAATGGTCAGAATAAGGGAAAGGGAAATACAGAGGATTTCAAGCCAAGAGTAGATCTGGCAACTCTGAAAAAGACTACGGAGTGTCATCAGTGTCATCATATTGGACACTGGAGACGCGAGTGTCCTTTGAATCCTGCAAATCAGATGCAGCAGGAGGAAGAGGTAGTGCAGGTATAAGCGCCCAAGGTGACAAAGACAGTAGTAAAGTTGATAAAAGGGGGGACTTCGGCTCCGCGAGTTCAGGTTCCCCTGCCTCCAAAGATTCCGACAGGGACTCGGACTTACCAACAGATGCCTCTTTTTGATGACAGTGATGATTATTACCTAGACCCGTTGGCATGACGGTGCCTGAGATGAGAGTAAGACTGCACTCTTGGGGCAGTCTTGGAGGTAGACCTTGAGGAGACCATTTGTGGAAGTTGATGGTCAACCTACCACCTTTTTTGGATGATACTAGCGCTACCCGTTCTACTGTGAGATCTGCAGTAGTCCCCAACCTACCCCTCTCGGGACAATGTATCCACGTTGTAGGTGTTGCACATAGGAAAATCACCAGCCCTTTGACTGAACCGATTCCTGTGAAGATAGGAACGTTTAGAGATAGACATCAGTTCGTGGTGTGCGATTCGAGCCCTGTTTGTATACTAGAGAGGGATCTCGTGTGTAAACTTAATTGCACCATCTATTGCACCCCTAAAGGAGTAGAACTGCAAACCGATGATGATGATGCTGCTTTTAAGGTCACAAATCAACATTTGTGCATTGAAATGTACCCTGTTGTGACAGTGCAAGAGCTTCCACTTGATTTGAGAGATTCAGTCTTGTGGGAAGTGTGGGACTTCACTGGTGAGGACATAGGCTTGATCAAAGGAGTTTAGCCAGTTAAGATTCAGGTCAAGCAGAATGTTGAGTTCCCCAGAATACCTCAGTACAATTCGACGCCAGAGACAGTTGCAGGAATAAAGCCTGTGATTGAGTCTATGATTAAGCAGGGAATTCTGAAGGAGATAATGGGCAGTCCCAGTAACTTGCCTATAATGGGATTGCAGAAACCGAGCGAGAAATTCAGAACTGTGCAGGATTTGCGCCGGGTTTACAACATAGTTTTTCCCTGTTGTCCAGTGGTACCGAACCCATCTGTAATACTGTGTCAGATTCCATGTCAAGCGGAGTGGTTCACTGTGATTGACCTTTGTCAGGCTTTCTTCTCGATTCCATTGCATGAGGAGAGCCAATTTATTTTTGCATTTAAACTGGAAAATCGTGTTTTAACATGGTGTTGAATCCCACAGGGGTATACGGAGAGTCCATCGATCTTTGATAAGATCTTGAGGAAGAATCTTGAGAGTCTTGTACTGTTGCAGAACTCCGTTCTCATCCAGTACATAGACAATCTCCTTGTGGCGTCAGAGACTGAAGATGCATGCAGGATTGATACCATCGCCTTACTGAACCATGTGGCAGAGAATGGACACAATGTGTCGTCAAATAAGCTACAGTACTGCTTGAATGAAGTACAGTATTTGGGTCACCGGATAGAAAAAGGCAAGAGAAGGTGTCACCAGAAGGGATTGAGGCAATAATGGGTATGATGGTGCATGCCACTAAGAGAGAAGTCAGGATGTTCTTAGGGATGGTTGGCTACTATCGTCAGTGGATTGCCAACTTCTGTTTAAAAGCGAAGCTTTTACAGAGACTGACGCACAAGGGTGTAAGGGATCCGGTACCATGGGACAAGTATGAAGGAGTTCTTAGAGTTGCAAGAGGACCTTTGTCATGCTCCGGCACTGGGGATGCCTGATTACAACTAACCTTTTTCACTATTCAGCTATGAGCGAGAAGGTTGTGCACTGTCAGTTTTAGTCCAAGAACAGGGAGGTGTCCGTAGACCAGTTGCCTACTTTTCAGCTACTTTAGATCCAGTAGCTTCAACGTTGCCTGGATGTCTCAAGTTTGTTGCTGCAACGGGTGTCAGTATTGAAAGGTGTGAGAGTATTGTCATGGGAACCCCATAATTGTACATGTTCCACATTCTGTTGAATTGTTGATGATCAGGACCAAGACACAGCACCTGACCAATAACAGGCTCACACGCTACGAGCAGGTTATACTTGCTGAAGAGAATGTGACCCTTAGGAGGTGTTCTGTTTTGAATCCTGCCACATTGATGCCGTTGCCAAACACACTTGATGCAGAATGTGCGTACCATGATTGTCTTGATGTGATTGAGCTTTGTACCAAACCGAGAACTGACATTGTTGATGAACCATTGCTCAACCCTGATGAGATTTTCTTTGTTGATGGTTCATGTTTAAGAGACAGTGTTGGTCAGTTGAGAGCAGCATTTGCTGTATGTACTATTACAGGAGTAGTTGAAGCTGCATGCCTGGAAGGAGTATACTCCGCTCAGGTGGCTGAGATCATTGCTTTGACTCATGCCTGCTTGGCAGCAGACCAAATTCGAATTGCCATTTACACTGACAGCCAGTGTGGGTTTGGTGTGGGTCATGACTTCGGACAGTTATGGTCCCAGAGAGGTTACACGACATCGTCTGGATCACCTATCCAAAATGGGGAGTTTGTGAGGTTGCTCCTAGAGGCCTTACAGCGCCCCAAAGCATTTACAGTTGTTAAGTGCACGGCTCACGGAAAGTGGACATATTTCGTGTCACTTGGAAATCGCTAGGCGGACGAAGTTGCACGATTCTGTGCTGAACAAGGTTGTTCATTCACTGAAAGTCATGTAGATGGGAGCCAAGAAAGAACCGAGTTCAGCACGATGTTGGCCATGGCAGATACTTTGGATGAGCTCCAGTGCCTGCAGGAACAGGTTTCAGACCAGGAGAAGAATGTGTGGATCAATGCAGGCTGTGAGAAAGGGGATGTGGATATTTGGGTCTAAAGTGATGGCAGGGCAGTGTTGCCAGATGAGTTGTTGAGCCCGATGGCAAGACAGATTCATGGTGCGGTATATCTGGCAAGAGATGCCATGGTGCGAGTGTTCAGACAAATGTGGTACAATCTGCGATTTCGTGCAGTAGCGGAAGCTGTATGTCAGAGGTGTGTTACGTGTCAGCAAATGAATGCTGGAAAGAAAACTGTGGTTACAATGAGTCACATCGGGAGGTCCAGGGGACCTTTCAACAGGATGCAGTTGGATTTCATTGAGATGCCTAGGTGTAACGGGCTGAGGTACATTCTGGTAGTGGTGTGTGTGTTCTCAAGGTGGGTGGAGGCTTACCCTACTCGTAGGTACGATTCACTCACTGCAGCAAAGCTGTAGTTGAGAGAACTCATTCCTAGGTTTGGTATTCCGACCTCTTTGGAATCGGACAGAGGAACAAGTGTGTTCATCCACGTCTCTGAAATGGCCTGATGCTTTGCCTTTGGTGTTGATGAGTATGGGCAATACCCCAGAAAGGAGAACAGGTCTGTCATCTCATGAAGTACTGATGGGGAGGGCTATGAGGTTACCATTTGTTCCATCGACAGCCTTGATTAACATCACAGACGATCTGATCCATGATTATTGCAAGGGACTAGCTGATGTCATCCGGTCTGTGTCCCATCAGGTGCAGGCTTCTGTGGTTCCGGCTTCAAATGATCTCTGTCACAACCTAAGCCCGGGGGACTGGGTGCTGGTTCGGAAGCATGTGAGAAAGAGCTGCTTGGATGTTCGCTGGAGAGGCCCATACCAGTTTATCTTGGTGACGAACACTGCAGTAAAGTGTGGAGGATTGCAGAATTGGGTGCATGCTTCTCACACCCGTCGTGTTTCAGCTAACCCTGGGTGGGCAACTTCGCTACGCCCACGAAGTGGGCGTAGTGTCGCCTACTTCGCCCTTTGCAAAGTAGGCAACGCTACGCCCACTCCTTGGGTGTAGCGAAGTTGCCCGCCACCCGCCTCCCTCCCACCCTCCCGAACATAGCTGAATTTAATTAAATGGGCCTATATAAATAAATAAAATACACTTAGCTTGTCCGCGGCGTCCCGGGGCTCCCTCTGCTCATTCACGGCACCAACTTCTAACCAATGCGCATGCGCGGACGACCGCGCATGCGCATTTCTCGTGAGAAATGCGCACGCGCTGCCGCCCGCGCATGCGCATTGGTTAGAAGATGGCGCCGTGAACGAGCAGAGGGAGCCCCGGGACTCCGCGGACAAGGTAAGTGCATTTTATTTATTTATATGGGCCCATTTAATTAAATTTAGCTATGTAGGGGAGGGGGGCATGCAGCGCGTAGTGGGGCTACGCGAAGTGCACAGGTGGGCGTAGTTTTTTCGCCCACTTTGCGTAGCTTCGCGTAGCCCCACTACGCACACTACGTCCACCCTTGGAAGAAACAGCTCCTCTCCCAAATGAAAATCCAGCTGAAGTGGCAGGGCCACAGGCGAGGACAAGCCAAGCTGTGAGAGTGTCTGAAGAGGCTGGTTGCTCACCAGATCGAGCTGAGGAGGGTCACGACGACAGCGACACTGAAACTGCCTCCGAAAGGGGAAGTTGCTGTAAAAGTGATCCAGAGCCAGACTCAGCTGAGAAAAGTTGTGAGTAGAGTGAGCAAAGAGAAAGCAGGAGAACAAGCAGAGCAGAGGAACAGTGGCCGGAGAGACAGAGGGGACTGAACCTGAGACTGGTCACCGAGAGGGATCTTGCTTCGGTGTCTGAAGAGTCTGAGTCGGACAAAGGCGAAGAAGAGCAAGCTCGTGGAGGTTTGATAGGTCAAGATGAAAGAGAGTGCCTTGTCGGAAGTACGCGACTTTCGAGTGGTCATACGTTGCGACTGATGCCAGGAGTGCTGAGATCGGAGAGGTTGAGGGCAGTGACAGTGGTTAGTACCAGCCCTAGTTGGATGTGGTCATAACAGTTCCGAATCCTCTGATTCTAAGCAGAATTCGCAACTTGATCTTGAATACACTGATATTCCCTACCTTTGGAACTGAGATACCATCTCATGAATCCATTGATTGTTCTTCGTCTTGAACTTTTGCAGCATGTTCTAGAAGCTGTTGGAGCAAATCTTATTTTGGATTAAAGAGACTTTGTTGTAAATAAGCTGAATTAAATAACCTAGGTCCGAGTGGAAGAAGAAGACATTTAGGGGCCTTCCACAGAGGACTGAGAAGGGTTAAGGATGTCTTTTGATTGCTGTAAATAAGGAACTGAAACAAAAAGGGGACTTCCAGCTTTCCGAGGTGTGGTTCAAATTGGTTCACAAGCATCTGAAGAAGGAGAAAAGAGACTCTTGAGCGTTTATTTTTGAACCAAGAAGCTGAAAATCTTTCTGAGACCATGGAGGCTGGAAACCCAAACCGTAGAGCTAGGTGCATAGTAGGCACACTTGTAGGAGGAGTGATACTCTTCATAATTCTAGTAGTTGTAGTTTCGTATTTAGCACCACATGGCCAGGCAGTGGAGGTAGAGGGAACACCTACACCTACTACTCCTAGCAAAGAAGAGGTCAAAATAGGAAACGAAAGAGGTGATTGTAAGCTTAATGCATATGCAAAGTTGTTGTATGAGTATATTGATGCAATGGATGCGAAAGATTGTTAAGTGTGTATGCAGTTGCCAGCTTCAGTGGAAGAGGGTATCAGATACCATCATCCCCCATTGACATATGGTATTTAATGTAGTTTTCTGCTTAGCATTTTCTATGGACGCAATCATTTTGAGTATTTCTTTTCGAATTATGATGCAGTACTTCCTGAAGTGCCGCCTTATAAGCATTTGAATAAGTATGATTACTACAAATCTGAGGATAGACTTAGAACGTATTTTATTCCGACTCAAGAGTTGGATACAGCTTATGCTCATCACCATAATCTGACGTGCCTTTTGTCAGATGTGGAGAAGAAATGTATAGATCAAGTGGGAGATAGGTACAGGAAACAAAAGCAGTTGTGAGATTCAGGACAGGGTAGAGTAGACTGGAGAGATAAAGAGAAGTTACACAAGTCGAAGGGGAGTTATGGTCCGATTGCTCTAGATGGAATGTAGAAGGAGAAGTTGTGTATAAGTAGACCACAGACCTATTATGAGAATGTCAATGCAGGGCAGACCACATGTGAGCATACCTTTACATTGGAGTATTATGCAAAGGACTTTTTACAAAGTGTAGTGCAGATAATTCCAAAAGTGTATTTTGTTTGTGGGAGGAATGCATATGTGTGATTGCCTGAGAAATGGTATGGTACATGTTTTTTAGCGATCATTTTCCCTAAGATTTATCATACAGAAGATTTGGAGCTCTTGGAAGGAGGACATCATGTGAGAGTGATGCGAGGTGAAAGTGAAGCAGCTGTGGTTGGAGATATTTTTGGAGCAATGATACCAACTTTGGGAGTGATTTTGAATGATGTGAAGATTAGAAGGTTGGCAACTGTTGTTGACAAATTGTCAAGAGATGTTATCGATAAGGACAATGGTTTTGCAAAATCGTCTTGCTTTAGACGTCCTTCTGGCAAAAGAGGGAGGAGTCTGTAATCTTTTGAAGGTCCAAGAGTGCTGTACTTATATACCAGACAACAGTAAAGATCTGGAGAAATATTTAAGTAACATCACTGCAATTCACTATGAGATTGAGGATTTGACTGAAGAAACTGTGTGAGAAAAAGTTGGTAAATGTTTTGGCAAAGTGGGGAGTTGGCTTGCGAACCTTGGGAAAGGGTTCCTTGGTTATGTTTTGAAACCTCTTATCATAGTTGTGGCGTGTGTGATTGGATTGTGGGGTTTGATAAGAGATTACAAGTGGTACAAGTCTAGTAGATTGGAGAGATCGCTGAGAGTGCAAGAGAGACGAATGGAGAGGCTGCAGGACAGTCAATATCAGAATCTGAAAAACATGGAAATGCTCAGGAGAGGAAGAGTGGCAACAAGTTCTGTTTAAGTCGGTTCTTTCCCCAAGGATGGTGTAGTTTGTGATGACACAGGTCATCATAGGGGGGGACTAGTAGAGCGCCATGTTATTTTTAAAATTGTAGGGGTGCACTATAACCACTCGTAGTCAGCACCCGCATATTTAGAGGACTGAATTAACGTGTGATTCTTAGACATGTAGAACGAATCGAGTGTACTTCAAAGTGTAGAAGTGTGCTCATATCATGTGAAGACTAATGTAGTGCCAGATTCGAGAATATGCCTTAAGTAACGTGGAAAATATTGGTTCGTGTTTAAAATGTTGCATTAGATTTAAACGTGCCATATTAAAGTTGCATGTGTAGGTTGCCTATTAAAGAAACGCGTGATGTTCTAACATGAGAAGGAATAATGTTTAGAAATGTAGTGAAATAATGCTTTAGAATGGTTTAAATGTAATGTTTATGTTGTATTAGAAATGCATTTAACAGTGTAAAGGCCTGAGACATGAAATTGCTAGAAGAGGCCTAACTGTATTTTCTTACTTTGGCTAATGTTACAGGTTTGAAAAATGGTTTCCTTGGGAAAAGGCTCCTTTCCACAGTTGAATTCGAAATGTAACTTAGAGCGTGTGTAAGATTGTTTCTCATGCATTCCTTTTGAAGGTACAAGGCCACGTAGCTTGTTAGGTAGAATAATCCATTGTTTTAGGAGTTAGATTGGTAGGAGTGAGAACAAGGGGAGTCTACTGGAATGCACAACTGCAACATTTGGCGGAGAAGGTGTCAGGGACCCAAGGACACAGCAACGGTTTTTGGAAGAAGATGGACCTGTGCTGGGAAAGTACGAGGGGCTGCACCTGCTTGAAGAGGGTGTGCTATGGGCATGTTTATTGTTTTTGGATTTTGTATTAGGGAAAGTGCCCAGAGGGAGGAGAGTCAGTTGTAGTTGCAGGTGTAGTTGCAGGTAGTCGTGGAAGGAGTTGGGCTGAGTCCTGTCTAAGGCAGTCCAACTGGACAGGCAGTTAGACAGGGGTCTCAGTGGGAACTAGGCAGGAGAAAGGAAGGAGCATCTTAGAACAAGCTCGGTAGCTTTGGCTACTTACCTGGAAAAAGTGAATGAGCTTCTTAGGGAGCCTTCACAGCCGACACCTTTTTATCTTGCCTGGGAGTTATGTTATGTAGGGATGTCACCTTAGAGTTAGTGTAGAGACAGACTAATCTTTTCTTTTCCATTGGAGCAGATGCAGTCAAGACTTCAAATGGAAACAATCATAGTATGTCTAATGCTTCTTGAACTTACTCTGCTTTTCATTTTGAGTCGTTTGAGACTCCTGCGTAGGATTATGTTTGTATTAGTGCCAGTTTATTTCTTGAACCTCTTGCTGAGGTGCTTGTATGTCCAGTTCTTTTTGGCTTTGTAATAAATCTTTTAACTTAACTTCGTAGTCAGTGGTCCTCTGGATTGGGATGTATTTGGTCTTTGTAAACAAGTATTAAAATAGAGAACTTCCCTTTACACTTCTTTTCAGACAACAGAGGTTCAGTCGGCCAGGGATTCTAAGGATTGGTAAGGAAAAATCTGTATGAGAATCCCAGCATCTTCACCTTTTAAATTGAGCCTTGACCAACTAATTCCAATGGATGAAAGGATTATTTACTACCGCTAGAGGAAAAGATCTGATTGTGCCAGGGTATGGTACTGGCTCTGTCCTGCTTCTCACTTTTCCTGATATTATGATGCAGGAAAACAAACCCAATTAGTGCTGCTATTCTTAAGCCTGTGATTGGCTGGGCCAAGCTCATCTTTATATCGAGGGCAAAAATGTTAACACAAACAAAACACCAGCTTACAGTTCTGCAACACACACGCCCTGCATGGTTCAAACATAGATCATCCACAGTGTCTTCCCTCCCCTCATATCACACTTTCAGATCACTCACCTGCAGTGCCTTTGGTGCGAGTAAGGGCAACCCGCTTGAGAGTGTAGCATTAGCAAAAGGCCTCAACGGCCGGTTGGTGCAGCACAACGTGAAACAAATAATGTACATCACATACAAGATGCCCGATGCACAGAAGTAGGTGTCTCTGTAGGTGTTCCATTTCATTTTCACTAACTCTTTTACTGGCGACAAGCCCAATATTCGATATGCCTTTTGTGGGGCAAGAAAAAAAGAGAATATTTTACTTGAGTAGAGACCAGAGATCAACAGTCCATAAAGATACAAAAAAGTGATCTTATCATTAGCATGTCGACAGCCAAAACGTGGAAATGTAATGCTCATTGTTACAGAGTAAAAATTATACAAATCTTGATGAACATTAAATTTGGTCCTCACATATCTCTTTTACCCAAAGAAAGACGTTGGAGATACGTACAGCCGGACAAACTATTCGTTTCTGACCTTTAGTCTGTGGCCACCTGCTTTAGAACCGTTTTCCTGTACTCATCAAAAGACTTCTGAAAATGTGGCTCTTTACATCTTAGTATTGTTTTATTGGCCGCTTCTCCTCTGCTGGTTGTTGTGATTGCGTTTCCTGTTGTGTCCCTCACCTCCCTCCTTACCCTCTTGTTCTGCTACAACTCCTTGAAACCAATGGGTATTAGTGCACTTTACAAGTTTTATCCTATCCTATCTAGTAGAACTGTTCCTTGATCACAATGGTATCTTTAGCGTGGTCATTATTTCCTAAACAGGCATATAAATGTTGAAAAACCTTAAAACTTGGGTCATTGGTCAGGCTTTTTGAAATATTAGTTAATCCTGAGGATAGTTGGCACCCTTGTTGTACCAGAAGCATTGGTAGATATAAGACACATATATTATTTCATATAGCCATTTGGGCTTACCTCTTGGTTCCCTGTAGAAGTCACAAGCTCTAAAACCGACTCATTATCTTCCCAAGAATCGATCCCTGATAGATGATACAGGCTGGAAGTAATGGGGCCAAAGAGACATTGAACATGCCTTCTTTTCTTTACGATGTGCTGGAACAGCTAAGCAGAATGATAAAGAAAGTCATCATGGTTTATGTTAGGTGACTGCTAAAGTGATTCACCTATGCAAGAGGAGCATAGATAAAACCTGCTCACATACAACCTGCAAATGTTGGCAGTCTCTGAAGGTCCAAGAGCAATTGCATAAAATCAAGAAAGCACAATTACTTCAATTACTTTACACTTCTGTAGATAGGTTTTGGTGTGGTCAGACACATATGTGGATATAGTAGAGGTTGGATACGGGAAACACTTAGGGTGCTGGGATTATCTGTGTCATTCTAGGTCTTTGCAGCTCATTGCAAGACTGGCAGTGCTCCTTTATTAGATGCAGATGCAGTAGATGCTTGAGAAGGTGGAGGCGAGTATGTACGGTAGGCCTGAAATTCTACAAGGAAGGTGAGAAGAACCTTTGTATTTCTTCTTATGGCCCAGTGATTACAGCTGGGTAGGTTAAGATGAGGAGCTGGTGCTCTATTTGACTACACTTTGCGTAGAGACTGCACCCTCTTATTTGTGGACAAGCACCCTACTAAAGTAATTAGAACCCTGGTCAGGGACACCCCTCTTCCTTACTACCAATGAATTTTAATGGCTCACAATCATCTAAATACTCTTTTCCGTTCTTGTAATTTTGATCACTGGGCCTTCTGTTTTAAATGGTACCAGAAATGTGACTATATTCGTCATACATGGATGGGCCTCTCCTTCTTTATCTTCTTCATTGACACTTAATTAGCCAAAACCCCTGGTCCAAGATAGTCTAGGCACATTTTCAGCCAAGCTGGATGAACATTCACCTAAATACTAACCCCCCCCCCAACTTTATTGGCTCTAGAAATCCTCTTTTGGAGACCCCCAAAAATTCTACTTGGCCACTAAAAAGGATAGTTTTGCCTGTCCCCAAGTGCTTTCATGGCATTAAACATTACATAACCAACACCAGTAAAAGTAAGGAACACAAGGGTTTCACTCATTATGTCCACAAAATGAAACATACGAATATTGCACTTGAGATGTCGGAATAAATCACAGCTAGACGGTGACTGCGTGGATATTAGGATACACTCCCTCGACTGTCAATCAGCAATAACCAGGACAAAAAACCCTCACCTGCTGTTTCCGATTGGCAAAGGAGAGAATTCCAGCAAATGAGTATTCCAGATTAATTCCAAACTAATGGCCAACAACCCCAGTCTCTCCGCATATACTGCTTCTAGAGAACTCCAATGTAATCCGTTACCCCTTTCCTCTAATAATTGAGACATAAATTGCACTCTCTTGAACAAACTGAGCCCCTATAACAACAGAAGCAGTCAACATTTTATGTGAGTTTGTTTTTTCCCATATCAACATTAACCACATCCTTGCGATGATTTTTTCCTCCTGTGCTGGGCCCCCATGCAAATGGGTGTGGTCATGACGGAACGGTTCCGTCATGAGCACAGCTCGACTGATGCTCATGACGGAACCGTTCCGTCATTAGCAGCGAAAGGGTTAACAATATTCCTACCATTGTGTACAAATTTACTGCCAAATGGCAGACATCTGCACTGCAAAAGTCATACTTCAAGGACTGCCCGCACTTGCCCCAATTCTCACGGATATCATGAACACCTCTCTATCCACTGGAAGATTCTCCCATAAACCAAATTGTGGTATGTTTACAATGTAACTTCCAAGATAATATGCGGATCCTGATTTCAATTTTAACTCAAGACCTATAATAGACATTCTGGGCACTGAAAATAACATGCACATTGACTGTAACTGCAACGCTGCCTCAGCACTCAACAATACCAAAGACCATTTAAGTGACTTTCAGCAGGGCTTATGTCCACATGATGAAGTGGCACCACATTATTGAACATTGGAGTACAGCTTACTGCTTCTAGACATAAAGTCCAAGTGTGCCACTGATGGTACTGGATGTCTCAGAAGCATTTCCTATTATCAACTACAATGTGCTGCCCAACAAACTGACAAAATATGGTGTCATTCTAGACAGTGATGTTGGTTTTCATAAATAGCATCCAAGTCAAAATGGTATCCACATAATTGAGAACCAATGACTTTGGAGCCCCTTAATATCGGCTTTGTTGCCAATCCTATTGAACTTACATATTTCTTGCCCTATACGACCATTTGACTTTGGCTATAACATATAAACAACACTCTAATTTACCTCAAACTGAAAGATGTAACTGAGGAATGTCATTCAGTTACAACCCTTTTAACCTCTTGGCTGCTAATGACAAGGGTAACTCGTCATGGACTTTCCATTGATTTCAATGGAAATTAAAGGAGAATTCAAATAATGCCTTAGCAGTAAAGGGGTTAAATGAGTGGAGCACTGGGTGCAGCTGAATTAGCTGTGCCCAGATGGCCAACATACAGAGATCTTGCTACTGGTCTATTTAGAACCCTAAGATCTCACGTTCCCCTTGTTCGAATATTTGGATCAATCCTCATGCATGTTCAATAGGAATTAAAACCTGGGTTCCCTGTTTGGCAACAACTGCACCTGTGATTGCTATGGGGGTCTCTCCTTTTCACTTTGATTTCAGGCCACGTTGGGATTGGGTAGCAAATACTGCCACCCAATTATGACAGGGTGATTAAATAGCCCGCCACTGGTGCAGGATAGGATTTCACTACAAGACTGTTGGAATCCCCTCTTTGTTGTAAATTGTGGCTGGGTGGCAGAGTATGTGTAGATGGAAGTTAACTGAGAGCTTTAGAAACAAACCTTTTTAATAATTTTCTAGATTTGTGTTTTTTCATTATTTTCAAAGTAAGAGTTTTTACCATTAATTTTTATTGAGGATTATTTTGGACTATGGTTGTTTCCCATAGATTTGTATTGTGATACTTCCATTAATTTTCATTATCATTTTTTCATTATTGTGCTACAAATGTACAGGATGAAACCAGACCTCTGCAACCCTGCCTAAGCTGGAAATCTGTGTAAGAAGGTTTCTCCGAGTGTTATATAATTTAAAGCCGTTTCTTATGGTGTTTGTCACCGAGTTCACGTTGTAAACCCATTCTTATTGCCTTTGTTACAGAGTTCACAATATAAACCCCTTCCTATTGTATTTGTCATGGGTTTCACAATGTAGTGTAAACCCTTTCCTAATGCATTTGTCAGAAATATCACAAAGCAATCCACCTTCATACTGTTTTTGTCAGGGATTCCACCATGCAAAGCCCCTTCCTGCTGCCTTTGTCAGAGGGTCTTCTTTAACAATTTCTCTATCTGTATGAAACATTTAACTACTTCATAGGTGTGCTAACGTTAGTATTGGACCCAAACTGAATTTTACTATACTGATTACAAAAGCTGTATGTGGTAATTATTTCCTAGTTATTTGAAATAAATGATATGATATGTTCAAGTTAAAGTTCAAATTAGCTTTATTTAGCTTTGAGAATGAAAACCATGAAATCAAGTGACATCCTATAAAATCAACTATAAATAGAGATAAAAAGTTAAATAAAGCATCAGCAAATATTTATACAATTATAAAAGTGCAAAGGTTGTTACACAGTGAATCATAACAATTGATAGGCAACTTAAACCAGCTTGAATCAAGTCTTTTCCTTAACCTTACGGTAAACTTCAGGAAACCGAGTACGATGGAAAAGCAATATCTCCTGAAAGCATCTGTAAATATATAAAAGCTGGCTTAACTTGTTATTGAAGCTTGCATAGTAGCTATCGCACCTGTAAGTAATGTAGTAGCTTCCCCAGAGATGTACAAATATGCATAAGACATCATGTTCTGAACTTATAGAGTAACAGACAATGCAATTTTCTTCTTTCTTAGAAAATGTCTCGATAACTCTATGTGTGACATCTTTGTGCCATATGGGACCCCAAGAAAATAAAGTGAAAATTGTTTTTTGCAGCATATCTTAAGAAATTGTGAGTTTGAGGATGGCTCCTGCCACGATTTGTGAACTTCTTTTGTAGTGTAGTTCCTATATTCCCAATAGGCTCTGCACATTGGAATAATATATCCTATAGATTAGCCGTAGGACTGAGGTCTACTAGGTCTCTATCGAATATACTAGACTTAATTGTGAGTGCCAGCTAGCTCAGAGGTCACTAGAAACTTTCTCGAATGAACAAGAAGGGATTAGTTTCTTACAACCGTATAAACATGACAACTTTGTTTCCCCAAGATAAAACTGATTTTCAGAGTTGTGGAAATAATAGATGGATATTTTACTCAGTCAATTATGCATGCTTCGTTTCACCAGAGGTGCAGAGAAATAGAGAGACGGGCGTTTTCAATAAAAGTATTTATTGAACAGTCTTCTTTCTCATGCAGAAGAAATGAAATGCTTACAATCGTAATACTGGCTGCAAAGTATAATGCTTACAGCAAGAAGAGTATTATAAAATAATACTCTAAAAGCATGGTATGGTTTCTACGCCATAAAATACATACATAAATAATAAAAGGTTAAAAAGTACTCAATTGGAGTTTCTAAAATACGCCTACCCCGGTGTGCCTAACCTAAGTCTGGTACGATGGAAGGAGTAAGTGAGGTGTAGCATAAATCTAGTATTCTTTTTGCCAAGAATCTATCCTAGATTTCTCTTAGGGTCTAATCAGCTCCGTACCTTTGTTTAGAGTGAAGGAGGTCTGGTATCTCTCTGTCTCAGGACTCAATTTCCCAACAACCCGCAAGAGTAGCTTGGAAACACTGGAGCTGGATTTCTCGGCAAGAGAAAAGACAGCGTCTCTCTCAGTGAGTCTGCTGGGCGGGTCGGCTTCCTTCGGCACTTGCTGTAGTGAGCTGCGTCGGGCAAGCAGATAGTCGAACTGCTCCAAACCACCGTGTGTTTGCTATGGCAAGTGAAAGTGCCGAGTTTGACGTAAAGGTGGACATAATAACGTCATCAAAGAGTCTCAGCTCTTTGAAAACTCCACGAGTTCTTGGACAAGTCAATATTCAAGCAAGGGGAAGCCCCTAACTGCTGAAGCCGAGTTTTTCCAAGAAATCGTTGTGGCTTTTCAGAACCAGTGGAAGTAGCCATGCCGTATTTGGACTGCATGGGCCATGTCTAAATATGGTTATGATTTCTATGCCTATATAAGGATATGGTGATTTATACCTATATAAGGGCATGAATCAGGAAAATTACACTAGGGTCCTAAAACGCTATACAACAACTTACCCCAGTGTTCCCCTTTACTGCTGCCAGCTTGAATGGTGTGAGCCCATCTTTGTTCTGGATCTTGTCGAGGGGTGTGACCATTGTCTTTGCATCGTATGACAGGATAAGGTCATACATCTGGCAGTAGATGGACTTGATGGGCTGCAGTGCCAGGATGTGGAGCACTGTGTTACCTAAGAACAGGACACAATAATCATGAGTTATCCAAATGGGAGAACATGAGGGACAGTGAACATGAGCGGGAGCCTGAAAACATTGCAGTGCCTCCAGAAGTGTTAATGGAAGGCTCCAGCATATAGCTGAAAAGAACCAGCTATGTCAGCCCACTTGTCCCTCTTCTGTGGAAAATTTGCTATATATATATCCTTAGCTTCACCAAGAGTAAGCTAGAAATCTTGATGTGTAGAAGCTATCTCATTGCTTAATATCTTTGAGGCAGGGTGTCAAACTGCAGTTATTGTAGAGCTTTATCCCACTGGGTGTTCAGAATGACCATGACTTTGCAAACGTTCCCATTCAGTAGTATATGTAAATTATCATATAGATTTAGAAAATCTAAATGGCCCAACTTCATATGCACCTGCTCAATGGGTTAGAAAGTTTTTTTGCATTTTATGAACAGTTTATTTTAGCTTTAACTGTGTCCTTTTTCATTATCACAGATTCCCTTCAATAGGCCATTTAGATTTCATTGATTAAATGTTTCTAAAGACCTATCACTTCTCTTCGAATCTGCCAATCTATATTGAGTTCTCTAAGTTTTAAATACTTTGCTTATCTATTTAGTGCTTGGATTGATTCTATCACTCTTCTAAGACTTTCTCATGTTTGCCCCCTTTGTTGCATATACGCACCAAAATTCCAACACGTTCTTATTTCTGTTGTGTTTTTTGTTTGTACGTTCCGGTCAATACTTGTGTATTTTGTATTATTGCCTGCTAATCCCTGACCCATTTAAAAAGGCCCCTCTTTGTAATACATTTTATGCTTTCATAAAAAAAAATCTTTTTATTAAACAGTTGCTCAGTATACAGAAATTGATACAATCCTGTATGAATAGTGTGACACTTCGTGAAGAAAAGGAATACTATCATTGTAGTCCAAATCAATAACAAACAACAGTAGAGATCTCATAGGTACAGTTCTAATTCAATGCAAGTATTATCGTCATCATTCACCCATCTAGCCCCCCCAAAAAACGACACCCCCACCGTAACCCTTCATGTTTCCCTATACGTGCACCATTGGTTCCAAACTTTCTTGGACAGCCCGACTTTGATGAATCACCCATTCCACTTGGCACCAGTCATGGTCATTTTCCCAATCCCGGACACTTAGGGGCCTACTCACTCCCCATGCTCTTGTTTTGTTCCTTGTAGCCACCCCAGACCGCTAACATCAACCAGATCTTCAAATACCTGGGCCAGGCGTTGTCTCCCGTTATGTGTAATAAATGCCTTCTGGCCTCCAATGGGACCATTAAGACCTGTGACTTTAGCCATAGTCTGCATCACCTCCTTCCTGTTTTGCCGGATCACAGGGCATTCCCAGAGGATATGAAAAAATGAATCTACCATTCCACACCCTTTAGCACAGAGGGACATATTATAGTATTCCAGTCGATGTAACAGAGACCTGTAGTGATAAGATTTATGCAATATCAGTAGCTGTGTTAGATGCTCTGTAGTGCCTTCATCCAATCGTCTTCTTCAATAAGTTCTATGTCCCCTTTATATGCCTCTCGCAGGTACCACAGAGGTCAGGTGAGTGGTTCATTATTTCTTGCCTTGTCTGGCATATTGTCCAACAGTAATAGGTCTTCCAATGGAGCTGACTTTGGCAATTGCTCTCCCTCCAGCACATGGCGCTTTGACACATGCCCTAAAGGCAAGCACCTAAACCGTTCTGTTTCCCCCATCTCTTTTGCCTTCTGTTGGTCAAAAAAGGTCAGTAGTGCACCACCTCTCCAAAGGTCTCCAAGGTTCTCCATACCTATCAGCCCCCATTTATGGAAACCCTGTAGGTTCCCGACTTCTCATAGCAACTCACTATCCCAGAGTGGGGTCCTGTTTGTAAGCTTGCCCTCCCAGCCTAGGAATATTTTGGCCTCTGTCCATGCCCTCCCAACTGTCTGAGTGTGTATCGATAACAAACTCTCCTGTTTCCTGCTATATAAGATTGAAGGGTAGCCTCGACCTACCATAGTCCCCCAGTCGACTCAATAGGTCGGGTCTTCCATGCACCTGTACACCCAGTTGTTGATTGTGATTAAGGCTCCCTGTTTTCCATTTTTACTGATTTTTACAGATAAATACAGACAGAATCCATTTATTAACTTATCTGTATTTATTTTTAAATGTGGATAAAAACTGAAATTGGGTGATTTTTGAGTGATCCTAAAACACTTTGCCATGGATGCCAGGCCACTAACTGTGTGGAGTGATAGGTAAGGGGGTTAAAAAGAAAGGAATTTTAGGAAAGAGGCATAAACAGCAGTAGATATGCACAAGGCTCATATTGATATGTGCATATTTTCATTTAAGTGCATTGGTTTATCTTCTGCGGGTGTTCATATCACTGAAACCTGCCAGGCATTCAAGCATGACCGCCTATTTATTGGTTAAATAAATGTGGAAATATACCAGTTTCAGCTTTACTTTTTTCACAAACCCATAATAAATACACATAAAGTTGACAAAAATTAAATATAGATAAATAAAGATGGAAATGACAAAAAAAGAAATACTATAAAACTGTGAGACCTAATTTTGATCATCTGTGCTGCCCAGTAATAGGTGTGTATGTTGGAGACCGCAAGGTCACCCTCAAACATCCCACGATGATGCTTACTGAGGGAAATGCTCAAGCTACCCTCGTCCCAGAGTAGTTTACACCGCTCACAATTAACCGTGCAACAGAGTCTGGTGGTACTCTGTATGGGGTATTGTGAAGGACGTATAGCAGTCGGCAAGGGCCATCCTCTTAAAGAGGACGGCTCGTCCCATCAGGGACACCGGAAATGTCCGCTAACGCGCCACATTATTACAGATATTTACAACAAGGGGTGGTGAGGGACAGAGTCTCTGAATTAAACAGAATACTCTCACCCAGTCAAGAGATCAGGGCTAGATCCAACACCGTTTTTTAGCTCACTGCACCATCCCAGTTTCAGAACCTGGCTGTATGCAAATTAGTCTGTTCCTGTCCCAGTGCATGATGGGAACAGGGCAAACCAAACTACAAAAGCCAATTCTTACACTGGGAAGGAAACAAGCTACCGGGGACCGGTTTCTGGCATTTCAGCCTCTTCGGCCCGGCTTGCTTGAATCCTGATGGTGCAATGAGCAAGGGACTCGCATCTGAGTATACCCTTCCACGCTTAGGGTGGACAAAAATATTTACAACAAGGGGTGGTGAGGGACAGAGTCTCTGAATTAAACAGAATACTCTCACCCAGTCAAGAGATCAGGGCTAGATCCAACACCGTTTTTTAGCTCACTGCACCATCCCAGTTTCAGAACCTGGCTGTATGCAAATTAGTCTGTTCCTGTCCCAGTGCATGATGGGAACAGGGCAAACCAAACTACAAAAGCCAATTCTTACACTGGGAAGGAAACAAGCTACCGGGGACCGGTTTCTGGCATTTCAGCCTCTTCGGCCCGGCTTGCTTGAATCCTGATGGTGCAATGAGCAAGGGACTCACATCTGAGTATACCCTTCCACGCTTAGGGTGGACAAAAATATTTACAACAAGGGGTGGTGAGGGACAGAGTCTCTGAATTAAACAGAATACTCTCACCCAGTCAAGAGATCAGGGCTAGATCCAACACCGTTTTTTAGCTCACTGCACCATCCCAGTTTCAGAACCTGGCTGTATGCAAATTAGTCTGTTCCTGTCCCAGTGCATGATGGGAACAGGGCAAACCAAACTACAAAAGCCAATTCTTACACTGGGAAGGAAACAAGCTACCGGGGACCGGTTTCTGGCATTTCAGCCTCTTCGGCCCGGCTTGCTTGAATCCTGATGGTGCAATGAGCAAGGGACTCACATCTGAGTATACCCTTCCACGCTTAGGGTGGACAAAAATATTTACAACAAGGGGTGGTGAGGGACAGAGTCTCTGAATTAAACAGAATACTCTCACCCAGTCAAGAGATCAGGGCTAGATCCAACACCGTTTTTTAGCTCACTGCACCATCCCAGTTTCAGAACCTGGCTGTATGCAAATTAGTCTGTTCCTGTCCCAGTGCATGATGGGAACAGGGCAAACCAAACTACAAAAGCCAATTCTTACACTGGGAAGGAAACAAGCTACCGGGGACCGGTTTCTGGCATTTCAGCCTCTTCGGCCCGGCTTGCTTGAATCCTGATGGTGCAATGAGCAAGGGACTCACATCTGAGTATACCCTTCCACGCTTAGGGTGGACAAAAATATTTACAACAAGGGGTGGTGAGGGACAGAGTCTCTGAATTAAACAGAATACTCTCACCCAGTCAAGAGATCAGGGCTAGATCCAACACCGTTTTTTAGCTCACTGCACCATCCCAGTTTCAGAACCTGGCTGTATGCAAATTAGTCTGTTCCTGTCCCAGTGCATGATGGGAACAGGGCAAACCAAACTACAAAAGCCAATTCTTACACTGGGAAGGAAACAAGCTACGGGGGACCATTATTACAGAGGCATTCTAGTTCAGGGAGCAAGTTCCTCCCCATAAACTCCCCGGCACTTCTGGTTACATAAATGCCCTAGTACTGAAAACTATTCTTCACGACCGGGGCCACACATCTTGATGGCAAGACCAGGTTTATCCCGGCTAGAAGGAAAATAAGGGACTTGTCTCAGTTAATATGGTATCCAGAATAACTCCCAAAAAGCTGAAAAATATGGAGAATTCTGTCCACCGTGAAGCAAGGCTGCATAGCATACAACAGGATGTCATCAACGTATAGGACGATCCGTTCCTCCAAGTACCCCAAACAAGAGGGTCCTGACGAATCCAGGCCACTAATGGCTCTCACGCCAAGGCAAAAATCATTGGAAATAAGGAGCAGCCATGCTTTGTGCCATTTTGAAGGGTGAAAGAGCAGGATAGTAAGCCATTAACTTGCACCCTAACCAAGTAGTCTCAGTATAGAAGTCTAATCCAGGTATAAACCTTAGGGCGAAATCCCAGTCTGGCAAGGGCAGCGAACAGGTATGGCCATTCAATACTATCAAATGCCTTCTTCGCATCTAAGGAGAGCAGAATGGCATCTTCAGTCTAAGGAGTCCCCGTCATGTGTAAGACCCTTGTATAGGTGCCTCAAATTCAGACTGGTACCCCAATGTGGTATAAAGCCGGACTGGTCCGGATGAGCCACCATGACTATTACTGTCTTGAGACTGTTAGCCAAGGCCTTCGCTTAGACACGAGTCTTCAGGATCAGGAGAGATATTTGCCTGTAGGAACTGCACGTTGCAGGCAGTTTGCCTTTTTTAGGAATAGCCACGATAGTGGCCAACCTTTCATCTATAGGGAGGGTGCCTCCATGCCTAGCCACCTGGAACATGCCCATCATACGTTCCGCAACTTTGTCAGCCACACATTTATATAATTGGACAGGTAGGCAATTAGACCCAGGTACCTTCCCGGAGTGTAACTCTTGGATTGCCCGCTCCTCCTCTTCTATCATCAAGTCCTGTTCTAATGCTTCTCTATCCCAGAGAGAGTGATCTTTAAGGAGGTGGTATGGTAGGTAACAGCCTGGAACTGTCAGCTCTGCTGTGCAGAAGTGAAGACACATTTAGGTGAAGAATTGCATTTTGTCTTAACCTGATTCCTCCTTCAGTTGGCAGGTTACAGCCAGGTGCAGAAACCTCACACCTTTTTATAACACTGTTGTGTGTGCTCCAGGTTGGAGAGAGGAGAGAGACGCACCACTCTATACAAAGGCTGTGTCTGGAGAGCAGTCCAGAAGGACACTTGATGGGAGAACCACCTCAAACCGTTTCTGTAGTTACACAAATGGGATTCACATTTCATGTCTGATTTCAGTGTTGAAGAGTGTGACCCCCTCGAACACTCTTGTGATTCTAGTTTCAAGTCCACTTTGGCCAAGGAGGGGGTGCTCTGTAAAGTATACAGACTACTGTTATGTGAGCAGGTCTGGTGTTTGAACGACACCCAGTCTCCCAGAGGTGACAGCGCATCACCTGAGTCCGGATCTCTTGCTGGGAGAACTGTATACCTTTCCTGAGGAGCTTAGAAGAGTGCCTTCCTGCTAGAGAGGGAAGGAACCTGCCAGCCATGCAGGATGAGTGTTTGCCTAAAAGGAGAGAGGTGCAGCATATCCCAGGTCACTGTGGGGCACCAAGGGGAGACGGTCTGAGTTGAGCCAACTGACTGGTGTTGGCAGGTCTGCAGTCTCTTCTGAATCACTCTTATCATGATGTAATTGCCAAGGTCCAGGCGGGGCTGTGATTGTGGTTTAAAACTGTGTATGGCTGTTCCTGCTTGAGTTGACTGGCCTGTGCAAGGCTGCTACTGCCAAACATTGCCATCATCCCAGCGGATGAAGCAGAATGAGAAGACACTGTCATCTGGCATGCAACCTCTCCTGTTGAGAGGGTACAAGCAAGTCTGAAATCTAGGCAGCTGAACAAATCCATCAAGGACTGATTCACTGCAAATGGTAAGATAGTGAACTATGAACTGAGCTTTCCTATTAAGGAGAGATACCGCTCTGCCAAGTACCATGCATCATGTGTTACAGTAATGCCTTTTAGGTCAAAATTCCACATTAGATCAAGGGCTGAAACTGTCACACAAATCAGTTGGGCAGAGAAGCTTGCCTTATTTGTGGGGATCATAGCAGTCTGCAAGGCCCATAATCCCTGCTGGTGGAGGCTAATTGGTGGAGGAGTAGCCCACTGTGCTACATAGCATATCTACCTTCCCCACAGAGTGGAATCCTGTAATGACTTGGTTGGTGTACGTGGGCCGTAGCGGACTGTAGGGTCCATAATCCTTGCTGTTGGTGGTTGCTGAGGGCTGATTGGCGGAGGATCAGCCCCAAGCACTACATTTCTCGCCTACCTTACCTGCAGTACCAGATGCGCCCATGCTACGCCAGGGCGAAGTCTGAGCCAAGACTGGCCCATCTTCATCCAGAAGAGGCTGGACTGGGCCACCCCTCTGGGCACGAGGGCAAACTAGAGGATCTTCATGTGTTCATCTACAACCAAAGGTATTCACTTTCATTTCATTAAACTCTGTTTGGTTTATTCTGACCCTCCACTCTAACAATAGAAACAAGAATATTGTCAAATGCAAAGGTTGCTATTGCACCTAAGAGCACCACGCAAAATTCAATTTGGACAAGGGTAGTTGGGATGATCTCCAAAGAAATCAATTTAGCTGAAAGGCACCTGTTCTTAGACATGTGTGATCTGCCACCAACATCCTCAGCCATAGATACCTGTCCCACTGAGTCGCAAGAAAATGGATGTGATGGAGGTGCTACCATCACTACCCCTACGCCTGAAATGTCACCTCTGCACTGGCCATACAACAGGGATGTGTCAGCAAAACACAAAAGAATGGTGAAACTCCCTACTTACCACCAGGAAGGTCACCTAAGACCCCGCGAAATCAGAATCCAGATAGCTCGGATAATATGGCCTGGAACTTAAGTGGGACTGCAATGCTATCAGCTGGGATCCATTAGTTGAGAAACTTATGGCTGTTTTCAAATCTTGCATGGCACCATTGGTTGAGGGAACAGGCTCTCTGAAAACATTTGCCAAACTGACTCTTTATTGACAACAAGCCCAAGCGAAAAGCGAGCCTGAGGTTCTACCCTCGCTGCTTTAGCTATACATCGACAACTACCAGCAGCACTGAGTGATAACCCTGCCCTCAAGACTAGGCTAACAAATACTGAAAACTCAGCTTTAATGCCTGACTGACCCAGGGGTTAAGTGAAACGCACAGCTGGTAGAAACAATAATAGTACTGGACATGGCTTGACAAAGAATATCCCCCAGGTTTTACACTACACCAGATCATCTCAACCTCATTAAAATCTCCCCCCTGAAAGCAGCACATTTGTGGCAGCGATAGCGAATGTCTGTCTATTACTAATGTGTACAACGGAGTCTGCATTACAACTTAAAAATAAAGTAAGCCACTGACTTGCAAAATACACAGACTTTAATATCTCTAATTATGAGAACATCCTTTGTGTCTGTAGAGTGAACTGGATTGGTTAAACCTATAAATTATTAAGGGAAGACTCTGTGGTCATTAACTGCAGTTATGCGGACCTAGCTCGCAGCCTTATTCCACACAATCCTCCAGTTAAACGCTCGGAGGAGTACATTAGCTTATTATTGCTGGTATTTTTCTATAGACATTTATAACAAGGTCCTGCCCCTCTCTGCCTAGTTCTGTCTAAGGGAGCTAGTATATTTTTGTAAACCATTTTCAATCACCTACAGATTTGAATGAATTGGATTGACAACAACAGGGCACTAGCGTGAATGGGGCAGCAGGGTAGCTAAGGGAGAATAACAGTACTGTGGCTATAGGGAATTCTTCAATAGGCACAAACAGCAGGCTGCGGTTGAAGCTAGTTTGCTGGAATACCTCAGGTATTCCCTCCAAAATGTTGGAGAAGGACTGACTTGCATATGTACAGGAATTTGACATCATATGTTCCAAGACACCAGGGGCATATTTATGAGAGCTTCTGGTCATGCTTGCACCACACGATGTGGTACATGCATGACACAAACCTCTAAGTCAGTAATGAAACCATGCAAAGCCACTTTGTATGGCTCTGAGTAGCTTACAAAATCTGGAGTAATGCAACACAGTGCAAATTGCTACTTTGCGTTACCCTGGCCAGGAAAGGCATTCAATGGGCGTTACGGTGGGTGCTCTCACTCAACTCCGATGGTTTTTGACGCATTCCCAGACTTACAAGGACTTGTAAAACAGGGTACGTGCCAAAAAGATATTCCTTCCCAAAAGAGGCGTAACAAGGAGACATATCTTTATTACTCCTTTTTTTCCTCTTTCAATGTGTGTTGCATTTTACAACACACATAGAAATAAGTTATATGGAGAAATATCTTTATTACTCCTTTTCTTACCTCTTTCTATGTGTGCTGCATTTTGAGGCAAAGAGAAAACGCCTGTCAGGATTGTGCAAAAAACAATCATGTCAACTGTTGCTAGGCTGCCAAAACAGCACCAGTGCAGGGGTAAAGGACAAGAATGTGCTGTATTAGATAAATACGGTGCATTCCGCCCCTTCCCTGTGACGCAGAACAGGGCAGCCAGATGACTGGCTGCGCTGTGCCTCAATGTCCGTAACTAGGCCCCTGTGTCCTTAGACAACATCATGTGGGATGGATATTAAAGCTTCTATGCTTCTGCAGTTTGATCTACAGCAGGCAGCGCTCGGGGTGGCATGATAACCTTGATTCAGGTGTCCCAGGAGTACTTTGTTTTTCCAGTATGCCTCACTCATCCAGGAATCCAGATTTTATTGGTAGTTTCTTTGGCAAAAACGTAGTTATTAGTAATTTATATAACACAATTAGTCAAAATAACAAGGATTGTAATGTTGATGATTTGTTTTCGGTGATATTGAAATTAAGGAATTGATCCTTTTCAGTTATCATATGTTTTAATGCTGACATGGGGGAGATTTTTGCTAAACTAGGCACCAATTTTATTCTCCTGTGTCCTTCCAGGCCAACTAGAATCGTCCCTTGCCACTCAAGGCAGACTATAGAGGGGAGAGGGTGGGGGGGGGAGGGGTTAGGGGGAACGCGATAGGAGCTTGCTAAAATTTAGCCTGAGTAATCTCACTGAAATTCTGCAGCATATTGATGACGACATTGCATCCTTTATCGCATGGGATCAGGATGAATCTATGACAGAATATCGACGGACATAATATCGACCTACAGAACATCGAAGCTGGAATATCGAAGGCAAGTATATCAACACCCTATCTACAACATGGTAAGTACAAAAATATCAAAACCAAAATATCGATGTTAAAAATATTGTAACTAAAAATATCGATTTTATTTCTGTTAAAAAAAAGTAAAATAAAGTAAATAAACTTATAAATAAAAGAAACATATTTAAACATTTTTCATAATGTTTAAAATTAATGAATAATACATATTGAATAATATAACTTTAATTTAAAAAAACATAACATATGACATATACTTACCTAAGAATACATTTTATTAATTATTTTAATTACTTATAAATTATTAAAGTATACTATAAATTACAAAAATATCTACACACATGAAATAATAACATAAATAAAAATAAACAAATATATTTAATAAATTAAAAAATTAAATATACTTTCAATATTTCAAAACGTAATTAAATACAACAGTATCTAAAATAATACAAACAATATTAAATACATAAATATATAAAACTACTATTTAAAGTCCAAAAAAATCTACAGTAATGAAAACATTGGATAGCGTAGAATGTAAAATTACTATTCCCACTCCAGAAAATTGAACAGTAGGGAAAGCGTTAAACCGCGTAAGGGTAAAAATTCCCACTCCAGAGAGTGAAACAGTAGGGAAAAAGTTGGATAGCGTTAGGGTAAAAATTACTATTCCCACTCCAGAGACTGCAACAGTAGGGAAAGCGTTGGATAGCGTAGCGGTAAAAATTACTATTCCCACTCCAGAGAGTGCAACAGTAGGGAAAGCGTTGGATAGTGTAGGGGTAAAAATTGCTATTCCAACTCCAGAGAGTGAAACAGTAGGGAAAACTTTGGATAGCGTAGGGGTAAAAATTACTATTCCCACTCCAGAGAGTGCAACAGTAGGGAAAACGTTGGATAGAGTAGGGGTAAAAATTACTATTCCCACTCCAGAGAGTGCAACAGTAGGGAAAGCGTTGGATAGCGGGTGGGTAAAAATTACTATTCCAACTCCAGAGTGTGTAACAGTAAGGAAAGCGTTGGATAGTGTAGGGGTAAAAACTACTATTCTAACTCCAGAGGGTGCAACAGTAGGGAAAGAGTTGGATAGCATAGGGGTAAAAAGTACTATTCCAACTCCAAAGGTTGCAACAGTAGGGAAAACGTTGGATAGCGTAGGGGTAATAATTACTATTCCTACTCCAGAGAGTGCAACAGTAGGGAAAGCGTTGGATAGCGTAGGGGAAAAAATTACTATATCCACTCCAGAGAGTGCAACAGTAGGGAAAACGTTGGATAGCATAGGGGTAAAAATTACTATTCCAACTCCAGAGGGTGTAACAGTACGGAAAGCGTTGGATAGCATAGGGGTAAAAATTACTATTCCAACTCCAGAGGGTGTAACAGTAGGGAAAACATTGGATAGCGTAGGGATAAAAATTACTATTCCAACTCCAGAGTGTGTAACAGTAAGGAAAGCGTTGGATAGCGTAGGGGTAAAAATTACTATTCCAACTCTAGAGGGTGCAACAGTAGGGAAAGCGTTGGATAGAGTAGGGGTAAAAATTACTATTTCAACTCCAAAGGGTGCAACAGTAGGGAAAGCGTTGGATAGCGTAGGGGTAATAATTACTATTCGAACTCCAGAGTGTGTAACAGTAAGGAAAGCGTTGGATAGCGTAGGGGTAAAAATTACTATTCCAACTCCAGAGGGTGCAACAGTAGGAAAAGCGTTGGATAGTGTAGGGCTAAAAATTACTATTCCAACTCCAAAGGATGCAACAGTAGGGAAAGCGTTGGATAGCGGAGAATTTAAATATAACATACTTCTAAAAAAAATTTATATTTAAAATAATGTATAATTACATTTTAAAATAAATCTACATCATTTACAAACAATTAATAATTATTAAAAGCAATTACATTTGAATAATTAATTAACAATAAATTAACAACAAATACCAATAAATATTAATTAATAAATATTACTCACCAAATAATAAATATTAGACAATAAAATATTTTTCATTCCAAAAAATATTATTTAAAATTCATTCACAATTAAAAATTATTAAACAATAAAATTATTTTTTATACCAAATAATACTTTTTATAAAACATAGATTACCAATTAATTACAATTATTTTCCAATTAATAAGAAATAATTATCAATTCAAAACATTAATTGCCAATTAACAAAATTATTTACCAATTAAATAATTAATTACCAATTACAAACATGACTCGCGGCTCGAGGTGGGTCGGGACTCTGACCCTTTGGGAGACCGGAGACCGGAGGAGCTGTCTGTCCACCTGGGGACTGTTTGTTGCTGTCTGCCCCTGTTTGCTGTGTCCGGGGATTTGGCGAGTGCGGCGGCCGGGGACTGCGAGTACCAGCATTCCCTTTGACCATTGTTGGACAGGCCACGTGAAGGGCCGCTCCCCCTCTGCCCGACCAGGCCCGAGCCCGGTCCCTCAAGTGTCACACACCACCACTTCACGCTTTCCGTCCCCTCCGGGACCCTTGCCTCTGAACATATCGACCTCGTGGGCCCGATCCCTCACTGGCCCGCGCGCCCAGCCTGGGCGCCATCTTGGACACTCCGCCACGAGGCCGCGTGGCCCCCGATCGACCCCAACCCTGGGCCTGGCCAGGCCTCAGACATCCCGGCACCATCATCCACCCAGGAGGTGAGCAGACTACTTGGCGGGTCAATGGGAGAAAGAGGTGTCGATGGTTCTCCCTCGCCAGGTGCCGCTCGCCCACCATCCCCCGGGCGCTGGCTCCACCCCCCTGCTGGGTGTCTGGACCCCTTCATCCCGGACCCCCCAACCTCCACGGGCGAGGGTCCGGACATCAAAGAGGATCAGCCCTATAACTGGGGCAGCTCCAGAGCAGGAAGGCAGTTGTATCCTGGAGTCGAGAGACGCAGTGAAGAACTCATCCTTGACGGACTACTGGCGCTGCCGTAGTCCTGCCTTGCGAACCATCGTCCTGCCTGTTGGCGCTGCCGAAACCTTCGTAATCATCATCGTCGTCGGGACCTGCTGGCGTGGCCGCGGACCGTTTGTAACCGCCATCTTCATCGGGACCTGCTGGCTCCGCCGCGGACCGTCGCTTCCTTCATCCATCTCGGGACCTGCTGGCTCCGCCGCGGCCCGATCATCTAGAACGCCGAGCTCGAGGATTGAGAGCTATTTTCATCTATTGGTAACAAGACTGTCCCGCTACCCTTTTCCCAATCCAGAGACCAGAATCGAGGGGACCCCTGAGTCCAGACCTCCTTGTATAATTTTACCGTAACTAAAGAATTGCTGATAAAGTATCGTTGAACCTTATCCTGGTGTGGTGTCCGTCTGTGGGGGGGAAGTTACTTGTCTGTACGATCGCTGGAGACGGCTCTCCCCGGAGACCTCTCCCCTTGTCCTCGGCCGACCCTCCCGGTCCGTCTAACATTGGTGGCCAGCGGCGCGATCCGAATCACCGCATAATCGTACAGAGAGTAGCTCACCCCACGACGAAATCACGATGACAACTAAAGAAAGCGGATCCACCGAGAAATTTCAAATGGAGAAATTGAACGAGTACAGCCATCGTGAACTAAAACAATTCTGCATCGAACTAGGTATCGCTACCACCGGTCTAAGTACCAAAGACGATTTTAAGCAGGCCTTAGAGTCCTGGGCAGAAACCGGGGCCGTGGAAACCACCGACCAAAATATCGCAGCAGTAGAAAAAAACACCACGGCACCCGAGGAGCAAAGAACGGGTCTCTCGCAAGACGAGATCCAGGAACGAGAGAAAACACGACTACACGAACTAGAAATGGCCCGGCTCAAAATGGAGGTTGAACTTAAACTGGCCGAACAAAAAATAAGCTTAGAGCACCTGCGTCTCCGAGAAGAAAGAGAGGAAAAACAGAGACAAAGGGAGCTCGAGGAAAAGAGGCTGGCGTATGAACATGAGCGCAAACTAGCGGAGATAGACTTACGCAAGCAGAACAGAGAATTAGGGGTGCCCGAGCAACCCCGCGACCCAGGGGCAACAGAGAAAAAGGTACACATCCCCAAGGATGTCGTCCGAGAATACTTCCGAGAGGACGACATCCAGCAATGGTTCAAGGCCTACGAAATCGCTATGACCGCCCACCGGATCGATCGAAGCGATTGGGGAGCCGGTCTCTGGGGGAGATTCCTCAATGAGGGCCGCGATGCCCTGCTACAGCTCCCGGACCATCAGATGACCTCCTATGACCACATGAAAGCTGCCCTCCTCACCCGCTATGGGCTCACACCCGAGATGTACCGTCAGAGGTTCCGAGACTGCACCCGCATCCCGGGTACAACTTGGGTGGACTACGTGAACTATTTTAGCCGAGCCTTCGAGGGCTGGATCAAAGGAAGCAATGTCACAACGTACGAACAACTCTTCAACCTCATGGTGTGGGAGCATCTATCAAACAATTGCTTCATTGAGCTCCGGCAGCACCTCCTCGACAGCAAATTGACTGATCCACGGTAGCTCGCAGCCGAGGCTGACCGGTGGGAAATCACCAGAGTGGGCCGAAATGGATCCTATGAACAGAACCGGAACAACAACGGTCAGCACCGTCCCCGAGGAGGAGGAGGGGGCCAAGGGCGAGGAAGAGACAACGCTCCGGTCGCCCCCGCTACCAGCTCCACCCCCCCGGCCAACCGGGGCAGCACCCCGGCGCGACCGGGATACAGAGCCAATGTCACGTGTCACCGATGCCAACGAGTCGGCCACTATGCAAACGACCCAAATTGCCCGCAGTACCAGAGCCCAAGACCACGCCAAGTGGCCGCTGCTGCCCTAGGGGAAGAACAGATCTCCGAGGAGCAGGAAGAATACGAACAAGAGCATCAAGAATGGGAGCCAGCCGCCATGACTTTAGCATGCTTAGGGGGGAAAGACATGGTCCCGCGGGTCCCCCTACCCGCTAACACCCGGAAGTACAGCCAATGGGTGAGCATCAATGGACGCCGGACCGAAGCCCTCCGTGACACCGGGGCCAGTGTAACAGCCGTCCGCTGTCACCTGGTGACCCCAGAACAGTTCATACCAAACATTCTCTGCCCTGTCCGTTCAGCCGATAACTCAGAAAGTCTGTGTCGGATGGCCTGCGTCCCTTTCGAATGGGGAGGGGTCTCCGGCATGTTGAAAGTAACGGTCCGAGATGATGCTCCCGTAGACTGTCTCCTGGGAAATGACCTTGAAAGCTCACCCTGGGCAGCCGTAGAACGAAGAGAACACCTGGGGATGTTGGGCGTCCCGGACTGGGCGTGCGTCACCACCCGGTCCATGGCCGCCCGTGCCAATCCCCGACAAGAGGAACCCGAATGGCCGGCACCTCCTCCCCCGGTCGCCCCAGTCGAAGACACCGACCGTGCCGTCTCCCCAGAACCAGCTCAACCTCCGGACCTCGCTGGCCTCGACCAGTGGCATCAAGAGGGGGGACCCACACAAGAACAGTTTCACCAAGAGCAAAAGACCTGTCCCTCCCTCGAGGGACTCCGCCAACAAGCCCTCGCCCAGAGCGCAGGGGATACCTCCGGAACACATTGGGTCTACTGGGACAATGATCTGCTATACAGTGAACAAAGGATCGCGGAGTTGGGGGCCAGCCGAGTGCTAGTGGTGCCCCTCCGTTTTAGAGACTTCTTGCTAAACCTAGCCCACGATGTCCCCCTGGCGGGACACCTGGGTCAGGATAAAACCTACAGCCGCCTAGTAACCCACTTCTTCTGGCCCAAAATGAGGAATGATGTTCTCCAGCATTGCCGATCTTGCCCCACGTGCCAAGCCAGTGGAAAGAGCGGCCGCAAACTAAAAGCCCCCCTGCAACCATTTCCCGTGGTCACCACCCCGTTCGAGAGGGTCGGGATAGACATTGTGGGGCCCCTGGACCCCCGTACAAAACAAGGACATCGGTTCATCCTGGTACTAGTGGACCACGCCACCCGCTACCCCGAGGCTATTCCCCTGCGAACTGTGACAGCCCCGGTGGTCGGTCGGGCCCTGATGGGGATCTTCTCCCGTGTGGGCTTCCCCAGAGAAGTCGTCAGCGACAGGGGCACAAACTTTATTTCCAAATATATGAAGTCCCTCTGGCAACAGTGTGGGGTCACCTACCGATTCACGACCCCCTATCACCCTCAAGGAAACGGACTCGTTGAGCGGTTCAACCGCACGCTCAAAGGGATGATTGGGGGGTTGGAAGAGCCCCTCCGTCGCCAGTGGGATGTGCTGCTGCCGTGCCTCCTCTTCGCATATCGAGAGGTCCCCCAGAAGTCCCTCGGCTTCAGCCCGTTTGAGTTGTTGTATGGACACCCCGTACGGGGGCCTCTCAGTCTAGTCAAGGAAGGCTGGGAAATGCCCCCTCTAAAGAACCCCCCGGATGTCTTCAAATACCTCCTGACCCTCCGCAACCAGACCCGACGGTTCAGAGAACTGGCAAAAGCAAACCTGGAGGCCAGTCAAGAAGACATGAAAAAGTGGTATGACCAAAATGCCTCCTCCATCGAATTTGAACCCGGACAACAGGTATGGGTCATGTCCCCCACCGAGCCCTGCGCCCTGCAAGACAAGTGGACGGGGCCCTTCAAAGTAGTCGAACGTAAGGGTCCTGTCACCTATCTCATCGACATGGAATCTTCACGGAACCCCCTCCGAGTCCTCCACGCTAATAGGCTGAAACCCCACTTTGTGCGTTCAGAACTCAGCCTCCTGATGGCCACAGACAATGGAGCCGAAGAAGACTCCGAACCCCTTCCTGACCTCCTACGGACTGGGGAGAAAGATGGCTCCGTGGATGGGGTCCGACTCTCGGGAGCCCTCACCCTGGACCAACGCCAGGAATGTCGGGACCTTCTGTTGCAGTTCGCCGACCTGTTTTCCCTCACCCCAGGTGTCACTTCCTGGTGTGTGCACGATGTGGACACGGGGGACAGCCCCCCTATCCGCCACCGGGCCTACCGCGTACCAGATCGGGTACGGGCTTGCATCCAGGGAGAAGTAACCAAAATGCTCACCGTCGGGGTCATTGAGCCCTCAGACAGCCCCTGGGCCAGCCCAGTAGTACTGGTCCCCAAAGCAGCCGCTCCCGGCACCACACCGGAACTCCGGTTCTGCGTCGACTACCGGGGCTTGAATGCGGTCACCAGGACGGACGCACACCCCATCCCCCGGGCAGATGAACTAATCGACCGCATGGGAGCTGCCCGCTACCTCAGCATTTTCGACCTGACGGCGGGCTACTGGCAGATCGGCCTCACACCCCGGGCCCAAGAACGATCTGCATTTTCCACTCCTGATGGCCATTATCATTTCAAGGTCATGCCCTTCGACATGAAGAATGCCCCCGCAACATTTCAGCGGCTAGTCAACCAGGTCTTGGCCGGGCTCGAAGGATTCAGCGCCGCCTACCTAGACGACATCGCTGTGTACAGCCACCACTGGTCCGACCACCTCCACCACCTCCGAGCGGTGCTACAGGCCCTTCAGCAAGCTGGCCTCACGATCAAGGCCAGCAAATGCCAAATTGGTCAGGGGTCCGTAACCTACCTCGGACACCAGGTGGGAAGCGGCCTGGTGGCCCCCCTGCAGCTTAAGATTGCCGCCATCCAGTCCTGGCAGCCCCCCATCACCCAGACCGAGGTCCGCGCCTTTTTGGGACTCACGGGCTATTACAGACGGTTCGTGAAAGACTATGGTACCATAGTGGGGCCCCTCACGGAGCTCACGTCCAAAAATCAACCCAAGAAGGTCAACTGGACCCCAGATTGTCAAACAGCCTTCGAACAACTGAAGGCCGCCATGTGCTCCGCCCCTGTGCTCCAGGCCCCCGACTACAGCCGGGAATTCGTCGTACAGACGGACGCCTCCGACCACGGCATTGGGGCGGTCCTGTCTCAATTGAACACCGAAGGCCTTGATCAGCCAGTGGCCTTCATCAGCAGGCGACTCCTACCTCGAGAACAACGCTGGAGCACCATCGAGAGGGAGGCCTTCGCCGTGGTATGGGCCCTCAAAAAGCTCCGGCCCTACCTCTTTGGCACACACTTCCGGGTGCAGACCGACCATCGACCCCTGCAGTGCTGATGCAGATGCGGGGGGAAAACCCAAAGCTACTACGTTGGTCCATCTCCCTACAAGGGATGGACTTCACTGTTGAACACCGGCCTGGGCCAGACCACGCCAACGCAGATGGCCTGTCCCGGTTTTTCCGCCTCGACGAGGAGAGTCCCCAAGAGGATGGGTGACTCTCCCCGCCTTCAGCTGGGGGGGACGCATGTTGGACAGGCCACGTGAAGGGCCGCTCCCCCTCTGCCCGACCAGGCCCGAGCCCGGTCCCTCAAGTGTCACACACCACCACTTCACGCTTTCCGTCCCCTCCGGGACCCTTGCCTCTGAACATATCGACCTCGTGGGCCCGATCCCTCACTGGCCCGCGCGCCCAGCCTGGGCGCCATCTTGGACACTCCGCCACGAGGCCGCGTGGCCCCCGATCGACCCCAACCCTGGGCCTGGCCAGGCCTCAGACATCCCGGCACCATCATCCACCCAGGAGGTGAGCGGACTACTTGGCGGGTCAATGGGAGAAAGAGGTGTCGATGGTTCTCCCTCGCCAGGTGCCGCTCGCCCACCATCCCCCGGGCGCTGGCTCCACCCCCCTGCTGGGTGTCTGGACCCCTTCATCCCGGACCCCCCAACCTCCACGGGCGAGGGTCCGGACATCAAAGAGGATCAGCCCTATAACTGGGGCAGCTCCAGAGCAGGAAGGCAGTTGTATCCTGGAGTCGAGAGACGCAGTGAAAACTCATCCTTGACGGACTACTGGCGCTGCCGTAGTCCTGCCTTGCGAACCATCGTCCTGCCTGTTGGCGCTGCCGAAACCTTTGTAATCATCATCGTCGTCGGGACCTGCTGGCGTGGCCGCGGACCGTTTGTAACCGCCATCTTCATCGGGACCTGCTGGCTCCGCCGCGGACCGTCGCTTCCTTCATCCATCTCGGGACCTGCTGGCTCCGCCGCGGCCCGATCATCTAGAACGCCGAGCTCGAGGATTGAGAGCTATTTTCATCTATTGGTAACAAGACTGTCCCGCTACCCTTTTCCCAATCCAGAGACCAGAATCGAGGGGACCCCTGAGTCCAGACCTCCTTGTATAATTTTACCGTAACTAAAGAATTGCTGATAAAGTATCGTTGAACCTTATCCTGGTGTGGTGTCCGTCTGTGGGGGGGAAGTTACTTGTCTGTACGATCGCTGGAGACGGCTCTCCCCGGAGACCTCTCCCCTTGTCCTCGGCCGACCCTCCCGGTCCGTCTAACAACCATCAACAGCTGGTACTCTTCCCCTGCCGGCCCGCCTCCTGCCTGCTACTACCTCTTGCCGCCCCCGCTTCGCAGGTGCGACTCGCGGCTCGAGGTGGGTCGGGACTCTGACCCTTTGGGAGACCGGAGACTGGAGGAGCTGTCTGTCCACCTGGGGACTGTTTGTTGCTGTCTGCCCCTGTTTGCTGTGTCTGGGGATTCGGCGAGTGCGGCGGCCGGGGACTGCGAGTACCAGCATTCCCTTTGACCATCAACAGCTGGTACTCTTCCCCTGCCGTCCCGCCTCCTGCCTGCTACTACCTCTTGCCGCCCCCGCTTCGCAGGTGCGACTCGCGGCTCGAGGTGGGTCGGGACTCTGACCCTTTGGGAGACCGGAGACCGGAGGAGCTGTCTGTCCACCTGGGGACTGTTTGTTGCTGTCTGCCCCTGTTTGCTGTGTCCGGGGATTCGGCGAGTGCGGCGGCCGGGGACTGCGAGTACCAGCATTCCCTTTGACCATCAACAGCTGGTACTCTTCCCCTGCCGGCCCCGCCTCCTGCCTGCTACTACCTCTTGCCGCCCCCGCTTCGCGGGTGCCACTCGCGGCTCGAGGTGGGTCGGGACTCTGACCCTTTGGGAGACCGGAGACCGGAGGAGCTGTCTGTCCACCTGGGGACTGTTTGTTGCTGTCTGCCCCTGTTTGCTGTGTCCGGGGATTCGGCGAGTGCGGCGGCCGGGGACTGCGAGTACCAGCATTCCCTTTGACCATCAACAGCTGGTACTCTTCCCCTGCCGGCCCCGCCTCCTGCCTGCTACTACCTCTTGCCGCCACCGCTTCGCGGGTGCGACTCGCGGCTCGAGGTGGGTCGGGACTCTGACCCTTTGGGAGACCGGAGGAGCTGTCTGTCCACCTGGGGACTGTTTGTTGCTGTCTGCCCCTGTTTGCTGTGTCCGGGGATTCGGCGAGTGCGGCGGCCGGGGACTGCGAGTACCAGCATTCCCTTTGACCATCAACAGCTGGTACTCTTCCCCTGCCGGCCCCGCCTCCTGCCTGCTTCTACCTCTTGCCGCCCCCGCTTCGCGGGTGCGACTCGCGGCTCGAGGTGGGTCGGGACTCTGACCCTTTGGGAGACCGGAGACCGGAGGAGCTGTCTGTCCACCTGGGGACTGTTTGTTGCTGTCTGCCCCTGTTTGCTGTGTCCGGGGATTCGGCGAGTGCGGCGGCCGGGGACTGCGAGTACCAGCATTCCCTTTGACCATCAACAGCTGGTACTCTTCCCCTGCCGGCCCCGCCTACCTGCCTAATAAAACACTCCTTGTTTATGTCCCGCGGGACGCACGCGGGACGAAGCGCGGGGCTAAGCCCGGGCAAAGGGCGGGCCCTCTGTGGCCCTCCGAGGCCTGTGGAGGCCGGGACGGGCCACCCCGCTTGGTTCCATCACAGAGGGAGGTATCGTGCCTAAATATTATTCGTTGTTTTGTCTGGCATTCCTTTAAACTATTACAAACATGATGTCCATATGGGAGGATCTCAACGCCCTGTGCGGTACTAAGTACGCCCCTGATCTTATAACCTCCCCAACTGTGGATTCTTTTTGTCTTAATGCTAATGGCCTCGCTGACAAACCTCATAGCCAAGTAAATGCCGCGCCCTTGGGTTCCTACAATAGATGGAAGCATGACATCGAAACTAACTTTGGGAACAATACAAGTATACCATCACTTGCTAATCCAATAGCATTTATTGAGGACCCGGCCGCGGACATACCAGGGGACCCTCTTTTGTCTCTCAACACAACTTTATTGGCCAAAATTGAGCAATTGCTGGTTGCTACTATCTCTCCCTTGGTCACTAAAATGAATGATTTAGGGGAAAGGCTGACCAATATTGAGTCAGTAATAAGAAAGCTCCCGCTTCCAGCTACCATTATGGCCACATGCGTCTGTCCTAACCCTACCACCGCCCCCGAAACGTATAAATCTGGCAATGGGGCCATCCAAATACAGCCATTACGCACACCTATTCAAATAGGCCCCAAAGTATCTGTCAAACCTGCACCAAAAACCCACACAGTGGCTAGATCCGCATTGGCAAGAATGCCACATATCAACCTGCCCCCTGAGGCCGCCCCGTATGTCTCTGTCCTCTCTGGGGTCCCTGCCCTCACCCAGGGAACACGCGAATCCCAGCAGGATTTGTTAAATAAGGCCACCTATTGGCTAAATAAGAATAGACCATTGCCGCCGGGGCTAGACGGGGGTATCTTGAGTGTCAGGAGGGTGGGATGGTTAGAGACGCTGCCCAAATGCATTGCTGGGGATTTGGTACTTATTACATTTAAAAACACCAATGTTGCCCCCTTTTTACGAGTTTGTACCCCCAATGAAAGTGAAAGACAAGGCACAATTCACATTTGGGATCTATATGATTTTTACCCGAGCTCCCCTCACATTACATAGGACAAACTCTTAAGTTTTTTAATGGTAACTGAATTTTGCACAATAATTGTTGAATGATGGCTTTTTATTGTGTCTATGAAATGAAATGTCTATGTTTTTTTAAATTTTTTTATTTTATTTATTTATTTATTTATTTATTTATTTTTTTGTTAGTATTTCTGTACTGTTGATGCTTTCATGATTTTTAATTTAAAAATCGAATAAAGCTTATTATTATTATTATTATTATTACAAACATGAATTACCAATTAAAAAAATTAATTAACAATTAAAATTATTAATTACCATTTAAAAAAATTAATTATCAATTTAAATAATTAATTGCTAATTAATAATTAATTATAAATAAAATAATTATCCATAACAAAAAAAATTATAAATCATTAATTAATTACAATTAAATGACTTCCCACCCAATTCCTCTATAAACCCACAACCCGCTGCAGAAATAAAAACAAAACTTAATTAAAATTAATTTATAATTCCTAAAAATTATTAATTAATTAAGTATATTTTAAATACTTTCCACCCTATTCCCCTATAAACCAACAACCCGCTCCGGTACTAAAACATAAAATGTACTTAAAAATACCATTATTAATATATAAAAATAATACACATATAATGTTAAAAAATTAAAATACTTAGCAAAAACATATTACACATACATAATTAAATACATAAAAATAATACAAATATCGATATTAGTAGCATCAAAATTAGTTACATCGATATATATGCTATCGATATTACTAACTTCGATATTACTTACATCGATATAAATAAATTCGATATTACTTACCTAAGGGTCGATATTCTGTCCAACGATAATCTTGACATCGAAATTCTTTACTTTCGATATTTCCAACTCAATATTTGTGTAGGTCGACAATTAGGAATCGCTATATAGACTGTGTACCGATCAGGATACCACTGTTGATTAAATTTTTCCATTCCTGAGTATGAATTGGTTTGTACAATTGGGGAAGACTAGAAAACATAGTAACAGGGACAATAATCCGATTGAGCTTGTTCTTAGCTTCCCAGCCAGCAGAAAAAGGCCCCAAGATAAAGAAATTACTAACTTGGCCACAACAGACAAAGGACTGAGGATCAGGTGGCATGTGTACATATTCCATCTTTGCTCATTGCTTTTGTTAGTGCTAACTTGGATCTTATTGATCAATATCTACTATCTAAAAACAAGCCCAAAGTTCTGGTTGTCAATGGTCTGAAACGCTTAACTAGCAAAACAAAACTCAACTGCAGAGCCCAGAAGAAACGTAAAGAACACTCATCCAAGTTGGTTTAACAAGATATACAGGGAGGCTATCCAATGGTTGCGGGAAGCCCTAAATTGCTACCCTAGTGACCAGGACCGTATATAAATTTGCTATCAAGAATAGGAAAATATCAATTAAAGAGGAGTCCTATGAAAACTTTGTAAAAGCTACTATGGGTTTTCAGAAAATTGTGAATAGGTCCAACCCAATGCCCATCAGACAGATGGCCTCGACAAACATATAGGTGTAGACACCTGGGTAGAACATTTCAAGAGTATTTACTCTTTTACCAGGGGTTGGGCCTCATTCCTGCCTGTTAGATGTCAGATTTGAGCTCTGTGAGGTGACCAAAGCAATTAATGACAGTTCTGTACATAAGGTCCCTGGCCCAGATGGTGGAGGGGAGGAAGACCACGTGACCCCACTTCCTGAGCCTATTTTGGCCCTGGAGACCCCATCCCCTTGGTCCTACATTTAATATAGCTGGGTGCCCTGGTGCTCACCCAGGGCTCCCACCATATACAATGTTGGGGGCTGCAGGTGAAGCTTCAGGACCCCCCAAGCCAGCTCCCCGCATTCTGCGTGAGCCAGCATTGTTCCCACCCGCAGATAGCAGTTATTTATGCTGCTCCCTCTGGGTGTGAGCAATCTGTTAATCGGTTTCCCTGCCCGCATAAGTTAAGGCAGGGAAACAGATTGCAAGTCTACACCCAGTCGGCTGGAGCATTTTAAAGCTCAAGGCAGCTGGGAGTAGGCTTTGTGTTTGCTACTGTTTGGGGGGAGTTTTAAAAAGGCTTCCGCCGGTTGAGAGCAAACACTAGTTTCCCTTCCCATACTGGTGTTGGCAGGTAAACTTCTGTGCCCCTAATGTCTTAGGGAGGGAAGGTACACCTTCCTTTTTGTTAAAAGTAGCAGCCTGGGGGATGGGGTCCCCTGGGCCTTTCAAATGCTCAGGGAGAGAAAATTGAAATTGAAATTAAAATACTTATAAAGCGCATGACTACCAAGCGGTTTCTTGGCGCTGAGGATACACTACTGTGGGAAAGGCAGGAGAATGGCGCTAGTGTGGAAAGTCTTGTATAAAAAAGAACGTCTTGAGAGCTTTCCGGAACTCAAGGTAGTTAGGGGAAGACCTGAGGGTAGGGGAAGGGTATTCCAGAGGGCGGGAGCAAGAGTAGAGAACTTCCTGCCCCCGACCTTTTTTTCCTAAAACGAGGAACAGAGAGAAGGGATTGGAAGGAGGAGCGCAGCTCTCTACTGGGAATGTAGGTCTTGAATTCAGAATTGATAAAGGCCGGGGCCATGCCTGCTCGAGCCTGGAAAGTTATGCAGCCCATCTTGAAGAGAGCACGTTCCCGAATGGGGAGCCAGTGCAGGGCCTTAAGTAAGGGAGTAACATGGTGAGATTTAGGAAGATTGTAAACCAGACGAGCGGCCTGATTCTGAACCAGTTGGAGCCGTCGAAGGTCATAAGCAGGGACACCAGTGTACAGAACGTTACCATAGTCAAGGCAGGATATGACTGAGGCTAAAAGAATAAGCTTGAGAGCAGAAAAGGAAAAGAAGCGTGATATTTTACGGATAGTGCGGAGAATCAGGAAGCAGGACGAAACAACTAAGCTAATCTGGGAGTGCAGGGTGAGGTGATCATCCAGTTTTATCCCTAAGGTTTTGACTGAGGAAGAGGGGGAAGGAGGAGGCCCCAGGGAACAGGGCCAAAACAAAGAGGTCCAGGGACTGGAGCTACCTCCTGTGAGGACCAACTCGGTTTTATCAGGGTTCAACTTAAGGTGGTTATAGTTCATCCAGTCCCTGATGAAAATCATAACAGATTGGAAGTTGTGAATGGACTCTGGAGAAGAGGACAAATTAAAAATTAGCTGGAGGTCATCGGCGTAATTGAAGACCGTGACCTCCATCTGCTGGAGTGTAAAAATAAGAGGAAAGATATACAAATTAAACAAGAAGGGGGACAAAGAAGAGCCCTGAGGAACACCGCAAAGGACCTTCCGTGACGGTGCAGAAAACTCAGCCAAATGAACGGCCTGGGTGCGTTCTCTCAGGAAGGAGGAAAGCCAGACCAAAGCAGATCCCCTGATACCAGCCGCCATGACACGGGCAAGAAGGATGGGGTGGTCAACCGTGTCAAAGGCGGCGGATAAATCAAGAAGGACCAATGCCTGGGGCAGATTGTTGTCCATTCCCTCTCTGAGTTGGTCCATAACGGAGAGAACTACCGACTCCGTAGAGTGTGAGGGACGAAAGCCCGCCTGACAAGGGTCTAAGCAGCCATTGTCCTCAGCAAAGGCACTTGGAGTTTTGGCAACATGTTGTTCCAAAATGTTGCCTAAAAAAGGGAGAAGGGAAATGGGACGATAGTTTACCTTAGAGGTGGGGTCAGCACCAGGCTTTTTTAAGATAGGTATTATGATAGCTGATTTGTGTAGAGCTGGCACAATACCCTGAGCGAGAGAGTCATTGAGAAAAGTGAGAGGGGGCAAGGGACAAGCCAGATAGATTTCTCTTAAAATATGTGCAGGGCAAATGTCGCTGGGGGATCCTGACTTGACTCTTTGGAGTAGAGCCAGGAATATCTCCTTAGTCAGGAAGGGTATTTGATCGAGGTGGGACCGATTCGGCGGGGGCTTAGGATCAGAAAAAAAGGGAGAGGGAGGTGGAATATTGGACTTAATGGTTGTGATTTTGTCAATACCATAATCATTGAGTGAATCGCAGAGGGCTTGGGAAGGGGAAGGTTTAAGGGTGACTCTGTCGGAGAAAGCCAGCTCCTGGACAATGGTGAAAATTTCTCTAGGCTGGTTTTCAGCTGACAGAATTTTTGAAGAGAAATAATTGGTCTTGGCAGAAAGGATAGCTTTTTTGTAATCGTTAAGAAGTGAGATGTATTGCAGTTTGAGTGTGGGACAGTAGGCGCGTCTCCAGGCGCGCTCTGCCTGTCGTACTGTAAGTGTTCTCTCCTTGAGTTCAGCGCTGAACCACCTATTTGCGTCATGGGCGCGTCTGGCTCTAACCTGTCTCAGAGGGGCTACCTGGTCACACCCTCTAGAGAGCCATTCATTAATGGTGGCCACTTGGGAAGAGGAAGAAAGGTCTTCAAGATTAGGGCTTGAGGCTGAAAGAGAAGAGCAAAGAGAGGTCACATCCACATGATTCCAATTACGCGCCCAGGTATTCCTAGGCAGGGGGGTCTCTTAACAAGGCTAGGGTGTAAAAACAGAGAAACTAAACATTGATCCGACCAGGCGCATGGGGTAACAACGGGGGAAGAAACTGGAATGTTAAGCGACCAGACCTGGTCCAGGGTATGGCCGTGGATGTGGGTGGGGGTGTGGACATGAGGCAAAAAGTTAAGACTACGGAGGAGTTCCGAGAATTCTCTGGACATAAGGTCCTCCGAGGGGTCAGAGGGCCAAAAGTTAAAATCGACTAGCACCAAGATAGACGAGTTATTCACTGCCAAGGTTGCCAGCAATTCCTGAACTGCAGGAATAAAATGCGGCATTTGCTGTGGGGGGCGATACATAAGTAAGCAAGTCAGAGGGGATTGGAAGGAGGCGGAGTGAACGACTAGATAGTCGACCGCTGTGATGGATGGAGCTGATAAAAGCTGGAAATAAAAATCAGAGCGAACAATCAGGGCAACACCACCTCCAGCCTTCCCCCACAGGCCGATCGGCGCGAAGAGCGTAGTAGGAGGAGGGGACGGCCGCAAGTATGTTAGGGAGAGAGTCAGGACAAAACCAGGTTTCTGTAAGAAACAGAAGATCTGGTTTCTGAGTATCTAACAGAACAAATAATTTGTGGTGATGTTTGACCGCCGATCTAGTGTTCAGGAGAAGGACTGAAATAGCGGAATCAGTACAGGGCGAGAGAGGGGGCTCCGATGTGTGAGGGGGGGTTGAAGGCGAGGACGGCATACAGGGGGGGAGTGAGACACTGGGATTGGCCTGCCTGAGGCCAAATTTAGAAATCTGAGCAATGATGGGGCAGCCAATGGCCAAGGACCTTGGATAGAGTGAAGCTGTTCAGATGTATAGGATAAAAAACGTACATAATGGGGTGCCCTTTGCCCCGGCCGGCCGCGGACGGGCGCAGACAGGCTTGCCTTAGGCGCGCCGCCAGCGCGCCCGCTGCGCGGGCGCATGGGGAGCTCGTTAAATAAGGAGGAGCGCGAGGACTGCAACGCTGACCTGAGCAGCCTCTATGCCCCAGTTCAAGATGGATTTTGGAAAAGGTGATGGACAGAGTTTCTGAATGATGCAGAATACTCCTACCCAGTCAAGAGATCAGGGCTTGATCCATCCCCGTTTTTTAGCTCACTGCACCATCCCAGCTCAGAACCTGGCTATATGAAAATTGGTCTGTTCCTGTCCAAGTGCATGATGGGAACAGGGCAAACCAAACTACCAAGCCAATTCTTATACTGGGAAGGAGACAAGCTTCCGGGGACCGGTTTCTGGCATTTCAGCCGTCGTCGGCCCGGCTTGCTTGAACCCTGATGGTGCAATGAGCTAGGGACTCACATCTGAGTATACCCTCCCACACTTAGTGTGGATAAAATCAATTTTGGAAAAGGTGATGGACAGAGTTTCTGAATGATGCAGAATACTCCTACCCAGTCAAGAGATCAGGGCTTGATCCATCACCGTTTTTTAGCTCACTGCACCATCCCAGCTCAGAACCTGGCTATATGAAAATTGGTCTGTTCCTGTCCCAGTGCATGATGGGAACAGGGCAAACCAAACTACCAAGCCAATTCTTATACTGGGAAGGAGACAAGCTTCCGGGGACTGGTTTCTGGCATTTCAGCCGTCGTCGGCCCGGCTTGCTTGAATCCTGATGGTGCAATGAGCTAGGGACTCACGTCTGAGTATACCCTCCCACACTTAGTGTGGATAAAATCAATTTTGGAAAAGGTGATGGACAGAGTTTCTGAATGATGCAGAATACTCCTACCCAGTCAAGAGATCAGGGCTTGATCCATCACCGTTTTTTAGCTCACTGCACCATCCCAGCTCAGAACCTGGCTATATGAAAATTGGTCTGTTCCTGTCCCAGTGCATGATGGGAACAGGGCAAACCAAACTACCAAGCCAATTCTTATACTGGGAAGTAGACAAGCTTCCGGGGACCGGTTTCTGGCATTTCAGCCGTCGTCGGCCCGGCTTGCTTGAATCCTGATGGTGCAATGAGCTAGGGACTCACGTCTGAGTATACCCTCCCACACTTAGTGTGGATAAAATCAATTTTGGAAAAGGTGATGGACAGAGTTTCTGAATGATGCAGAATACTCCTACCCAGTCAAGAGATCAGGGCTTGATCCATCACCGTTTTTTAGCTCACTGCACCATCCCAGCTCAGAACCTGGCTATATGAAAATTGGTCTGTTCCTGTCCCAGTGCATGATGGGAACAGGGCAAACCAAACTACCAAGCCAATTCTTATACTGGGAAGGAGACAAGCTTCCGGGGACCGGTTTCTGGCATTTCAGCCGTCATCGGCCCGGCTTGCTTGAATCCTGATGGTGCAATGAGCTAGGGACTCACGTCGGCGTATACCCTCCCACACTTACTGTGGATAAAATCAATTTTGGAAAAGGTGATGGACAGAGTTTCTAAATGATGCAGAATACTCCTACCCAGTCAAGATTTGGGCCCAGATCTTTGGACTGGGTTGAATGTGTGACATTGATCCACATTCGGTCCATCACCTGTTTTGTTTGCCAGTTCAAGATGGAGCCAGCTACCCCGTCAGCCCGCTGGTTCAAGCGGCACTCAGCCGTGCCGGATCGGGACTAGGGGAGCTGGAAAGTGAAAGTTTTAAAACAATGTGTGCCAAAGTAAAATAAACAGGTAATTTTTAAAATGAGCCGCTTTTTCAATCAAGGGCCGAACGAGCCTCCAAATGCTGCCGCAGCCAGCGCGAACCCACTGCCACCGGGTTTAAGCGCATCACATGGGTCACATGGGCCCTTCCCTTTTTGAAAGTTTTGGCCATGCAGTGGGCTCCTCAGGGCCTATAATGGCTCATGGAAGGAGGCCCTGCGGCACTCCTCCCTTTAATTAAATAAATCAACCTCCAGGGTGGACTCTTGGGGCCTGTGAAAAGTCAGGGAGGGAGGTGCATTATCCCTACTCTTTTTAGTACATTTTGACCCCCTGGATGGGATGCCCAGGGCCTTTCAAGACTTGGGAAGGGATGTCACATGGCGCCCCCTTCCTTTTTGTATACATTTCAGCCCCAGGGGTGGGCTCCTCCACGCCTAAAATGGCCCTCCCCAGGGTATGCTCAGACGTGAGTCCCTTGCTCACTTTCCCACTGGATTCAAGCAAGCCGGGCTGAAGAAGGCTGGAATGCCAGAAACCGGTCCTCGGTAGCTTGTTTCCGGTCCAGGGAAGGCATGGCTTGGCAGTTCGGGCTGGACTGTTCCCATGAGGCACAGGGTCAGACTGATTTGCATATGGCCATGTCTGAACTGGGGTGGTAAAGTGGGCTAAAGAACGGTGATGGATTAAACCCAGATCAGTTGACTGGGGGTGAGTGCTTGTATTGTCAACGCTCCGTCCATCATTTCCTTTGGTAATCCTCCCCCAAATTTACCAATGGAACCCCAGGTCAACTTTTTTTTTTTAAACAATCTTGCCCCTTATACCTTTTTTTAGTTTTCAAACTTCAGAACAGGGAACTAAGTCCCCAGCTCCTGAAATGGCTGTCTGCATTATTTGTCTAATGCTGCTGACAGCCAATCAGAGCGTTTGCTCCTGATGGAGTCTGACACCTGTGAGAGTGAATTGGCCCAAGGGAATAAATCTCATAGGGCCAATCAGAACACTCTAATTTTGAACTGGCGCAATGGGAGAGTCTATCGAGCCTCCTGTGGACATAACCATCCAGTTGTAGAAATGTTTTTGAATCTTATTTTCTCAAAATCTACTGAACAAATGTACACCGAAGCACAAAAAGCACAATCTGTGGACCCAGATCTAGCATCTTGCCAAATTTGGTGTCATTCCTTTGAGAGGTTTTTGCCGTAGCCTGCCTAAAGAAGTCTGTCGAAAATGCATGTGGATTTTGCATTTTGGGACCTCCCCTTTTTTTCTCATCCCCCACTTGACGGATCACCCTGAAACTTTCCATGCACAAACTAGTCAAAAAGAAGCAACTTTTTGGAAAGATTCATGGAGATTTATAAAACAGTGCCAGAATTATTAGCAACACAGTAAACTCTTTTCCTTGGAACAGCTGACCAAATTATAACTACCCAATGAAGACCGCCACTGGGTAATGCATCTATATCTATATATGGGTATATAGATGTAACTATATAGAAGCAAAGGGAACTAAAGTACTAAGTCGAGAACCTTAGAATGTATTTTGCGTTGAGTGCTATTGCCAGCCTTACAACTCAGGTGTCAGGGTGCCAAAGTAATTAATATAGCCTCTAGACCTCATCCTCTCTCTGATTTCAGTACTATAGCCGAGGTGAGGGTTGGGAAGGTGACATCTGCATTTAAACATGTTTTGGGAAATGCTAATTTATTGCCATTATGTGCACCGTTTGAGCTACAATACTTTGACCCCAATTTTTATAATTTGTAGAATGTTATATTTTTTCATCATATTCTAAAGCACGAGTTGAAAATGCAAATTAACTTGCCTATGCGGCGAAGCAGCCGATGATTAGGGTACAAATGAAGGCAAACTACATAGGATGACAAACTCAAAGAAAATGATTCTTAGGGCCCTTGTTCACTGCCTGGATGGAATAGTCCTGCCCTTGCAGTGAGAGGCCACAAAAGTAGCCAGCTGTGAGCCTTCCAGTAATACGGGATGTGACTTAAACATTGGGGGACCTTTATGGCATTATGCTAGGTGAAACCCCTTTTTTGTGTCGAGGCTGCCTCCCTTTCTAACGCAGAGCTGTTATTCATGGTCCACTTACCCAGACTGTCTTGGGCTTTGATATTGGCTCCATTTTCAATGAGCAGTCGTACAATCCCCTCATCGCCCACACACGCCGCAAAAGACAAGACATGCTCACCTGAGGAAGAATAAAAAAGAATTAGTGAGAAATCTAAAGTATATGAAAAACTGAGAGTGTGAGTGAAGAATATGCAGAAATGTTTGTGGAAGATGAACTCTGAAATAAACAGGACACATCAGAGAGGTGAGGGAAAGAAAATGGAAAGAAGGGAAACTGACACGAGAAAATAAAGAAAAAAGAAAAGAGGGATTGATGAGGTAAAACAAAATTAGAAAGCATGAGAGGAGTACAGGATAAACTCGGGGAAAAAAAAAGAAAGACAATGGAAAACGTATTACATAGTCCCAAAAAAATAAAAAATAAACACATCAATAAAAACTGTGAAAACAGCAAACAGAATTGGACTGCTCTGTTACAGAAAATTCAAGATTGGTGGAAATAAGAAGAGCAAACATGAAAAAGTAAATGGACATAAAGATAAAGGGAAATGTAATAAGCAAAGAATGAGAAAGTAGGAAAAGGTTCTTACCTGTAATGTATACTTGTTATCTATCGTGGGCATTAATTCAGAATCTTTACATAGTGGACTATGTTAATGAACTTGCAGGAACATGAAACACTTTTGTCCTACCATTTTGTTGCTCTGACAAAACGATTTTAAACTAAGAAATGTGTTGATTAGAAGGCAACATTTTCTTTGTTCCATTTTTTTCCAATTACATACAATGTCTTTCTACGTCTTTGCCTTTGTAATACTTTGTGTATAGAATGTAAAGATATCACATGCTTTGACTTCTTCTCAGATCTAAAAAGAAAAGTGTGAGTAGATGCATTTGTGTTTTTGAAGTTTGATAATTCACTCTCCAGTGTGTTTTGCATAGAACAATTATGATTTCATGAATTAGCTGTTTGAGATTGAAACGCCTTGATACATTTGGAGGAATGGAAGGGCCATGAATAGGGAATCTGATTTTATATCACGATTTGAAAAATTTAGAAGCTAAACTCTTTTTGTTAAACTCTGCCAAGTTGGAAAATTGTTGGGAATCTTCCCCATCCTGCCCCCCACCCATCTGAGGTGCTGGATAGTGGCGTTAGAGAGAGAGAGAGAGACATTATTTAGCATGTGAAGACATTGCGACCGCTGCAGAAGGCTGTTGTGAACCTACCTTCTTTCAATTGCTGCATTTGGTAGTACTTTTATTGCTGCAATTGTTGTTCTTGGTGCTGCGATTGTTTTCTTTTGGTAGCGGCTGCTTCCGAACCCGGGTGGTGAAGGAGAGGGGTGGTGGCTACAAACAAAATCTGAAAACGGCCAGCCGCCGCCTCTCCTCTGTTCTGTTCTTCCTGTATCCAGTCCGGCAGCAGCAAGCAGCAGGAAGCACCTGGGCTCCCAGGCTCCCCTGAGCCAATCACAACACTGCAATCCAGCGTTGTGATTTGTCTGAGAGCCGTGGATCGGGGCTCAGACGGGGAAAAGGAGGCTGGGCATTTTCCTCACCAGGCTGTGCATTACAGGCTGGTGGGGAAGATGCAAAGTGTGCATGACTGTTTGGCCGGACCAAGAGGGCTGGCCAATCAGTTGTGCACACTTAGGGAGTGCAAACCACTCCTCACCCGACTCTGGCCAGCCCCGCTCGCCCCAATAGCCACTGACTACAAAAGGAAAACTAAAATGATAATAACAATATGTTTATTTTTCCTTTTTGAGCAGTGGGGCGATTCTACTCTGCCTTAGCGGAGGAGCCGCCATTGTGTCTTTGCAAAAGGGAATACGGGAAGGCTATTGCCCTTAAATGTATCCTTTTAAACTCAAGTTCGGGATTTTGTTTTTCCAAAACATCCTATTTTATAGTTTTTTAAATTTTGCCTCCATATGTACCGAACAAAGAAGAGCCAGAGAATATCCAGAATCCTTTGTTGAACATGAGGAGGCATGTAAGTGAACCTCGTCCAGATGTTGTGTCGCCTAGAAAAGTTAACTGAGAAAGTATCATTTAAAACTCAAACAATATGCCCATATATAGTAATCATCTTTTATATAGCAGGGGCTTCCATTTATTCAGCTGAATACAAGTCTGAGTTGTGCATCGTACTCATTTTGAATGAATATCTCACTTTGTTCTGTATGTACACCTACCGACTCATGATGAAGCACTAGTGAATGCATGAAATACCTTAAGTAAGAATGGATGTATAATGGGCTCGGACCTTAACATTTTGCTTTTTTTCGACCATAAATAAAGGAAACTTTACAATATATATAGCATAATATCTAATGAAACTGAATTTCATCTATTCCTTGAATTAAACATCAACATATTTTCTAAACCAATAAGCATTATTACACAACGTACATTGTGCCTGATGCAAGGGATGCGCTGCAGAATCTCTGCATCTCACCAGATTTCTTTACAAGATGTTTGGTGCAGCCAAATCAGCAGAGTCCTTGGCTGCACTTACTGTTTGAACGGATTTGCTCGTTCCTTCTTTTATGATTTCTTTACAGACCCTGCTACCCTTTTCTGGAACAGAATCAGTTTAATGGTCAGAAGAGTTTAACAAGGTTCTGTTATAGTATCGCTGTGGTGCTTGAACCCCACAGCTGGAGCCAGATTTCTCGTACCGTTTCATCCAATGCATCTATTCTTTTGCTGTCTTTTTGGGGTGGAGCCAGCAGTATTTTAGAATTTCGTGGCTGCGGATACCACCAAATATTCAGGTGGCTGACATTCTGTCAAGAAAGGAGGGTCAGAGTCTATGATTGTTTTCTTGACAATGGCCAACAGGTTTCCACACTCACAAAGGTGTTCCAGATTAGAAACATTATAGGCCTTGTACGTAGGTTTGGAAGAAGGACCCTATTGATAAAGAGCCAACAAGCATTGACAAGAAGTTCCCAAACTCCTCGAAGTTGAATGCCCTGACACTGAACATCTTAATGTCCAGTGCCTCAAAGCTGTATTCCTCAGTGCCAACCGGGAGCAGGAGAGTCAGAGACTCAGGGAAGGGCTTGTGGGCCCTGGTGGGATGTCTGTCCTGGTCATACCAAGGGTAGAGGCAGAGGGTGAAATATCGATTGCTAATCTGGAGCTGGTGGACTGCGAGCAGACTCTCCACCTTCTCTGGTTAATCCTCAGACAAGTTCTCTCCACTTCTCTGAACATGGCACCTCTCAACAGATTTAGCATTTCATGATACAGTGAGAATCTGTTAACGGTAGACACAAAGTTTGTCGAATGAAGTTTAAAATAAGCATTGAAAAAGCATGTTTTCGTGCAAAAAGACTCTAAGAAAGGCAGCAGTGTATTGGCATATTTGGGCAGATGGGTAAAAGAGCTACCTCAGTGGCCCTGCACTGCATGATAGGAAGGTTGGTAGTATCTGAAATTTTTCAAGGTGCGTTGTCGTTAGACAATTAAATAATAATATTAATAATAATAAACACTTTATTGAGTATGGTTATTTTAAACCTTTACAATGTGAAAAGATAGGTTAAATAAATACATATTAAAACAGTATAATCATCAATCAAAAACATACTGGGGTTACCACGCTAGTCGGTTAAACAAAAATAGCAGCTAGTTATTCCTCATTTGTAGCAGCACAAAGATTAAATAAAGTGCAGATGCATTGAGACCGCCGTTTTAACAGAATTAAATGAACGGAAAAGTGGTCCTTAATACCAACAGAAAAGTAATCTAATAAAGTGCTGGTGCAGTGTAAAACAACCATCGGTTGCCCAGAATGATCATCAGAATTGACACCTCGGATTTTAATCTGTTGTGGTTGGATACAGTTCAATGTGACTGATCGGTTTCAACAAATGGTTTAGCTGGATAAAAACAGCAGCTAGTTGTTCCTCATCGGTAACAGCACAAGAATTAGGTAATGTTCAAATTCCAAAAATATGTCCCATCTGATTGGCTTAAACCAGAATAGCAGCATGTTGTTCCTCATTACCAACGGAGCAATGGTCTGATAAAGTGCTGGTGCAATATAAAAATAACCATTAGTAGCAGCTGAGTGGCCCTCAAAACAGGCACCCTCAGGTTTGAACGCTCAAGGGACTGTTTTGGTTGAATGCAATTCCGTGTGGCTGGTCTGTTTCAATAGATAGTTCGGGGGAGGTGTACGAGGTCCAGCTATTGAGCGCCTAGCTGGTTGAACATGCTGGGAGCGATGGTGACAAACTTTGTCAGAAGAATGTTAAGGCCTGTGCTGTTAGGATTTAGGGAGGCGATGATGGCCTGCCGATATGTGTGAACTTCCAGTTTGTTCCAGTCTCTCCATAGTGTGGCCTTGCGTCTTTTCAGCAGTGCTTGGCAGAGGAATACAACGTGTTCGAATGATTCTTCGCAGCCACCACAGCCCCTGAAAGTTGTAGTCTCGCTTGGATGATGCCAGCTGGCTAGATGTTTCAAAAATGGTCACTCTCCTAGACTGAGGTCCATAAATCTTACCTTCCTGTGGACTGTGTAAGTGCAGGGAAGATATGATGGTAGGGTGGCAGGCTGATACCTGCTGATAACTTGCCAGGAATGCCTGCATTTGGCAAGTTGTGCCCTATTCGAATGAAATGACCAGCGGCAAACACACTTTTTTATACTCATTTTGAAGTGTTGTTGGCTGGGGTTGCTGGGACGGAGGTCTTTCGCATCAAGGAGCTGCTGGCAGTCTTCTAGGAACTGACTATTTGCTTGACTGGGCTGGCTGCAGCTGATTTCTGACCACAACAATGCCTCTAGGCTACCGACCCTAGCCCTCCATAAATTTTGACACAGATTAAGGTTGGCACCGGGCACCTGCGGCCCATTGATCAGGGAGGCCAAGTTCAAGCCTGACCTGAGCGGCAGATGAGGATTTTGGTAGTCGAAGGGCTTGCTTGTAGATTTTTATGACGAGTTTATTAAACAGGCTGTTATCTCTGCCTAATAAGATTTCCTGGCCATAAGAGGCTGGGCCCAATAACAATTGAGCTAATTTCGATAACATCACCTGAAGAGTTAGGTCTTTTGCTTTAACTTCTTCTCATTGCTTCACAAAACACCATCTAGTGTCGATGTATACCCCTAGGCACATGTACAAATGTTCTGACATTATTCTGTTGACATTGTAGGACCATCCTCCTCCCTGATGTTTTTTCAGCCCAAATGTTACAACCTTTGTTGTTTTCATATTCACCCTAGATTATTGGCCGTTGTGTAGATGTACAGCTGGTTAAGTAGTTGTTGGAGAACTAGCCTTGTGTCACTAAATAGGACGAGGTCGCCTGCGTACAAAAAGTTGCTAATACACGCGCCAACTATTTTTGGAGAGTGACTGTTAATAACATCTAGTATCTGCAGTAAATCTGCAATTAATAGGTTAAAAAGCAAGGGGGCTAACACGCACCTCTGTTCCACTCCTCACTTTGTCATCATTTTTCTGGATATGTGGGCGCCATCTGCCAGTTGAATGCGTATCCCTTTGGTGTAGTTGGCGTATAGCCTCTAAAAGGATCTCAGGTATTCCCCATCTCTGTAACTTGAATGTCTGACATAATATCGACAGACAGAATATCGAAATACAAAAATATCGGAGCAAAAATATCGACATCAAAAATATCGGAATCCTATCTTCATAAAGGTAAGTACAAAAATATCGAAAAAATTATATCGTAGTACAAAAATATCGGAATCAAAAATATCGTTTTTTTAAATGTATTAATAATAATGTAAAAATAATTTTAAAATACATATAATTTTACAAATATTAAATAAAAATTTTAAATCAAAATTAAAACTAATACATATACATTTAAAATAAATAAAACACTTAATAATTTAATGTAATTTTATTTTTTTTATGTTATTTATTTGATTTAATGTGATATTTTTTTGTTTTTACCCTGTACGCCTGTACCCCAAAAACCCAAAACTGACCCTGAACCCTAAAAATACCCCTTTACCCAAAAACTGAAAACTGACCCTGAACCCTAAAAATACCCCTTTACCCAAAAACTGAAAACTGACACTGAACCCTAAAAATACCCCTTTACCCATGAACTGAAAACTGACCCTTATCCCTAAAAATACCCCTTTACCCAAAAACTGAAAACTGACCCTGAACCCTAAAAATACCCCTTTACCCATGAACTGAAAACTGACCCTTATCCCTAAAAATACCCCTTTACCCAAAAACTGAAAACTGACCCTGAACCCTAAAAATACCCCTTTACCCAAAAACTGAAAACTGACCCTGAACCCTAAAAATACCCCTTTACCCAAGAACTGAAAACTGATCCTGAACCCTAAAAATACCCCTTTACCCAAAAACTGAAAACTGACCCTGAACCAATTAATTATTAATTAACAATAACAATAAAGTAAATATATTAGCACATTAGCTGTAATTAATTTAATTTAATAATTAATATTATTTTTCCCAATTAATTAATTAAGAATAACAAAAAATTATATATAAAAAAATTACTATAATTAATGTAATTAAATAATTAATATTAATTAATTACCAACTAATTAATAATTAGAAATATGTACAAAATTATATTAATTAATTAACTAAATAATATAAATTAATTACCAATTAATTATTAATTAAAATATGTACAAACATATATTAATTAATTAATTATTATTAAATTACTTCCCACCCTATTCCCCTATAAACCCATAACCCGCTACAGAACATATTTATCAATTAATCAATTAATTAAAATTAATTAAAAATTATTTCTCAATTAATTAATTAATAATTCCTACGAATTAATAATTAATTTAACATAATGAAATTACTTCCCACCCTATTCCCCTATAAACCCACAACCCGCTACAATAGTAAAAGACAATATTTAATTAAATTACATTAAAAATAAATAATAAAACATAATAAATACAATATATTATACACTAAATTTATTTAAAAATTGATATTAGTAACATCGAAGTTATTTATTTCGATATTATTGACATCGATATTTAAAACTTCGATATTACTGATATCATACTAATATCGATATTAAGACTGTCGATATTACTTACCTTCGATATTTTGTCCCATCGATATTTAAACTTCGATATTATTGTATATCGATATTTAAAACTCGATATTTTGTCTGTGTACCCTGTAACTTAGCCCACAGCCCTCCCCTTGGTACTCAATCAAGCTCCACCTTATAGCTGACAAAGCAACATGTATCAGAGATTTTGAGGCTGATGCTTTTTCTATCAGGACAGATATTGCCGTTAGATTGGTTAGTGTCCCAGGTTTAGCCATGAACCCCCATTTGACGTTAAGAGATTAGTCGATTTTGTTCCACCAATGACCATAGGTCTTCCCAGAGCAGGCTGGAGTAGTATTTAGAGTCATAGTTGAGGAGGGCTATCAACCTGTAGTTATATGCATCCACGTTTGTACTGCCTTTATATATAGGGAGTATTATAGCACCTCGCAATGAGGCTTGCATCTGGCAGTGGTCAAAGAGCATAGTAGACTGTTCAGCCCAGAATAGGATGTCAAGTTTATATAGTACCTGTGGCAAACCATTGTGCTCAGGGGCCCCATCGGATCTTCCTTTTGTTATGGCATGTACCTTTCAGGAAATGAGAGTGGCCGGGTCCTTGGCATTGGGGTGTGAGGGATCCAAGTCATGATGGGAAGCTCCAATGTCGGTTGTGTGTGCCATTTTCCCACTGTTGTCCATGGAGATAACTTACTCCTTGGTAGCAATAAGGTGTAAGGGGCCCATATATTGATGAAAGGTTTCAATGCCAGTTGTGGATACCATTTTCACACTATTGTCCATAGAGCTTACTTCCTCCTCAGTGGCCTCAAAATGTGAAGTTAGAGAGGATGCCGATTCTGTTTCTGGTATATTGGCGCAGCCCTGGCCACTTTGGCCATTCACTTGTTTGTTAACTGGGGACCACAAGCCCCTAGAGTTAGGATTCTTGCTGGCATGAAGTAGTGTTGTCCAGAAATGCTCTGATCGTTTGCACTTCTTGGCAGAGACTGTCAGCCGGTAGACTTTCTGCGCTTGCTTGAATGCATTAAGATGCTCACTGTCACCTGGGGACTTCCGAACTTGCCTCAAAACTTTATTGCATATTTTCTTGATATTCTTGATCATGGCTGAGTTGATAGATTCATTGGGGTGCAAACTAACGGGCGAGTTAGTGGAATTTTGTAAGCAATTGCATGGTAAAGTGCATCCATTCCATAGTTGGAGAAGCATTATTTGTGCAATATTCATTTAAATGCACCCCTCATGCAGCCATAATAGCACCACTGATGGAATCGGTCCATTAGAGCCATTTGAAGTTCTCCATTTGTGTTCCACTGAATGTCGACCTTACTAAGGCATGGTGCAGTAGATTAAATGACAGCGGGATGATCTGTGGGAGATGATCATTCTCTGTCCGCAGAGTGATGTGATAATTTTCTACCAAGGGGAACATTTCAGCATTAGATCACTTACGCTTGTAACTTCCTTCCTCTTCTTTATATTGTACTTGTTCTTTTTAATTTTGTCTTAAAACTTAATAAAATCTTTCTGAACATAGAAATGGAGTAATCAAGGAAGAAGCAGATTTTCCGGTTGGTTCTCGTCCAGTTTCGTAGCTTGTCCTGCTAGAAGTGACAATTCAGTATTATGTAGGCCATGCTGCTGAGCTGCAGTACTATGTATTCACCAAGGTTGCTATGCGGATAGTCACTTGGCTTGGCATGTTCAATGATGTTTTGGTCGCTTTCTATGTTGGGTTCCTCATGATCTTCTGCAAGGTCTTAGAAAAGATTTGTGTTAATATCGCCAGTGATCAGCCAGGCTGATTTAGGGTAATCGCTGGTTAAGTCTCACAGGGTTTGTATTAGACTTTTACATTTGGACCTTATCTCACTTGTGTTTTGACAGATGTTGACATTTATAAGTAATATCAATTGCTGCGATCTTGAGTTAAAAATCTTGATTTCAGACAGCCAGTTCTCCTCAAATGTTAACGATTCAATGATCCCTTTTAACTTGACCGAGGTGAGATAGATAGCCCGCCTTCTAGTCTGCCGTGCTTATGTTCCCGAAAGGCTGATGTCCAATGCTCAATGTAGCATACAATCCGGAGGGGAAACAACCTTTACCGTGCGATTATTAGACCGTGATGCCTTTACAACGCAGTTGTTACTACGACTGGGTAGTTACAACGCGATGCCATTACTACGCAAGACATTACATCGACTTTCAGTAGATGGCTCTCTAACATAGGGAATAGTATAATTTACTATTCCAACACTTAACCTACTGTTGCGTAGGCTGGAGTTGGAATAGTAAATTATACATTCCTAATGTTACAGCATCATCTTCTGCAAACCAATGTAATTACTTGTGTACTAATGGCATCGGGTCATAACAACGAGGTCGCTGTAACAACCGCGTTGTTACATAACACGTCGATGTAATTGCATGCTTTGTAGCATGCTATATTCATCGAGAGCCCATATTTCTTGTAGGGCTATGATTTCATGGCTCTTTAATAATGTTACAAATCTAGGACTGGAGCTTCTGGGTAAGACTGTTGACATTTGAGGAACACAAGGATAATGAAGGTGGATTGATACAGGTAGATGCTCAAGGACTAATTCTGTCAAGGCTTCTGCTGATTAGTGCTGCGGGCAGCTAAGCCGAGTCTTTCCCCTTGTGGTCTGTGGTCAACACCTTTTGTTTTTTGTGGTTTGTAAAAACATAACCCTGGCTGTTATTTAAGATTGAAAATGGCATCTTCCTACCAAACACCGTGGGAGCTGGTGATTTTGCTAATACTATGCTGTAACCTGTCTCTTTGAATGGGATGATCTTGATACCCCATGAGCTAAATAACTCTGATATGGATAATATTAGCTGTGTGATTGTTGCCGAAATAAATGTTGCTAGTGTGGGTTCTGTAATTTGATTAACTTTAGGAGAAAGAAATTCGATTTCTATGATATCACTAGACTTCAATCTGTTAAATTCAGGGATGAACTTGATCAGCCTGAGGATGGGTCCCCTATTTAGAATATCATGGGGACCTTGCGAGGGATACTCTGGGGTGAACAGCAGCCTGGTGTTTTGATTTAGCAAAGCAGTGTCATGGTTGTGTCCATGGTTGGCACCCCAGATCCTGCAAGGGGTCTTCTCTACCTTGTGTGGATCCAGTATTGTTCCCTGCTGGCGCTCCTCTTGAAGGCCATGACGTAAGTGCTCAATTTTATATGTTGCCTCCATTTGAAGAGTTGAGGGACTCTGGTCCTTAATTATCGTTACTCTGATAGAGTCCTTTAATAATTGTACTGGATCATCACTGACAGCTTTGGTAAGATTGAGTTGCTCCATGGTTACATTTCGGGGGGACAGCTGGTTTTGTACGCTCTGATTCTCATTGTCGATCCTAATTGTTGCTCCTACTCCACTGATGCTATGGGTTGAAGGTGGTTGGGTCTGCCCCACTCTGCTCGACTCCGCTATATGTGGTTTAAATGGAGTTCCTCTTTTGCCGGAACCTGCATGTCCTGATGGTTGACTTATGTGTGGTTTTTCAAAGTCTTAAGATTCAGCGGATTCTTCTACTGCATCAGGGTCAGAGTTAGAGAGTGCTGTAACTATGAGGGGCGGCTTTTTACCCCGTTTGTGTGGACGGATTCTGCTCTGCTACTTGCAAATATTAGGAACAGGTTGCAAGTTACAAGTAAGGTTGAACTACTTGTCCAGTTGCGCTGTTTTCTGAGCCTTTTCTTTTGCTTCTTACTATGGGGTGGTGGGCTGTTAGTTACCATCTTGCCCGGTACTGTCTCACTCCCACCAGAGGGAGCCTTCAGAGAAGTTGGGGTAGTTATCTGTGCCCCGACCGGTCAGAGCTGCACTGCTGGGTGGGCTGATGTTCACTCAGGGACTTTGCACTCATGATGCTGGTGGAGTGGTTGCCAGTTCTTGATGCCATTGCTTTTACAGCTGCTGCAGTGCTGGAACTCAATCGGGAGGCTTCATTTGCAATACTGGAGTTTAAATTTACGTAATCTTGCACCTTGGAGGCTTGTTGGGTGGCTGCAACTGTGTGTTGTTGTTGGCTTTAAGTGGGTCCCCCAGGGCGTCTCTTGATTTTGGTCAAAACTGTACTAAAGATCATCGAGAACGAGGACAGACTTTGGATTATGGGAGAGCAGCAGCATACTGATTGCAGCAAATTGATGTTTAATTGCGCTCTTACAACAGTTTGTTTAGGTTGTACATTTGTTGCCTATTCCTGACATGAAAGCTGCCAGTGTGTTCAGAAGATCAACTTGCACATCCAATTTGTCAGAGTGGTAATTTAAAGCACAAACTGTGGACTGCAGAGTTTGTGGAAGTTGAGGCCAGGCTGTGCTAAGGATGTCTGTTGTTACTTCAAGGGCAGATTCGTCTTGAGTGCCTGGGATCCTTGTGGAATCTATGTGGAAGAAAGTTAGTTCCAAGAGCAATTGGCCATTTGGTTCCACACCTCCAGGTACGTTCACGGGATTTTCGAAGCCGTCCAGGTGGAAAGATGTCATGGGTGTAGGTGGTATCATGTTTCCTGTTGGAGCCCGGATTCTTTAAGCCTCTGGTGGACTAGAGATGAAGTCGATAACAGGGATCTGGTTGTCACTATGGTGGAGACCTTGCACATCCTGTTGAGTAATCTCTTTAAATGGGGATGTTGCATTTAGAAAGTAGTGACTTAGCACTTGATATAACTGTTGGTGAGTGATTGTGTTCAGAAGGGCTCATCCAAGGGGGTGACTGTAGGTCAGCCTTTTCTTTAATGGCGTGTGTTACCAACAAAGCAGCTTTTTCCGTAGGGTTTGCAGGTTTTATTGCCTCATTCACCTGTTAGGCTGCCGAAGAGGGCATTATTGCCTAGAGAAGGCAGGGGTGAGTGCACCATAGCATGGATTGTGAGTAGCAGGGGTCTCCCTGTTGGGTACTCCGAGTTAGTGTGTATTGTAAGGGCATCCTCTTTTCTTGCTGCAATGTCTGTGCTGCTAATTGTCATGTCAGTGGTTTCATGCAGAAATCCCAGAGTGTTGCCTTGCTAGGGCCTAGGGTGCCTGCTACTCCACTATTGTCCTGAAAAACCGCTGACAAATGGCCATGCACTATAATACCTTGTTCCGTGTGTTTAAGGCTGTGGCAGTTGGGCCCGGTACTGATGTCAGTGGTGGGGTAATTGAAGTAGAACATTGATGGTTTGTCAATGGAGAGGACTCCCCAGGTTACTGGGAGACTTTGTGCTCTTCTTGTTCTTTCAGAACAAGGTGGCTGGACAGGGAAAATTAGTATCACAGTTAACAGACACGCAGTCAATATGTACTACGTGACCACAGGATTTATGTCCCAAAACAAATTTATTTTCTTTTTGACTCAGTTTATCAAAATTTCAAAAACACAGAGACAAACAAAGAACTATCACGGCAGTGAATTCATGAGTACAATATCTACAAATATACAAGTTTACAAATGTACAATACTTACAAAATGAATCAAGCAGAACAAATGAGAATGACACACCAACAAACAATGAAATAATTCAGTGATCAAAAGTCAATTGCATTTATATACAGTGCAAAATTAGTGCATAAAGCAAAGGTACAACCAGTCCATAGGACTATGAAACCAAGGGACAGGCGGGGGCAGATGGAATGGAACGCCTGCCTGCCTATCAGAACCTGTGGTTCAATGTTTGTATTGGGTTGCGCGGCTAGGATCCAAAGTAGTGGAAAAAATTCTTATCCTAGAGGCACCCTTTTGAGTAACCACAGGGTGGAGGTGTCGACGCGTTTCGAACCAGGGTGTTAAAGGTTCTCTTCAGGACGGGGACTGGGAACAGTGAGTCTGTAACGATATACAGAGTTGGTGTCAGAATTGTATATCATAGCATTGTAACAAATAGCTCTGACTCCACACAATGAAAAAGACAATTACCTGCACGAAGGCAAGGAGTATGCCGTGGTGTCGGTAATTCACAAAGGATGATTGTTTCTGAAAAAACATATACAAAAATGGACTTAGCACAATGGTAAATTGGGAAGTCTGGGATAGTACAGGTACTAGTCGAAGGCCATAGAAAATTATGAATCATACCTGTAGTTCACACAGTGTTAATGCCGGAGATGTATTGCCCGCCAAGCGGTGCACACTCGGAAGAGGGAGCGGCTCACATTTTTTAACGTATGTCTTTTGAAGGCTGGGGAGACCACAAAAAATGGATTTTCAAGGTTAACAGGACTTTGTCAAATGAACCGGCCATACAAGACCCACTAGTCAGAGTTACGGGACACAGTGAAAAATTCCTACCTTAATATGCAGCTTGTCGAGTTAAGGCGTCTGGTCACAGAGGCCAATTTGAGCCGGCGGGCGGTTTCTAATTTTAACCGGGACCTGTTTCAAACAGAATGAGTGTTTTTTTAGAGAACAGTCCCGTAGGTTGGGGGCCATGCGCTGTAGCCACTGGCAGGGGCGCGTTGTGTGTGCGAGACACTTACTTGTATCAGAGGAATCAATCTATCGCTTCCGAAGGGACAATCAATCTGTCGGTGAGGCGCGATACTCAACCCGAGTGTTTTGAAACCACCGGGTCGGTAGGCTAGTGGGAGTGTCTAGAGGCGGGATTACTAGAGCATGCTGGTACATGTAGTTTGATTGGGCCATATTCAAAAAAAGGTGCAAGTGGAAGCCTGGAACAAGTGCCTCAATCTACAAAATAATTCACGATTAATACAAGGAGACAAAAGAAACTGTGATCCACTGCATGGTCTCTACCCTGACATAACTCTTTACATACATGGTTCGTGTCAATGTCATATATACAACATCGGTATGGAGCACTGAAACTTAACACAATCATTACATGGTAAATTCAAAAACTATGGTCCCATCCCCAAGAAGATCAACGTGCCAAGAAAAGAAGGTTGAAAAAACAGCAGAGGTTTTGCAGTGAATAAAGGGTAGGAGAAAATGGTTCGAGGTAGCAACACAGCCAAGCTCAGCCGGACGATTGGAATTCAGTTCATAGGCTGGCAATTTCAGACATTTCATTCAAACCGGAGTTGGATGTGTCAAACTTCAAGATGAGGTACGCCTCTTTTTGGGACAGGCGGAGATCGGGGTCTCCACTACCACCCCTGATGACCGCTAGAACCGTCCATCTAATGTCTTGACTGGAGTGTTTCTGTTGTAAAAAATGAGACACCAGTGGGGCTGTCATGTTTTTGTTGTTAATTCTTGAGCGGTGTTGAATAATTCGCTGGCGGACCTCCTGCGTAGTTTTGCCAATGTACAGCATGTTGCACGGGCATTGTATGCCAACTTCTTTTGATGATTTTTTGCAGTCAAAAAAATCATCAAAAGAAGTTGGCATTTGGTTCAAGAAATCCTCCCGGACATAGGTGCCCCTCTCTTCGCCCTCAAGAAGAACAGGAGCATCGGGCAGATGATAACATCCACCAGACCACCCCCAAGAAGGGATCCTCAAAGTACAATCTTTGGAGCCAATCCAGTCACAGGGCATCGCAAATGCGGGACATGTTCCGTCTGCAAACTTACAATAGAAGGGTCACTTTTCACAGATGGGAACAAATTCTGGCGTCACAATGAACATACAAACTGCAAGACCAAATACACCGTGTATGCCATACAATGCCCGTGCAACATGCTGTACATTGGCAAAACTACGCAGGAGGTCCGCCAGCGAATTATTCAACACCGCTCAAGAATTAACAACAAAAACATGACAGCCCCACTGGTGTCTCATTTTTTACAACAGAAACACTCCAGTCAAGACATTAGATGGACGGTTCTAGCGGTCATCAGGGGTGGTAGTGGAGACCCCGATCTCCGCCTGTCCCAAAAAGAGGCGTACCTCATCTTGAAGTTTGACACATCCAACTCCGGTTTGAATGAAATGTCTGAAATTGCCAGCCTATGAACTGAATTCCAATCGTCCGGCTGAGCTAGGCTGTGTTGCTACCTCAAACCTTTTTCTCCTACCCTTTATTCACTGCAAAACCTCTGCTGTTTTTTCAACCTTCTTTTCTTGGCACGTTGATCTTCTTGGGGATGGGACCATAGTTTTTAAATTTACCATGTAATGATTGTGTTAAGTTTCAGTGCTCCATACCGATGTTGTATATATGACATTGACACGAACCATGTATGTAAAGAGTTATGTCAGGGTAGAGACCATGCAGTGGATCACAGTTTCTTTTGTCTCCTTGTATTAATCGTGAATTATTTTGTAGATTGAGGCACTTGTTCCAGGCTTCCACTTGCACCTTTTTTTGAATATGGCCCAATCAAACTACATGTACCAGCATGCTCTAGTAATCCCGCCTCTAGACACTCCCACTTGCCTACCGACCCGGTGGTTTCAAAACACTCGGGTTGAGTATCGCGCCTCACCGACAGATTGATTGTCCCTTCGAAAGCGATAGATTGATTCCTCTGATACAAGTAAGTGTCTCGCACACACAACGCGCCCCTGCCAGTGGCTACAGCGCATGGCCCCCAACCTACGGGACTGTTCTCTAAAAAAACACTTGTTCTGTTTGAAACAGGTCCCGGTTAAAATTAGAAACCGCCCGCCGGCTCAAATTGGCCTCTGTGACCAGACGCCTTAACTCGACAAGCTGCATATTAAGGTAGGAATTTTTCACTGTGTCCCGTAACTCTGACTAGGGGGTCTTGTATGGCCGGTTCATTTGACAAAGTCCTGTTAACCTTGAAAATCCATTTTTTGTGGTCTCCCCAGCCTTCAAAAGACATACGTTAAAAAATGTGAGCCGCTCCCTCTTCCGAGTGTGCACCGCTTGGCGGGCAATACATCTCCGGCATTAACACTGTGTGAACTACAGGTATGATTCATAATTTTCTATGGCCTTCGACTAGTACCTGTACTATCCCAGACTTCCCAATTTACCATCGTGCTAAGTCCATTTTTGTATATGTTTTTTCAGAAACAATCATCCTTTGTGAATTACCGACACCACGGCATACTCCTTGCCCTCGTGCAGGTAATTGTCTTTTTCATTGTGTGGAGTCAGAGCTATTTGTTACAATACTATGATATACAATTCTGACACCAACTCTGTATATCGTTACAGACTCACTGTTCCCAGTCCCCGTCCTGAAGAGAACCTTTAACACCCTGGTTCGAAACGCGTCGACACCTCCACCCTGTGGTTACTCAAAAGGGTGCCTCTAGGATAAGAATTTTTTCCACTACTTTGGATCCTAGCCGCGCAACCCAATACAAACATTGAACCACAGGTTCTGATAGGCAGGCAGGCGTTCCATTCCATCTGCCCCCGCCTGTCCCTTGGTTTCATAGTCCTATGGACTGGTTGTACCTTTCCTTTATGCACTAATTTTGCACTGTATATAAATGCAATTGACTTTTGATCACTGAATTATTTCATTGTTTGTTGGTGTGTCATTCTCATTTGTTCTGCTTGATTCATTTTGTAAGTATTGTACATTTGTAAACTTGTATATTTGTAGATATTGTACTCATGAATTCACTGCCGTGATAGTTCTTTGTTTGTCTCTGTGTTTTTGAAATTTTGATAAACTGAGTCAAAAAGAAAATAAATTTGTTTTGGGACATAAATTCCGTGGTCACGTAGTACATATTGACTGCGTGTCTGTTAACTGTGATACTAATTTTCCCTGTCCAGCCACCTTGTTCTGTTTTCTCTGTTGTTGAGATCCGGGCTGGGCAGACGTAGGATCTAAAACCTTCACTGTTCCACAGTCTTCTTGTTCTTTCTGCGTAGCCGAACTGTTGGTGGTTCATTCTTCGTTATACCTGATCTCATAGCTCGAGAGTTGAGATCTGAATTGATAGCACCACCTCGTAAATTTGTGCTTATGTGTAAACATGTGTGACTGAGTGAAAGTGAAGGTCAAAGGGTGTGTGATGTCACTTCCGCTACCCCTGGCATTTTGGTAAGTTGACGTCCATGCATAGAAAGAATAACACATTGGGGAATGATATTCAACAAGAAGGTCTACGGGCAAAACAAATTTGCATAGAGGGACACAAATTGAAAGGTACTGACAAAAGTGAGAAGGCATTACATCCAATAGATTGGAAATAAGAAGCTTATAGTAGAATAATGGAAAAAGTTAAAGAAAAAGGGCAGGTATGGTCTCAGCATTATTTTTCGGAGGTAGCTCTAATGCACTGTTAGAGTAATTCAATTTTGTCTGATACGCACAAGCAATGAAGCAGAACCACTGGTAGGCCCATCCAACCCAAAACTCACAGGACACCCGCCAAACCTATACAGGTTAAGTCATAATTATATAACTTTTTTCATCTTATGGACTCCTCCTCCAAGAAGACTACTTTATGACCTCACACACTAACAGTGAGACATACCTCTTTGTGGAATGTGTGCACTGCACACTGAATTGTTGATCTGTAATGTTTCCTTACTGCTCGTTGGGAAACCTGAATATGTTTATACGTTTCATCCACATTTGTTACATTCCTTGTGTGCTTCTTCACAGAATGTATTTCATGTACAGATATTCTTAAAATTTGTTAATGAAAACCAATTGTTTGAACATCATTCGTGGCCGAATATGCATTTTGTGCTATGGTAGCTCCTAGCATTTTCAACTCCTCACCATCGACTGGTTTATGGGTGCGCCATTGATGAAAGAAGAATGTTCGACTCAAACAGAGGTGGTACTGTGGGTTTCTTACCACAGCTTTACAAGCATTTTGTCAAATGTTTCCATTGACATGGTCACTATGTGAATTATGTTGTCTGATTGGCATCTGTGAAGCAACATTACTGATTGCGTGGGCAATATTACTTTGAGTTTCAATGGCAAATGCGGTTAGTCTGCCAATTTAGAGATGTGCTGATGAGTCATCTTACATGGAGTAATCCCTACAGCATTGAAATAGAGGTGTGAACTGTTAATCTTTGACCATCTAATATGGGGTCCCAAATTCAATTACATAGGTCTTCAGGTAGTATAGCAGTGCAAAGATGGCTAAAAGGTAATCTTAGTTGTAACTTGGGCCTTCCCCAATTGAATGTGCCACGGTACTCAATATAGGTGGTTGCCCACTAAGGATACAAACCTCTCTTTTTCGAATACATAGAGTGTGCAGTAATTCACACATATAATTCATAGTAATGTGGATTGTAAAAAAAAAAAAAAATAGGGTTCATTATTTCTAATGATCTATTTCCACAGAACTTGGATGGTACCCAGACCACCCGGCGTTATTTGAAACCGGGAAATGATGGTGAAGTGACAAGTGCATTTGTATGTTAGGAGTGAGCGAGTAGCTCACACCCATGATACCAATACAATACTAACATCGAAGAGTGAATATTACAGTGTTTAAGGGGATCTTTATGGTCCTGATGAAAGCTGGATAACTTTTTGGGCTAAACTTGACTGGTTGAAACATGTTGACCCGGGGATATTGGAGCCAATTAAAGGATCCCTTGCATACCGTCCTTTTTTTAAAACGTTCAAAGATGCCCTACTTATAAAAGTATTTGGGTTCACCTGAAGGCTATTCTAACTTTCCAACTACTTCCTAACCCCTGATAAATCCTTAGGACTACTATTACAGTACAACCCCTACAAAAGTGGGGTTTAGTCCGTCCGGCAACAATAGCTGTGCCGGACGTAGGACTCACTGATGAAGCATGCCACACATTTTGTGTAGGTGTGACTCCTTTTTCAAGAATAAGGACTATTTTTTCTCGTAGTACATGGGTATTGCAAGAATACATCTCTCCTAGTGGGACTTCTCCTCAGCATTAGTGTTAATCCAACGCCTATAGTCTGTGAGATGCCTAACATGGCATTGAAATTTAAAACATCCTACTCTCATACAGATATGTTCTCTGCTGCATGCCTTAAACAATTCTTCCACTGAATACACTAAACATGATAACTGCCTCCTTCATAGCATGTGTCATGCCTGCCCCTCTTACGCATGCTATTTTCACCCCACAAATGAAGGCACATAATGCAGACCGTTAAATGTTGGCTAATTACAGGTCAGTACCTAACAACACTTTCCAGAGAAAGAGCCTGGAGAAGAAGGTGAAGTGTCAGCTCCAGGGACATGCAGAATTAAATCATCTCCATGAGCACTAGTTTGGGTTTAGATAGAAAATTGCCACCAACAGAGACTTAGGTGAAACTAGGGAGGAATTACTTTTCTCTATAGAGAAAGACTGGTTCTGACTAGATTTTTGGTAAGTTTGGAAAATGGACAGGAATAACCGGCACATCCTCTATTGGATGGAAGACCGCTATCTTGTTATCATTGGAACCAAGAAGATGATCAACCTAGTGGGTGACAGCAAGCCAAAATCACTACCCTTTGATCTGTTTCTGGGTTAGGACTTCTCCCCCACCCTACCAGGAGATAATCTTTGACTTTGACCTGTCATTCTATTAACAGGTCAACAGAGTGTTAAGGCATCAATCTCCCCAGCTATGCCTGGTCTGCAAAATACTTACACTACTCCAAACTGATCAGAGTTGGCTGACCGTTTTGCCAACATTAAAGTCAATGTTGTTCATAAATCGAAAAACATCCCAGCTAGAATCCTCTTTTCATCTGCTATCTTGACCCAGCTATGTTTATTCACATGTATTAAGGACGGAATCAGATTCCTAGGATTAAGGTGCAAGACTATCATACAGCCTCAAACATTCCCTGCAACCAAACGCAGAAGCATTTAATTCAGAAAGTACCTGGAAACTGAATAATTTAGACATACTTTTTAAATGGACCTTCTGGACTCTCCATGCCCTGACGCATTCTATTGCAGACTTCTCACTTAAACACTCCCACTTTACAGTGTTGGGAGATTTTAATCTCCATATTGATAATCTGTCTTGCGCACAAGCCTCTTCCCTGCTGGAAACTTTACAAGGACTTACCTTGCCCCAATTAGTCAAAGGCCCTACTCACATAGCAGGCCACACACTAGATCTCATCTTTTCTAATCATCCTGGTACCTCCGCCCTTTCCCCCCCTTCCCCTGAACTGGACAGATCACTTCCTTCTTCCCTTCACTATCACTATTCCTTCCCCCCCCCCTCCTCCCTTAACAGAGACAGTGGTCGCAAATGGACGAAAGTCACCTGTGAGTCCTTGGATGCCCGTCTTCAATTTCAACTTAATCATCTGGAAGACCTCGACAAAGAAACTATAAGATTTAACTCGACCCTTTCCTCTGCTCTTGACTCCGTTGCCCCTCTTGTCCCGCTGACTTCCTCCAGATCACGCCCCTCTGCCCCTTGGTTTTCCCCCCTGCTTCGTGAGGAAAAGAGCAAGTGTAAACAGTTGGAACGCAAATGGAGACAGGATTATGACCCTCTAGCCAAACTGGCCTATAAATCTGCCCTGAACAAATTCCATAAACTGAAACGTTCTACGATGATAGCTTATTTTTCTAATCTCATTCAACAGGCGCAGAACTCTTCCAAAACTCTTTTTACCATCGTGAAAGATTTTGTGAATCCCCCTGCCACGAAAACCCAATGTATCCCTACTCAAGACCTGTGCAACGGACTCTCGGACTTCTTTCAGAACAAAATAATCAAACTTTCTTCCTCCTTTGATAGCGCCCCACCTAACCACCTTTCTGATATTCCATGTTCCACCCACTGCTCATTTAACTCCTTTAGTGAGCTAACCCCTGACCTAGCGTTGTCACTGCTACATAAAGTCAAGTCTGGTTCACCTTTGGACCCAGTCCCTGCTAATGTCATGGGCAATCTTGCCCCTGTTTTAGTCAATCCTTTCCTCTCCATCTGGAACTCCTCCTTGTCCCGCGGTCAATTTCCCTCAGTGTGGAAACAGGCTAGGCTACTTCCCATTTTGAAAAAACCCGGCGCAGACCCCTCACAATTTTGCAACTACCGGCCCATATCGCTCCTGCCTAAACCTGCCAAGGTACTGGAGAAAGTGGTACAGAAACAGTTGGCTCAGTATCTTGAATCAAATCAGTTGCTACACGATTCTCAGTCCGGCTTTAGAACCGGCTACAGCACCGAGACGGCGCTGCTGGAAGTCTACGAGATTATCAGGGAATCAGTGGATAGGGGGGAGGAGGCCATGTTGGTCCTCCTCGACCTATCCGCTGCATTTGACACTGTATCCCATAACATACTTGCAACCCGTCTACAACAGCTAGGGGTCGGTGGTACAGTCCTGGCATGGACCAAATCTTTCCTGTCCAGTCGGTCTCAGAGGGTAATGATGCACCCATTTGAATCAGAGGATAAACCCCTCCTGTGCGGAGTGCCCCAGGGTTCCGCCTTAAGCCCTTTATTGTTTAACGCCTACTTGGCCCCACTTGCCAAGGTAGTAGAGTCTTGGGGTGTCAGGGTGGTCTCTTATGCTGATGACACTCAGCTTGTTTTTTCATTTAGAGACCATTCTGACTCCCTCTTTTCCAACTTCAGAAACTGCCTTGGCAATATCTGCACATGGATGTCTGCCAATCACCTTGCCCTTAATACCGACAAAACTGAGGTTATCTTCTTCAGCCAGAAATCACCCCCCCCTGCAACTCTATGGTGGCCCACCATCTTGAACCCTCCACCCACACCAGTGCAGGCTGCCCGCAACCTAGGCTTCACATTTGACAACACCTTGTCTGGTAGTACCCAAGTCAACAAAGTTGCGGGGGCCTGTTTTAACAAACTGCGCATGATCAGGAAGATTTTTCCCTACCTCCCTCAAACATCCCGCAAAACGGTTGTCCAGGCACTCATCACGGCACATCTAGACTATGCCAATAGTCTATATGCAGGTGCCCCCCAATATCTGATTGACCGTTTGCAAATCATTCAGAACGCCGCAGCTAGGCTCATTGGTAATATCCCTGCCCGTAATTCGGTCAGAGCATACCGGGATGAGCTACATTGGCTTCCCATAGCCCGGCGTATCGACTTCAAAATCCTGATTCTTGCATTCCGTGCAATTCACGGAACTGGCCCGACCTATCTGAGCAAACGACTAAAGATTTCATCTTCAGTAAGACATCTGAGATCCAACAGCCTTCGTCTACTGATCGTCCCAAGATTCAGGCTTTCTCGAAGTGGCGGCAGAACTTTCACCGTCACAGCTGCCAAGCTCTGGAACAGCCTACCTCTTGACCTCAGGTTCATCGAATCTGAGCCAGTCTTTCGACGCAAACTTAAAACCTGGTTGTTTACTAAACGCTAATTAAGTGCTTCTGCATCTCTTATTCCTCTCAGATGGACTTGAACTAGGTAACTCTCTCTGGGGACACTCAGGTAATCTTAGCGCCGGGACACCTCCGCCGGAGGTAGCCGCGCGCTCTACAAGCTTCTAAAATAAATAAATAAATAAATAGTTGCAGAATATTAACTATGGACTACACACTATCTGATTGGATGAGTTCTCACCCACACACAGCTCTTTTATGGTACTGGATAATATTCTTATCCTAGTCTGTGTTCTAAAATAACTGAAATGCTACATGTTTGTACTGTAAACCTCCTTGATAAACAAATAGGTAAAGAAGAAAGAAGTAGTCTGCTAATTTATACAGGAACCATGAATTTGCTTTCTGGTGTAAGTAATACAGCAACACTGCACTATTCAAGATTGACATTCAGCAGTTTGGGTTGCCTTTTTAGGCATTATATCAAACTCTCAATGAAACTGAAACTAGACATTCAACAGTAAAAACTATGAAGTATTTAATAATCTGTTCTACCTTCACGTCAGGTACTATGATCACTCTCACATACCAAAGTAGATGATGTTCTGCGGCCGTCGTTTGAAGAAGGTTCCAGTAGCTCGTGGTGACGACACGTTTGCTCCCCTCCCAAGAAGCTCCTTCACAATCTTTACGTTCTGGTTCAGTACAGCGATGTGAAGGGCCATTTGTCCTGCATTTCCAAAACGAACATTAATTTCAAACATTGAAGGCTGAAGGTGTAAAATGACTTTTTCTTCACTCTTTCCACCCACAATGAGTTTATCCTAAGAATACGTTGTAAAAGTACTTAAAATAAGAATTATTAATCATTACTTTCCTATATTCTTGCCTCTACATGGGTCAAGTTGGTAACTCTGTACTGGGGTGAATGTATGACATTGTTCTGCATGGATGTATGACGTTAGAACGCATACATTCACAACGCGTACCTTCACAACGTGTTCGTAACAACGAAAGTTGTTACCACGCATTGCGCTGGGGGGGCGCAAAATTGAACAATTTAATTTACTATTCCACACCAGTCCCCGTGGATAGTAGGGAAGGGGTTTGGGATAGTAAATTAAATCATTTACTATCCTTGAGCGCCCCCCAGTGAAATGCGTGGTAACAACCTTCGTTGTTACGACCGCGTTGTAAAGCTATTCTGTTGTAATGCTTGCGTGCTAAACGCTGCATACCTTCTGCATTCTGCCCATCAACAGTTGTTTTTGCATTTGCCATATTACTATGTGATCATCCGAAAAATGGTTATCCTCTTTTTTAAATACTGCCGCAAGCAATATAGTGCTGATCTTTACATGCCTACATCTGCTTCTGAAATTAGGATCTGATTCTGACACATTCTAATTTTCATATTGCGCATTCAATTTAATTGTCAAAGTATAAGCTAATTGGTAAAAAGAAAAAATATAGAATGTTATAGAAATTATGTCTATAAATTACAATAAATAACATTTATGGTTTGACATTTTCGCTACCACCCTCTAATTGCAAACCATTTACTTCCTAGTCTTCACCAAGTGAGGAACTCATGTATTAAGATGTTTCTTTTGTTTACATACTTTAGTCAGTTACAACAAGCGTGCACAATACCTTCAATGTATTTTGACATCAGATGCAACTCGATCAGCAGATGAGCCCCCAGCCAAACCTACCCAGTTTGGCAGACAATTTTGTTTGTTTGAAAAAAAAAAGCTTTCATTAACTCTTTTGCTCTTGTTATCGCAAATTATGCACGTGTTTAGGATACCTGCATAAGGTTTGATTATCTGTAGAGTGTTTTAAAGACACACACCGTAGCTTGATATCCTACCTCCTCGCTAAAGAGAAAAATACTGCAACATTTGAGAATTGTTTATTTGTTGCTGAATGGTCCCTATTCGAAGCGTGTGCGAAAGAAGGCTTCACTAATTGCAATTATTGAAACCACTAACTTCTTTTATGTTTCACCTTTATAACAGAATTATTTTCTATTAATAAATGGCTGTGATTTTATGAAGTCATTTGTTAAAAATAAAGGGCCTCATTTGGATGTCGGTTGGACTTCCACTGACGGTCGACATCTAGCAGAGTAGTCCGACTGCCGCATTATGATGTGGTCGGTCGGACCGCATTGGTTAGAGGGACTGTCGGACGCTTTTGACGGGCTCAAGGAGCCTGTCGGTCAGATCGTATTCCCTACAATTGTGTCGATGCCTACTCCGGTACCGCCACAGGGACTACAATGTCAATTTCTGACAGCCTTTCCATGGCGGACCAACCGCCATGGAAAGGCTGTCGGAAAGGGACTTTGAGGGCCCCTAGCAGCGTCGCCCTCCCTGTTGGCCTCCGCTATGATGCCTGGGGGGCACCTATGGTGCCCCCGCAAACATCCATCCCTGTGTGCCAGGCATCACTTGGTTTCAAAACATCCCTTTTGCCATTGCGCCTTGTGCTGTGGTCCTTTTTGGGAACCGCAATGGAAAACGCCTTGATTCCAACAGCCCACACTGTGGTTGCATCATAATTTGGCATGTGGGACTGCCAACTACTTGACGGTCTGTCCCAATCGAGCTGCGATGGCGCTCGTCCGACCGCCATCGTAATCGGGCCCATAATACTTCGGTAAGGGCTTTCACAATTCAAAATTATCTTTCTCCAGTAAGAAAAGTATAACGTTTTAATTTTATCAACAGTACAATAATTACTACCGACAAACGAGGACGGTAACCTGCATAAAATGAACAATGCAAAAATGATAAAGCAGATCATTTTTAAATTACAATTCAAATAAATGGATAGTACTAAAATGTCAAATATTAGAAGACATTATTAAATATTCAATTCAATAAAAGCCATCTAGAGGCATTTTTAAAAGATATCATACCTTAAAACTACCTGTTCATAATTTCAGCTTGTCATATGTGTTAACACTTAAATATGTTAAAATCTAAACATTTCAATTTCCATGTGCTTGGAGCCTAAGTTAGATGGTAAAATGGGTGTGAAAAACACAATGGAAATGTAAGTATTTGAGTTAACTGCATTCTTAACAGTCACTCATCTGTCCATGACCTAGGAGCACATATTATCTGATCTCTAGCCCTAACCTAAATATTGCCCAGTAATAGTTTGGATTTAGAGACAGCCAATACATGCAATACAGTTTCTTTGAATTTGTCCACAGTGTCCCATTTTTAGTTCTGCCTATTGAGACATCTTTAACTATCTACCCAGGCTGTTAGCATTAGTAAACAATATAACTTACATACATATAGGCGATTTTCATCCGTGGTCTTTGCCTACTGGTCCATTAAATTGTCATTCACACTTTCCACCGACCATATCTTACACCATGGGACACTGGATCAGCCCACTTCAGTCATTGGCTACCTTCTATATGAATGAAAGCATTGTGATTGCACATAATGTTCACGCCTGCCTTCAAAAACAGTGTTTCAGTGGAAGGGCTACTGGGCGAATCTGTGTGATTTAAAAAAAAATGTCCTTGTTAAATGTATTTTTTATTGAGATATTCTGCTACCAAGCCCTTACTTCAGCCTACAGTATGCAACATCCTGCAGAGGCACTGGTAGCTTTCACTGCAGCAGCTTTGCTATGGATTTTAATATTTAAGCAGCAGAGAAGTCATCTCAATAGCCACGAGGAACCCAGAGGGGCTAATTCTCTTTACCCTTATTTTTTTGTAGCGTCAGTACTGCCATATAGCTCAGGCCAGCATATATGTTTACTAGTCAGAACGTCCTGGTTCAGTAGCCACTCTCTTGTGCAAGGCAGATATCAGTGTTGGGGTCTGATGTAAGGTTAAGCGCTAAGTCATGTACTGGGCATAGCTATTGGCAAGCAACTAAAATTCTGATCTTTGCTTACCTGTTTGATACTGAATTGGCTCTATTCAGCAGAAGTTCTCTGCTACAGTTGCTAACAGAAATAGAGGATTTAAGAGGATTTAAGATTAGTAATAAGCAAAGATATTGAGCTGGTGTGATTTTAATGATAAAATCTCGAATTGTTCTCCTATGGCTTTCTCTAACCCTGAGTTGGAGAACGTATGGTCCATTCCTGAATCCCTATTGCCTGGCCATATTAGATCAGATGGGCGCGGCTTGTCCGTCTTGCATAATCTGAGAATGTGTGATTTTGTGCTATTGAATGGCAGATTCCCAGGCGACTCTCCTGCCTCTTTAACCTTTCATGGTCCACGTGGGCACTCACAGATTGACTATATGGTGGTAATCTATCAAATCTTTGGTGCACGTACGCAATTCAAGGTACTGTCTACAAACATGAGCGATCATGGAGTTCTGTCAGTGAATGTCAACATGGAACTTGAGTTGCTGGAACCTTGGAATCGAAGGGATGAAAGCATTTTATATAATAGAATTAATGGGCACACTCTCTGGTCCCATGTTTTAGGAGAATTGTTGAAAATGCGTATCCGGGCCCTAGTCAGGAAAATCCCATCTTGAGATTAGAGAAGATATTGGCCCTAATTAGGGCACGCAGAAGCGAAATGCAAGTTAGCAGCATTAATCCTTTAGTGGGTAAATCATGGGAGGTAAAAAATAAATGATCGCAAGATTAATGGCCTAATAAGAGAACAATTTAAGCAGTCTTCAATGTCCAGAGAAAGGGAAATTAATAGATTAAACAGTCAAGAAAAAGAAAACTAGCATCGGAGCATAGAGGGATGGAAGATGTGAATTGGATAAAATTAAGAGAGGTTGCACAGTCCGGTGAAACACGTAAATATTGGGCTTTAATAGCAACATTTTGTGATGGCAGAACTAAGGCAAAACCCATTTTACAATCCCATGTAGAATGGACCATATACATCTCTCAGTTATATGCACTAAACTCCTTGGCTGGGTTGAATTCAGAATTTGTCTTTGACTCCTTGGTGGAGAGTGATTATGGCCCCCCCTTCTGCAATGAAACAGAGGGCTTCATTAAAGGGGCAAGGTATTCAGGTGCGATGGATCCTGATGACGTACCAATAGTTATAGTTAAACAGGATGGCGTAGCATGGGCACAATTCTTGTGTCTGGTATTCTCTTATTGCTACAAACATGGAACATTTCATCCTCCTGTAAGAGAAGTATTGTGGTCCCATTATATAAAAAGGGACCAAAAAACTCCCCTGCTAGCTTTAGGCAGATCGCATTATTTGATGCGACCATAAAGTTTTTAGCCAAGAGCATACTCCTCCACCTTCAAGACTGGGCTTTTGAAAACGGTTTTGTCCCAGCAGAGCAGGCCGAGTTCCATAAACATAGTGACACCGTAGATAACATTACCGCCCTCCAAACTTTAATTGAAAAAATACCCAATAAGCAAGGGTATGCCGTTATACGTGGCCTATATAGATTTCTCCACCGCTTTCGACCGGGTTGATCGGGGGACACTGTGGAGAAAATTGACCGGTATGGGGATTGCCATGCACCTGCTTAGATTAATTATCGCATTGCACTCCTCCACTTGACTCAGGTCCTGATGGGAGGAACGCAGGGCCTGTCAAGTAAAATAGAGACCCACAATGGGCTGACATAAGGGTGCCTATTGGCTTCTCTTCTCTTTTCTCTTTATATTAATAATTTGACGAGTAGAGTAGGGCTCTGTGAATGGGACCACCCAAAACTAAATACAATGAAGCTGAGCTGCCTGCTATGTGCAGATGACGCCATTTTGATAGACGTAACTCCAATTGTACTCCAAGGCTGACTTACCGAGTTAGCAAGTTATTCAGATGACTACTTTAAAAAAAATATTACAAAAAGTAAAATCATGTTTTTTAGATATCGAGGATGCCAAGTCAGGAAAAATATGCACTAGATCTTGGGGAATGATAAACTCGCCGTGGTGAAGGTATACCCATACCTTGGAAGGATTTTCACAAGTAAGGGCTCCAGTAGCGATCACATTGCCCAATTCAGAGGTAAAGCAATCTCTCAGGCTTCTGCAATTAGTAGACTTTATAAGAATTGCGGAAAAAGACACTTTGCACATGTTTCATCAATTTATCAAATTAAAATTCCACAAGCGTTGGGTTATGCCTGCGAAACAGTAGACGAACAGCAGTGGGATAATTTTGAGAAAGTAGAGGGGCGTATTTGGCGCCAAATGTGTAATCTAATTCACGCAGCACCCATAGCCGCTATCCGGCTCCAATTTGGGCTACTTTCCACTTATGTGTTTTCTGTGGCTGCATGCTTAAGATGGAGCAATTCACTATTGAAACAGTGTTGAGAACCCTTTGTGGGTAGCAATTTGTGAGGAAATATTTTATATCCTGAAGGGAAAAAAGAGTTCTCTTTAGGAATTACCAGAAAGCCATGAATTTGTTTGATTTCGAGAATAGCTGTACGGGCTTTCTTCCTAAACAAGTTTTGAAAAGTAGAATTTAAAAAACTATTTATGATGTATCTCATAGAAGAGATGCAGCACTGTGTGCTGCGTATTCCAAAAACGACTTAATAGTAGGGAGTAGTATTTATAAAAAGCCACAACCCTATGTTATATGGAATCACCCGGATGGAGTGCGCAGAACAATCTTGTTGCTTCGGCTTAAGAATTTTGACAGTAGCTTAGGAGGGTCTGCCTAGGCAGATAAGACTCTCTCACTTATGTAGGACCTGTGTGAAGGAATTAAATCATGTTCTATTTGTCTGTCCCCTACTACAACCTTTACAATGTTGATATCTAAGACCTTTTTTCCTAAAGTATAATATTGCCAGAGCTGAGGAGGTGAAAAATTGTCTTCTGCCCCCCCCGCCGCCCCCGAGCCAGTCTGCTTTAAAAAATTTCGTTTTTTAAAACAATTTCTAAATATATTTTAGAGAAGGGCAGATGGCCCTGTTAGCCATGTTCTCTTCAGAGCAAAATGTAATGAATTTTTAGAAGTAGTATTTTTGGGTTGTTTTTATTAGAAGGTTGTAACTTTTAAAGAGTTATTGGTATCATATGCTTTATATTTACTACGTTATTGTCACATTTTAAAACGTTCTTTGAAATCGGTGCGATAGTTCCACGCTTGCACTTTTATCTCCGTGTTTGCTGCTATGAATATAGTCACGCACAATTCAATATTTATCCAGCCAAGAATTTGGTATCTGTTATCAAGCTCGAGCACTTGCACTTTTTTGGTACCCTTTATGCTGCTAGTTACTGCGTACTGTACAGTGAATCTTAGAATTCTTTTTATCCATTTGTATTTTAATCCTTAATGCTTGCTGAATCAATAGTATATTACAAATACATTTTTAGCATCCCCGCAAACACACAGTCGAAGTCGTCAAAGGATCTAACAGTATGACTTGCCCTGGCCAGTTCTTGCTAGCTTTGTATTCAAAAGGACTCATAGATTTTGTGCTTAGATTGCATTTCTCTGCAAATAACACGCATTTCTGAATATTGTAAGGTCACTGGGTTTGAGACAATTTTGCCCAGCCTTTTTATTATTGCAAATTTTAGATAATTAATGTTTTGTGAGGTCAATTGCTTCCTTTTTAAAGAGTGTAATTAAATGTAGGAAAAGCATTGTGTTATTGGGTTCTTGAAGTAATCTTAATGGTGACCCATTACAGCTGGTCGTTTACACTATGTACTTGTAATGATGTTTGAGTAATGCTATTTCATTTAGTCTAAGTCAAGCAATTAACCTTTGTTTTTATTATGCATGCTTTTATGATTTTCCTGCAAAAATCGAATAAAGCTTTTAATTAATTGAATTGAATGAAAACTGATTTTGTGTTGCTTTGTGATTTTATTAGCTTGTTTTTTTCTTTTAAGTGTTGGCTGATCTTATGAATTGGATATATATTTTTATGTGGAACTCTTCGGAGCTCAAAATCATAATAAAATTAATTGAATTGAAATTGAATCATATATTTTTTCAATCCATTACCTTATTCTAAATACTTTTTTTAATTGCCTGAATTTAATATGGAGCCAGGTCAGTTTAGCATAATAATTTTAATGCATTAAAAGCTTTTTACAGCCCAGAAAGCAATGGAAAATGTCCGCATGGCACTTCAATGAAAGCATTCTTTTGAGCGTCATTAGTTCTCGGGCTTGACAGAGCATACACGGTCTCTTCAAGAAATGTTGTTTTCAGTCAGTGGGCTTACAACCCGCCAATAGCCATTCGTTATGCCAAGCGGGTGTCTTGTCCTCTTCTTGTGTTTACCCCTCCCACAGAGCATGGACCAAGGACATTTCTTCTTCCACTGCTCCCGTTTTTTTTTTAGCTATTTTTGTATTTATCTTCGAGCACTCCATAGGAGTATTTGTATTTTCAGGCTGTCTCACCTATCTGTGTTGCTGCTTTTCCCTTTCACCCTTTTGCCCCTGTCTGTTTCTTCTCTACCCTCCCTCCCCCACCTCTGTCCCGATCGTGTTCGGCTTTTCACCACCCGTCTGCCTTTTATTACACTTATCGTTGTGTGATTTGAAATAGATCATCTGAAGTAAACCAGCACTTCTCCATCAAGCGCAGTGCTGGCAAGCAGCATATTAGAAATACTGGGTATACAAACTTAAAAAAAAAAGGCATCTCATCATCTGAGACTCTAAACCTCTCTTGGTCTTTACCAGCTGATTCTATGTCAGAACTGGAGGCTCCGATTATGTTTCTCATAAATGCTACATGTCCCATGAGCAGTGGTTAAGGTGACATTTGAAAGTGGTGAAGCGTAAACTTTCTGTCAGAGTGCCCCGTGGCGCGTGAGCGCAGCGTGTCCACCCGAGCATCTTAAAGGGAGTTAGGGATGGTTCTCCCCCCCGGAGAAAACTTTGAAAAAAGAGTGAGTAAATGGTGCATTTTCAAGCACGTTTGAGAAGCAAGAAGGTTAATAAAGCAATTGTGAAAGTGCATATGGCCGGGATGCCCGCCACCCCCTCTCAACACAATCCCCAAGGATGGGAAATCGGACACAGGTTTAGAACTTTTGGAAGGCGGGAGGGAGTCACCCTCCCGGCCGTATTTATTAAAATATGAAACAAAATTTAAAACATTAAATAAAAGTTTCATCATTATGTACAATTTTACATTTATTACATTTCGATGAAGACATGTTCTTTGGCTAACCTTAACAGATCTCTAATACAAAGGTTTCCTAGCCGAGTCTAACATCCTGAAAATGCATACATTCTAAATTAAAATTGTACATCCTAGCATTAAGGGCCAACGGCAAGGTCTTAACCGGTGTCAGATCCCTACTACCAAAACTCTCACCCTCACAGTGTGAGTGGCGCATGCGCAGAGGACTCTACCCTCATTGCCAACTGTAACTTCCCTTGTCGTGGTAGGGGCCCCCTTTCCACTCGACGCCATCTTAAAGGTCGTCCGAGTTCCCGTGTGAGGTATCTGTAGACAGGACAGCGTGGACTCCCCCCCATCCCCACACTCTCTATCCGCCGTCGCAGATATCCGGCCCCCGGGAAATTAGTAGGAGGGGCATCTAGCTGCCTCCCCCCTGGGAGGGGCCTATGGCCGTCTCCCCCTAGGCGACCCATCCTTAGTGGGTGCCGCCTCCCTGTGGAAGGGGCCAATGGCCGCCTCCCCCCGGGCGCTCCCATCCATTCTGGGTGGCGCCCCACTCTAGGGACCTTGAAATTACTGCTCACCGATCATGACCTTACCGCCACAGGCCGGATAGTTGACCGACTATCCGGCCCCCCCTACTCCTCCTACAGGTCATGCTTCCTCAAACCCCTTAGCCATGCTATGAAGTCTCCTATGAGTAAATGATTCCCCTCCCTGGACAGGTGAACCCCATCATTCAGATACATGAGATCACCCCGAATACACCCGTGAGGAATGCTATGCAACTGCGAAGAGCGAAACAATTTACCAACTTTATTGTTAACCCTTTTCACCGAATGGTTCAGTGCTGACACCGAAAGGCCCCCCGCCATACCTTCCTGGGAATCATGTGAGACCAGGCAATCGTGCACCCCGGGATTCTTTTAGCCAACCAGCTAACAGCAGACAAAATTTGTTCAAACAACACCCGTCTACCCAGTGTCACCAAGTCATTGCCCCCCAGGTGTACTATGACTACAGATGGCGGTGACCATTGCCGCCCTAAGAGACCCTCAAAAAATGATTCGAATTGGTCAAAACAGAGCCCGCCCTTCCCATGGAAGGCCACTCTGTACCCGTATTCCCCAGCTGCGTGAGTCGTGTCACCTGCTTTAAATACGTCCCCGGCGCGCCTCACATATGAGTGGCCCACGACCCATACCACTCTCTCTCCAGACGGTGATCCTTGACCGCTGTTCTCCTGGTGCCGGGTCAACTGCAAATTCCGCCCCGCGTGACAGGCTCGCGAAACTGTAATTCAAACAAAAGACAAGAAGCGTGAGTGCATGTCAATTGAGCTTTACAACATGTGCAATCGCACATACCTTTTGAAGCAATTCGAGGACCATCGTCCCAACTGTTTCACTTCCTCCGCACTCTGACCCCTGGCTGTAGCCTCAGTAGCAGCCCCTATCCTAAAGGAGTGGGTCCCAAAATCGCACGGGTCCATGCCCGCCGCAGCGATTGTCAGCGTTAGCACCCTCTGGAACTGAAACCTCGTCAGTGGGGTGCCATCCTTGTGCCTTAGCAAAGTCCCCCCCAATGTAGCCGCCCTTAGTGCCAAGTATTCCTCTATACACTTTATCGGGCACGTGGGGGACCCTCGCGCGCGCTGCACTACAACACTATTTCCCATAGCCCCCTAGTCGGTCTTAGACCTGGCTATCGAGACCATCGAATCACCCCTAATTTGGACGTGATCCCTGCACAAGCCTCCCTCAACGTCTCTCTTATTCCTTGCGACCAGTTCGCTCACCCGCATAGCCCCATGGAATGCTAATGCGAAAGCTGCCCGGAACAGAACTGCTTCGAAATGGGAGGAGCACATCTCGTCTAGTTTCGCTATGAGTAAAGATAACCTGTCTAAGCCAATCGGGCGCCACGCATCTTGCTTGCGACCCTCGAGGCGCTGCCAGCCGCGAAGGGCCTTCTTAACCAAAAAGGAACCCGTTGGGTCTTTTATGCCATGCACCTGCGCCATGAATGAAATGGCCGCCCTATGCCTATTGGCCGTTGCCGCTGTTCGGCCTTCTCTGTGCAGCGCTACCAGGAACCCCAGGAAGGATTCCTCCTGACCCCAGCTCTGACTCCCTGTTGGACCCAAAAATGTGCAATAGGAACGAAACGCTCCTTCGTATGCCTTCCTTGTCCTGGGGGCTAAGCTTGCTGCCACGAGGTCTTGTAATCCGGGGCACCGATTAGCCATAGTGCTTCGGGGAATGGTGCCGCCACTAGGTCCGCTGTAGGTAGATAACCCCTGAACGCCTGCATATGTGAACGAGAGAGTGCATCAGCTGCATGATTCAGTACGCCTGGCACATGTTTCGCCCTGAACTGTACATTCAGTCTCATGCAGAGCAGCACAACTTCCTTCAACAATCTCAAGATCTATTTGCAGCGTGCTGCCTGTTGGTTAATGCATTCGACAACAGTCATATTATCAGACCAAAACACCACTGAGCGGTCCCTGAAGTCGTCTGGCCATGCCATCAGAGCAACCCAAATGGGGAATAACTCCAAGAACCCAATGTTACCTATGAGACCGCTGGTGTGCCACCACGTCGGCCATGTTTGCGCCAACCATCGATTACCAAAGATGGCGCCAAATCCCACGCTCCCCGCTGAGTCAGTCCACAGACCTAGTTCATCTGAAGACGCTGGCGGCTTGTTCCACACGACTCGACCGTTGAAGTCCGCCAGAAATGCCAACCAAATGCGCATATCCTGGCGAACCTCTGCCGACAGTCTCGTACGGTGGTGTCCCTCTTTGAGACCAACCATAGCTTGTGCAATAGAGCGTGAGAAGGGGCGGGCCATTGGTATCACCCTCAAGGCAAAGTTAAGCTGACCCACTGTTTGTTGTACCAGGTGCAGGGTCACTTTTTCCTTGCCCAGGCATTGCATCAAGGAAGCCCTAAACTTGGCCACCTTGTCCATCGGTAAACAGAAACATCCCTCCACAGAATCGAGCTCAATTCCCAGAAACTCTAGTGAAGTAGATGGTCCAACCGTCTTACCTGGTGCCAATGGGACTCCAAACTCCCTCATGAGGATGCAGAAGTCATGTAGCGCCTGCGCATATTTCGTGTCGCCGGCTGCTCCCAAGAACAGGAAGTCATCTGGATAGTGCATAACATGCCTATGCCCTGTGGCCTCGGTGAATGCCCACTCTAAAAAACAGCTGAACATTTCAAAATAGGCACAAGAAATGGAGCAACCCATAGGCATGCATTTATCCATGTAATAACTCCCTTGAAATGCAAAACCTAGCAAGCGCTGATCCTGTGGGTGTACCGGGAGCAACCGGAACGCTGATTCGATATCTGATTTCGCCATCAGCGCCCCGGGGCCCAGGCAATTTAACATGGCCACGGCATCATCGAACGATGCGTACCGCACTGAACAAACTTCTGGGTCAATGGCCTCGTTCACCGAGGAACCCCTTGGAGCCGACAGGTTATGAATAAGTCTGAACTCCCCTGGGTCTTTCTTCGGGACAACCCCTAACGGGGAACAGATGAACTCCGCCACCGGCGGGCAACGAAAAGGCCCTGCCACCCGCCCTAAGCTGACTTCTTTTGCGATTTTCTTCTCTGCCACGCTTGGGTTGCGCTGTACCGATAACTGGTTTTTACAAAAGGAGTCCCCCCGAAAATCCCCCGCCGGGATGTGGAAGCCATGTAAGAATCCCTTCCTCAACACCCCAGCGGATACATGATCAGGGTATTTGTTCAACCAAGGAGTCAAAGCCATGATATCAATGGGTGTAGGCAATCGGTCACAACTTTCTACCTCACTCCTGCTTAGATCCGCCGTTACCTCCTGTCTCACTATTTTTAGATCTACATGTACTCTCCGGGTGTGAGGAATTCCCACAGCCCGCACACGCATGCCTGAACCTACATGTTCCTTACAGTTGCCTCGATTGAAGCCCCAACAAACCCCACGCTTGCCGCCATTCCCGCCGGACTTAGGCTGGTAATCCCCACCGGCGCCCGCCCGAAAGGGCACAGCGGGCTTTTGGCGGGCGAATCCTGACCCACTCCCGCCTGGCGAGGACGTACCTGCCGCCCCTGGCAGGAGCTGTTTGTGCCATGACACCGAGTCCAGGCAATCCCAAGTCAAACTAGCATCGTATTCTTTTGCTTTCCGGAATTTCATATCATAACCTTTCCATTCCTCCCCCTCATACATTGAATAAAAATCCATAATACGTTTTTGATAGCAAGTTAACTCAGTCATCAGCTCAGGTTTACGTTCCCCCATAACTGCAGTAAATATCGAAAAGGCCTTAACCCAGTTCGTCACTGTCTCATCCACCCTGAATTCCGCCATCTTTGCGCGCCAGACGCTCGGGTGCCACAAATCCTTCTGGGTTTTAGCATATTCCATCTCGCGATGGTCAGTCAATAATGAAAACATGTTAACATATTTGTCTCCCCATATTAACTCTTTCGTGGCCATAGGGATGTGCTGTGCCACCTTCTCCCTCCTCGAGGGTAATGAACCCTCCCCCGCCATTGGCAATGCGAGCTTACCAGGTTCGGCCGTTGTTCCCGCCGTCTTCTCGTGACCAACTGCAGGTCCTACCGGTGCCACCTGTGGGGAAACAAGAGTAACATTCGCCTTTGCGACATCTCTCGACTGCCGCAACTGCTCGATTAGTAGTCTGGCCTCCTCGGCCGGGTCTCCAGGGGCCACTGCACCCCCTGCTTTTTTCTTGAGCCATGCTGCCAACTGGATGGCCAATTCGGGAGGCATCTCCTCATCATTAGCGGGGGTAATCACAACCAGGATCGCCTGACCCATATCTGGGTTTGGTACCGGGTTGTCTGCCGGCATGATGGGGGCGACTGGGGGTACCTCTGGAACCGGGACCTCCCCCGAAACCGCTCTCCTCTTGACCCGCTTCCCTCTACCCTCGGGGACGACTCCCGGCAAGGCCGGGCCTATTACCTTCTTAGGGTTAACGGGGTTGCTCAGTGCCGCCAGCTGTTTTTTGACCTCCGTCAAACCTCGACCGATCGATTGGACTTGTCCGAGTTTTCGGTCCATGCAAGCCATCCGGTTCGACAATAGGCGTAGCACCTTATCCGTCTCGGAACCCTTTCCTGCTTTCTTGCCAGCCATGGTTTCGAGTATTCTGCTCCTAGCCGATCAACGAGGTCCTGGACTCTTCGACTCCAAATAACTGAAAGAGAAACAACAAGATTACAAGTTCTCAAAATTGCCGCTTGTTCCATCGAGGGCTCACGGGCAACGAGTGGGTGCAGCCTTCAGAGCACAGGAACAAGAGGACGCTTCTTCGGATTCCCGCTCTATTTATTCTTCTGCGGGAGGGCGTGTACCCTCCTCCGGTACACCTACTGGGCGTGGTCTTTGGTGTAGGTGTCTAGGACAACCCCTCTTGGGCGGGAAAAAGGCGCGCCCCGGCTACGCCGCTTCGGGGATACCAGCCGAGCCACGCCCCCCGCCTAAAATAGTTTCCCGGGAGGATCGGGGTACCCAACCATACATTCGGGGGGACCGAGTGGTCGCCCCTTTCCAGGTATTACATTACTAAAGGGATGTCCTATAACAACATGTAGATAGAAATGTTTCTGAAGCTAGGCCCTGCCACTGCCATGCACCTCTGAGCAATATACATGCTATGTGCCAGCAGGGATTAGCGTCAGAAACATTTCTATTGTTATGTTATGTTTTGTTTTTGAAGCTAGGCCCAGTGCTGGCACTCAGTGTGTATGCTTCTCAGAGGTGCATGACGCGTGGCAGGGCCTGTAGCTTTAGCGTGAGAAATGTTTTTTACACCAGTCTGCGTTACAATAGCAGGGGCATTTTAGCTCTGGGATTTTCAAAGGTTTTGGTCAGTGTTTGATAGTCCATCACTATGTTGAAATGGTTACCATGTAGGAGGCCATGATAATGTTCTTACACCTACACTACTGCGAGTATGCCTTTTCAACCTCAGAGAGGCTGTTGCTGGTGTACAATACAATCTGACGAGGATCATCGTCTCCATGATGTTGTGCCAGGATCTCTTCCAAATTCTACCTGGTTGACATCCACTGTGAGTTCACTGCACAAGGTTGGGGCAAAGTAGATCAAGCTTGTGGCATTGCTGACTCTTTTTATTTTCTCTCTTGAAAGGCATGTTCACATGCGAGTGTCTACTCAAATTTGAGTCCATGCTTTGTCAGCTCTCAAATCACATCACTGAATGGTGGCATACACCTTTACATACCAGGTACAGCAGCTGGCAATCCTTAGGAATGATAGAGCGTCTCTGATGTCCTGGGGAGCTGATATGTCTTTGAGGGCTTTGACTTTGTCAGGATGAAGCCTCATACACCAATCCATAAATAAATGCCTGTAGAACATCAGTTGGTTTTAAAGAAGTGCACATTAGTAATCATTGAGGGTCAGATTCGTTTTTGGAAATGCAGGACTCATGTGTTCTATGTCCTGGTCATGTTCTTTGGTCATGCTTCCCAATACTAGGATGTCTAGTGTGTTGATAAATGGACTTATTACCCCTAGGATGGCCACTCCACTTCTAAGGATAGTTAAAACTGAGTAATTTAGAACGGAACATGCCTAAGTGTTTCGTGAATATTGTGATGTACCAGGAGTTCTTATTGAGCTCCGGTTAGTGGAATACATTGTTTAAAACTAGTTTGGAGAAGATTCATGCTCTACTGAGGAGATGTACCACATCGGACAGATGAAGGCGAGGGTGTCTTTATTGCTGGAAAGCAGTATTTGGTAGTATCATATCAACACACAGGTGCACCTTTCCCTCTGTGTTGCTCTTGGGTTCCACTATTAGAGGTAAAAGGGGATTGCCCTTTGGACTGTTCAATGATTTCTGCCACCAATATTTCTTAGAGTTCTTCTTCAACTGCCTTTTGAATGTGAAAGAATATTCTTTAGTGGTGCTGAGCTACAAGTCTGACGTGTTTATTTATATGTAGCTCTTTTGTGAAGTCTTTCATTTTTCTGATACCAGTGAAGAATTTATGGCATTTATTTACTGTGGATGGTTTGTCCTCAGCCGTGAAAAGAAGAGACATTAATTTCCTTTGTTCAGCAGTGGGTAAGCTGAGAGGACAGTCACCCAAGCAGGACCCGGTAATGATGTGTATTTCAGCTTCAAAAGCATGGTCTTTTTATGTTACAATAGTCATGAACTTCTCACAACATGGAATTGGCTCCTTAGCCATCGAGGTGCAATCACGTTAGTCTGCTGTAATCTGGCCTTGGATTCATTCTTCTCTTTTCTGCATTGCTAATGTAGTACAGTGATGCACCACTGTCAAGCATGAAAAATGCAGAATGCTTTCCTACCACTTTGTAAATGTGGGTATTTTTTCTTGCACTGTCATCATGTACTGATGCTTGCTGATTTCTTCAAGGTAGGATGATGTTCAACCACTAGTCGAGCCTCTAAACGATGGCCTCCTTGACTGTTGTGCTCTGCTCTTCTATGATGTGGAGGATTAGCTGCGTTTGTCCCTTATGGTGTCACATAGCATATCCCTTTGGTTTAATACACTTTTGTTGTGTTCTTTTGCACATCTTTTGAATTAATTGTCTTTTGCATATGTGTTACACTACTTTGTCCCATTGCAGGTTGAGTCCCCACACGTGGGTAGGCTGCCACAGCGATACCATTCTCTTCTCATGTCTGAGCTGTAGTATCTGTCTTTCTTGTGATGGCAGTATTTAGGCCTTGATTGTCGAGTGTGGTTCTTCTGGCTGTGATTTCGAAACCAGAATAGTTGTTCTAGCTTTTCCACTTTTCTGGTCCCATACTTTTTCGTAAGTTGTTGACTGTTGCCTCAGTTCCTAGATGATCTTGCAAACTTCTTTGCCTTTGAGATTCTTCACTCTTGATGGTATTTGTGAGATATTGGAACAATCATAACCCTTGTCAGGATGAACTCTCAAAATCACCACATAAACAAAATGAAACCAAATTTACAAGAACGTACTAGCTTAGCGACACGACAGAAAGCTTAACTTGAAAATGTAGGCAGGGTTGTATTAAAATAGTAATATCAATGCATGTATTCCTTTCAGCAACACAGACACACTTTCAGATATCGGTAAGGCACTCAAAGGATTTCAACCTCTTTAGCCCTACTTTTACATTGTAAAAGAGTCATTGGTATAGAGCCTTGTGGCACTGTGAATGTTCATAATCTGTGAGAGCTGTGTTCATTTATTTTTTAACAATATTTTGGCACTAGTTTGAGTTGAAAATGCAGTCAAGTCCTACAACAATGGTATAACACTGCATTCAAAAGATTTTGTTTAAGCAATGATCGACTTCATGTAGCAGCTTAGGGTGAGCACAAATTGTCCTTCAACAAAGAATGAGTTTGCAACATTAGTTCTCCTTCTTAAAGTTTACCTTCCAAGAATGTATACCTAGACCACTGGAATTATGTGATTCTGCAGTTGCCATGCTTTTTATATCATGGTGATTTTACTACTTTCGCCTCATAATTTATCTTGCTACCTAATTTGCAAATTTCAACAAAAATGTTTGTTGCTAAAAGTACAGAATAGTGAAATAATATTTTATGCATAATTTATTGAATGATAAAAAATGTTGACCCTCCTGTGACTCATAATTCCATTTCTACTCAATTATCGCAACTGCCCTTCTTATAAAGAAAAGAAAAGGCACCTTTCAGCTATGAGGAACCTGTTTTTTGTGATGTGCTTCCTCCTTCAGGGTTTGACATGTTGTTGTGATGTTAGTTATGGCTATGTGTTGATCCTACACCATTGGTATAAGCACAACAATTCATATTTATTGCAGGAAGTTATTACCACGTGCTATAAATAATATTAAAATACAGTTCTGAATGAATACATTTATATATACTGCATCAATTCTAGATATTTTGTTATACTTTTTCAGTAACCTTCAATCCCCCTAGAGACACTCTGATCTGAACAGCAAGTTTCATGGAAACCTTTTCCTGCATTAGAACATTCATCCATAAGAAGGTCATTGTAATGTTCGAGAAGCAGCCTGGGTACAGGCGAGTTGTCACGTACGCACTAGTGCGTCTACGCGGCCGTGATACGTCACGGCCGCGCATGCTTTAAATAATGAAAGGCGGGGCCACGGAGTTAGTCCGGACCACGCGGAGATCCAGAGCGTGTCCTGAGTCCTTGATTGCGCGCCCAGTCACCTGCGCAGCGCTGCTAGCTTAGGACTCAACAATGGCGACGAGGGTCTGAAGAACTCACGCGGTGCCGCGCGCCACACCTCGTCCTTGACGACGGCCCGGCATCCTGCACCTTTCCGGAGTGTAGAACTTCGCGTTGCCTTCAACCCCCATGACGTCCATTCCGCCCGTCGAGCCCTTCTCGGTTGACGGTGCACCAGCGGCCCTTGCCCTTCGGTGGAAGGACTGGGTCGAAAGGCTACACTTCTACTTCGAGGGTGCCGGCACAGTGGGGGAGAGGCGCAGGGCGCTACTCTTGCACCTCGGTGGGAAGGATATCCACCGTATCTACAAGACTCTGACGGAGGCCACCCCTCACACCTACGTCACTCTCCTCAACGCGCTCAATGCCCACTTTGAGCCGATGCAAAGCAAGGACTATGAGCGTTTCATCTTTCGGCAAGCACGACAGGAAGCGGAGGAATCCCTCGATGCCTTCCATGGCCGCCTCAAAGAACTGGCGAGCACGTGCGGATTCAGAGATGAGCAAGAGGAGATCCGGGGACAGATCATTCAGGGATGCTACTCGTCTGAATTAAGAGTGAAAATCCTCCAAGAGGATGGCAAACCGCTTGTGGATATCCTCAAGCTGGGACGTTCCAAGGAACTTTCACAAGCGAGGGCGTCCCACATGGAGGCAGCTCTACACAGGCCCGCGAAAACGGAACAGGTGCACGTGGCTGAACACGTCAACGCAGTGCGGCCCAAACAACGCCCCACAGGGAAAAGTAGGCCTCAAGACCGCCCGAAAGACTGTGGATACTGCGGTGGCGTACCCCATAGAGCACAAGACTGCCCGGCCCGTGGAAGAAAATGCGGATCATGTGGACGCATGAACCATTTTGCCTCGGTGTGCAGGTCATCCAAACTCAAATCGGAGACGGCCCACACAGTGCAAGAAAGGCCAGAAGATGAGGACATGGACGAGGACAACTCGAGCTACCCAGTCCACTATGTGCTCGCGATCAGCCATCCACCCAAAAAGAACCGACGGCTACCGAAATGCAGAATAAACATTCTGAATCAAGAGGTGCGAGCGACCACCGATACTGGTGCATCGATCGAACTCATGGCGGCCAATGTCTATGCGCAACTGCGGGACAAACCTTGCCTACAACCCACGAAAATCAGGGTTTTCGCCTATGGCCAAAAAGACCCCATCCCACTGGTAGGATGTTTCCAGTCAGACATTCACCGACAGGAAAGCGTCGTCCACGATCTATGTCACCAAGGAAGGTAGCGGAATGCTGCTGAGTGGCCAAACAGCGGAAGAACTCCATCTTATTTCCTTCGCCATGGCGGTCCTAGAGGAAGAACTCGAAAACATCATCGAGGAGTTCGACGATGTCTTCAAAGGCATCGGGTGCCTCAAGGGGAAGGAGGTGTCGCTACATATCGACAAATCCGTACAGCCAGTAGCACTTCGCCACCGGAGAATTGCTTTTCACCTCCGGAAGAAAGTTGAACAGGAGCTGGAGAGCCTCGAAAAGCAAGGAATCATCGAGAAGGTCAGTGGTCCCACCCCGTGGGTGTCGCCGATCGTAGTGGCGTAAAAACCCAAGCAACCAGGCCAAGTGCGCATCTGCGTAGACATGCGTCTACCCAACGCTGCTGTAAAACGAGAAAGACATCTGACGCCCACAATAGATGATATACTAGGAGAACTGAACGGGGCGAAATGGTTTTCTAAAGTCGACTTGAGATCGGGCTATCACCAACTGCCCCTACACCCCGACTCCAGGTACATCACGACGTTCTCCACTCATGTTGGGCTGAGGCGATACCGGCGACTCAATTTTGGGATTTCGAGTGCGGCAGAAGTGTTTCAAAACACCATCCGAGAAGTGCTGAGCGGGATAACCGGGGTTCTCAACGTCAGTGATGACCTCCTGATCTACGCTGACACCATCGAGGAGCACCACCGAAGACTCAGGAGTGTTTTACAGAGAGTCCGAGACTCAGGGCTCACCCTCCATCGTGAAAAGTGCCAGTTCCTGAGAAACACCATCAGTTTCTTTGGGTACACCTTCTCTGACAGAGGCGTGGCACCAGACCCCGAGAAGGTGAAGGATGTGCAGGCCGCACCGGCCTCCACCAACGTGTCAGAGGTACGAAGCTTCCTGGGGATGGTGAATTTCTGTGGGAGGTTCATCCCGATCTCTCCAACATCACCAGACAGCTAAGAGAACTCACGAAGACCACCACTCCTTGGCACTGGGGAGAGGAACAAGAGCAGGCGTTCCAGAACACCAAAGTCGCCCTGTCCGCGGACACCACTCTGTCCTACTTCGACCCAACGAAGTCAACGAACATTGCCGTAGACGCCAGCCCTCACAGGCTCGGAGCTGTACTGACCCAGAGTCGGAATGGGGAAGACTGGGTGCCGATAGCCTACGCGAGCCGCCCCCTCACAGAAACTGAACAGAGGTACTCGCAAATCGAGAGAGAGGCCATCGCGATTCATTGGGCGTGCCGACATTTTCATGTGTACGTATACGGTCATCCTTTTACCGTATTCACGGACCATAAACCCCTACTTCCCCTGTACCCCTACTTCCCCTGTTCAGAGGCTCAGTATCCAAACCTCCCCCGTGGATCGAAAAATGGATCCTGCAGCTCCAGGAATATGACTACAGGCTAGAAGTCAAGCCCGGAGTGAACAACCCGGCAGACTACTTATCCCGGCATCCGAGGGCAGCCACCACCCAAGAAAGAGAAGACGCCGAAGACACGGAAGAATACGTCAGGAACATTCTGGAACGGTCTAGGCCATTGCCCATTAGCCTCGATCAGATAGTGGCCGCGACCCGCAGCGACGAGCCCCTCCAACTGGCCATCGAAGCAACTAGAAGCAATGGCTGGAAGTCACTCGCCAGCTCGCTGAGTCGACGAACTCCGGAGGCACGAGAAACCCTCGAGGCCATCCTCCGAGTGAAGGATGAACTGTCTGTAGATTCCCAGCGGTGTCTCCTCAGGGGACCCAGGATCGTCATGCCAGCAAGCCTATCCCAACAGACTGTAGAACTCGCCCATCGGGGCCATCAGGGCATCGTGAAAACGAAGAGCAGGCTCCGAGCGAAGGTATGGTTCCCCGGAATGGACGATAAAGTTGAGCAGTGGGTGAGAGCGTGCCACTGGTGCCAGGCAGCAGGCCCAGCGGATACCCCGGCACCAGTCATCACCGAAGACGAACCGACAGAACCCTGGGAGCGAGTGAGTGTTGATTTTGGCCACCTCCCCGACGGTCGCCACATGCTCGTCGTTATTAACGACTTCACGAGATACCCGGAGGTTGAAATCGTATCTTCGCTGACTGCCAAAGAAGTGGCCACCAAGCTGGAAAAAATAATTGCCACCCACGGAATCTTCAAACAAATGAAGACGGACAACGGGCCCCCATTCCAGAGCCAGGAATTTGCGGACTACCTCCATGAGTGGGGAATCCACCACCGGAAGGTCACCCCTAGATGGCCGCAGGCCAACGGTGAAGTGGAACGATTTATGAGGACCCTAAATAAAGTAATACGGATTGCCCAAGCAGAGGAAACATCAGTCGAGAGGGCCCTGTATACTTTTCTGCGAGAATACAGACTCACGCCTCACCGCACCACCACCGCAGCCCCAGGACCCTCCACCATGGGCCGGATAGTCCGAGATACCATTCCTCACCACCGCACATGGACTCCCAAGAGAGCAGACCCACATCTAGCCCAGGCCAACCGGAAGCGCTCAAACGATTATGCCAGCATCAAACGCCGGGGTAGAGACTCCCCAATCGAGGAACGAGATAGGGTCTACGTGCGGGACAGATTCCCAGGGAGCAAGTTCCGACTCCCCTTTGAGCCTCAACCGTGGACCGTCACTCGTCGGTCAGGCACGATGATTACTGCCCAGAGAGATGGTGAAAGCGTCACCCGGAACATTTCATTCTTCAAGCGAGCAGGCGCCCCCACCAGAGAGCGTCAGGAACCGGACTCCCCAAGGCCTAATCCTTCCACCCCCAGCTCCCTAGCGTCATCGGCGGTGCCAAGAGACTTGATGGAGCGAGCCGAGACAAGTCCTCCGAGTCCAGAGATCGAGAGGAACCCCAACCATCCGAATCCCGGAGAGGTTTCACCGTCAGTCTCGGCTCCCTCGAGTGTACCCCGACGAGTCCTGTTCAGGGGAGAGGCTGCGGGCTAAGGGCTGAGAAGGAACCCCGCACCCTCCTCGCAACTGGCTGACTTTGCTGTGGGCTGAGATGGCGGTACCTGCAACACAAACTGGTAACAGGCCTGCCGGCCGTTTTGACTTTTGTTTATCCATGCCTGGGGTTTTATTAAGAACTATGTTTGAACTGCCAAGACTATTACACTGAGCCGTTGCTGGTGGTGTTGTTTTGAATTTGAATTTCAATAAAGGTTGAAAGGGATGTAATGTTCGAGAAGCAGCCTGGGTACAGGCGAGTTGTCACGTACGCACTAGTGCGTCTACGCGGCCGTGATACGTCATGGCCGCGCATGCTTTAAATAAAGAAAGGCGGGGCCACGGAGTTAGTCCGGACCACGCGGAGATCCAGAGCGTGTCCTGAGTCCTTGATTGCGCGCCCAGTCACCTGCGCAGCGCTGTTAGCTTAGGACTCGACAGTCATGAGCACATTTATACATTAACTCATTTGGTGCTTGCAACATCTCAGTTAAAATCTTTTTCTGTATATTATCCACCCAAACAAGATTGCACTTGGACCACCACTTTCCATCTTCAAAACTTAACAGATTGAGCTACATAAACAACTCTGAATGGACCCGCAAACTTAAAACTGAATCTAGATTTCCTGTGCCGCACATCTTTCAACATAACCCAGCAACCAACTTTTAACTCTTTTGATCGCTGTCTACATCTAGAATCTAAATAATTCTCCATTTTCTTTTGATTTTTGCTTGTCAGTCGCTTTAGAAACAATTTCATCCAAGGATACCTTCTGATCCAAACTACACCTCTTTACTTTCCAACCAACCAGGAACAAGCTCACCTCGAGCGTTCCTCCCCCTTAACAGAGAAACAGGAGACACTCCTGTTAAACTGTGTGGCGTATTATGATATGCCCAAATATTGTTCCTCAAAAACTCCTGAACGTCAGAGCCACACATTGCGGCACTTTGAATACCTTTTTTTTCAAACTCTGTTACTGTGCTCCACAGCTCCGTTATTTTATTTTATTTTTTTAAATATCTTTATTGCATTTTTTGAAGTATTTAATATTCTGAGGTCGTTTAAAACAGTATACATACTGGCACCGTGAAAGAGGACATGTAGCCGAGGTTCATACCATAAGTACATTTACAGAACATGTATATATATACTTCTACATTCGTAATAGTAAAGTGAACAGTTGTATATTACTTCTTTCTTGTTCTGTGTCACTTCTTTTCTTTGTTTACAAATGATAGTGTCTGTGAGATATGCAGTTGCACCGAACATGGTTGCATTCAATTGTCACGTAGGATGTACACTAATTTAGCACATGGGGGCTATGCATATATGATCACCTCCGTAAAAAATGAATTAGTCTAAGAGATCTGCTAATAAGATATGTATATATTTTAATCTGCTAAACTAGTAACTTGCTAAACAAACTGCCATCAAGAACGTATTGCGTATATACATGTAAATCTTGTACATGTATATTATATTAGCTCGCCAGGGTGGCACTTTGACTCATGTATACAATTAAAAGCCGGGCGCATCAGGTGGTCGTTTGGGGACCTAGGTAAGTTCACAGCAGTGGATTCAGGCCATAAGCGTATTACCTTATAGGTCACAGCTTAGATATTGGGTGTTGTGCGCCTTTTGACTTGGGGTTTTGGTGTTCGTGTTAACTGCCTTCGGGGGAGGGAGGAAGGTCGCTGCCGCCGTCGTTATTGTTCCTGTGTGTGAATGCCATAAGGATGGTGTCCCAGTGTTGGGTACTTGCGGAGTCCTACAGTTTCCTCACTTTGTAGTGTTGTACTTTCTGCCTGTGCCCATACCATAATTTTTCCCAGCTGACTATTTCCGGGGGGAGGGAATGTATTTCCACCTCTTCGTGATTAGACGCATCGCCACTATCAGTCCCATGTCTCTAAACCAGGAGGGGACTTTATTCTTTTTAAACCTTGCACATAGACCCAGTATACAGACTTCTCATGTGTGCGGTAGGGATGTGTCAGTGCAGTTTGCAAGTGCTAAAGTTACTGCGTGCCAGTAGGTTTGAAGGGAGGTGCAGGACCAGAGCATGTATAAAAGGTTTGCGTTAATCTGCTGACATCGCGGGCACGCAAAAGTGGCAATGTTGAAATACTTATTTATGTTATCGGGCGAGAGGTATGCTCTCTGTATTCTATGTTTGTATTAGTTTACATTTTGAGCTTCTCTGTATGAATGAGGAACCAGCAAGGACAGCCCCACACTCCTTCTCTGTTCACGGTCGCCCTCTCTCCGTTACCCATCGTGTGCGAAGGCTCAGCATGGGCTTCAACGTATGTTTAAGTAGAGCTTCCACCAACCCGTGTATTATGTAGGAACCTGCACCCATTACGTGTAAGTACTGCAGCAGCAGGTGTTTTACCGGTTCGGTCATTATGTACTCCCATGCTGCCAACAGAGATCTTGTAATAGAAGTGTGCAGAAGAAATTTTCCTGGTGGTAAGGCATGGTCTTCTGCTAGTGGCCCAAACGAGAGCAGGGAGCCGTCTGTATAAAGGTTGCCCATGGTGTCTATGCCTGCTGTGTGCCAGTGTGTAAGAATCCCTTTGGAGATGCCCGCCCTCCCTCTGGATGTCCTTGTGAGAGTCAGTATCGGGGCGTAGGGGTTACTGCACGGGTGAGGTGTAGGCTTCTCTTGTAGCATTTATGCACCAGTTCCAGATGTATATGGGATGGGTGTGGAAGTTTAGCAATGGGGTGGAACAAATGGTAAATCTGAGTTTGTGTCAATGGCTGTTGCAAGGTTGCTGTATCTTCTAATCCCCTGCCACTTAACCACCTCGTCACCCATTGTAACTGGGCCGCTAAATAGTATAACTCCATGTTTGGGACTGCCAGGCATCCTTGGCTGGTGTGGGCCTATAGCTTCCACAATGCAACCCAAGGTCTGCCTTTGTTCCAGAGTAAGACACGGAACATACGTTCCAGCTCACGGAAGATTTTAGTCGGGACATGGGTCAGGAGGTTCGAAAAATAGTATAATAATTTTGGTAGGATTATCATCTTTATCAAAGTGATGAGGCTCATGACATTCAGTGGGAGTGACTTCCAAAATTGCACTTGGGCCCTAACAGCTGAGATAGCTCTGGTTAGGTTTCCTTCCAGTGTGTCGGTGGGTGATTGATATATGAAGACGCCAAGGTAACGGAAGGTAGTGGGGTACCACCTGAGAGTGGAGCCATTTATGAGCACATCCGTCTCCACCGTATTTTCGCTAAAGGGGTAGACTCCCGATTTTGCCCAGTTCACCCGGACAGATCCGTTATTTTGTTGAATATATAAACCAACAGTAAAATGTTTGATATTCCTGACTTTAAGAAACATATCCATTTTATCCTAAATAAGTTGCACACCATTATCGGTGACAAGTTGTAAAGGTTTTGCTTCACTAGAAAATAATTTAGTTAAAAAACTTAAAGTAATTTTTGTACTCATATCATCCACAAATTCATAACACATCCACTTAAAAAAATAATCAGTAAGTACAATCAAATAACGCATGTGTGAATTTAAAGCTATCTTATCCCAAGGACGCTCCATAAAAGGAACAGTTTGCATGGGAGTTTCTCCCATTCGCCAATGGGTGTCAGTTAACAAATACATTTCACATGTATTGACTGTCCCATCTACTAATTGATCCACAGCAATTGCACATTCTTTGTCTAACAGGCATTCCTCATTAAAATCTTCACTCAAAGGTAAGCTTGGATAAACAGTCAGCTCTACATTGGTTCCACCAGCAATGTATTTCTCATCAAAATTAAATTCATGCAGTTTTGCCGAAATTCGTATTAGCCTAGAAGAAGCAGATCCTGTAACCTAAGTGCCCAATAAATACATTAATGGTTTAATGTCTGTGCACAATATACATTTTTTCCCCTTACATAAGTATTTTGTTTTTAAATGCCCCAGACTCCAGCAAGAGCTTCTCTCTCTTTTGTACTTTACCTCCGCTCAATATCGCTAAGAGCCCTTGATCAAATGCTATAGTGTTCTCATGTTTGCCCACTCTCTGACACAGGAATGCTCCAGTCCCAGAACCACAGGGTCCACTATGATAGTACATTGGTTTCCTACTACAAACATTTTTAAAGCAGGAACCTTTAACAAAATCATGTTGACATTCTCAAAAACATGTTGTTCTTTATCAGTCCAAACAAATGGTTCTTTCTTTCTCAACATCATTTTTAATGATTAAATGATGGTTGCAGGAAAACTAGAATAATAATTGCTAAACCCAATAAATGACTTCAGCTTATCCTTATACGTTGGATGCAGGGCTTCTTTCAATGCTCTTAGTAAGTCATCTTTATGCTTTATGCCACTGCAGTAATTCTATGACCCAGATAATCAACAGAAGCAGTGAGAAATGTATACTTCTTCCAAGCCACAGTCATGCCATGCTCTTCCAAAATACTCAACACTTTGTCCAGTATACAACTATGCTCAAACACACCCGTGGCGAAAATCCGAATATCACCCTGGAATGCTTGCACTCCAGGAATATCCTTAAAATGCTGAAACATCATTTTTTGGAAGACACAAGCCACAGAGGCATGACCATAGGGTAACCTCACATACATTTATGCTCCAAATGGCATAACAAAAATGTAGTCATCAATTGCGATTTGTTTTCAAGTGACACTTGATTATATGCCTCTTTTAAATTGATAGTGTTAAAGACATTTGCCCCTCCAACAAGTGTCAACAATTCTTGCACCTTGGGTAATGGCTGGCACTCTACTAAAATGTTCTTAGTTAAAGATTGAAGATCACACACAACCGGATCTGTCCATCTTTCTTCTTGGCGATCACTACAGCACTCTCCCACTCAGATGCATTCACAGGTTCAATAATCTTGTTTCTGCACAGCTCCTCGAGATGTTGCTTCAAGTCTTCTCTAATAATAAGAGGTACCGCCTGATATCAATTTACAACTGCCTCACTCAGCCATTTGAAATCTTGAGATTTGAATGATACACAACTGTGTAACAACAGCACACGCACAGTTAATAAAATGTATAAACCCCTACAACTTCCCAAATAAGCCCCCAAATCCCAGATACAACACCCATCATGGTACTGGGAATCTTATAAGCTGCTGTGAAGAATCACTGATGCTGTTACTTTTTTAACAGTGCACCTCACTCAGATTGCAAAGTTTGAAAGTAAAGTTTCTGTGGTGTTGCAAGTTGGAAGATTTCACAACCTGCACACTCCTACTAACTATTTATAAGACGAATTTGGTGACAAGTACAACAATTTTATTGTTAACTGTGTTAATTTTTAAAACTGTTTGTTGGTTAATGAAGAATGATCTAGTAAAAAGGTACAATAAATTATTCGTACTCTTCTCAGAGATACTATTGAGATTCTGAAATAAGGCATTGTACCCCATTTGCATTTTGTTATTAGTTAACTCTGTCTGCAGGGTGCTCTTCTCTCCCTTGCTTTGGTGTACAGCTTTCTTCTTACCTTCATACAGCTCTGATGTCATTGGCTCATTGATGAGAGATGGCTCTGCATCCAAAAGAGAGCACACAGCCTCAAAGTTGTCATACAGAGCAGCCACGTGGAGAGCTGTCTCGCCAACGGCACCTGCATTCAGGGAAAAACACATGCCATTACAGGATGACAGTGAGTGTGTCTGCCAAAAGCATGTAAAAAGCCGGAAATGGATCAGGAAATAGGGAAAAGTTTTAAAAAGTTGCTAACAGAAGAAGAGGGAGTTAATGCCAGGTATAGATTTTGATTGTCCGACCTTCAGCCTTAACCATGGCTGTAGTCAAAAATCTCCAATTTTTAGGGTTGTCTGCCAGGGTCAGCAACATTTTTTTTTATGTATCTGGCTTGTGAGTTGCCTCCTTGAGAATGTACAGATGTCCATTAAAGATGGTGGGCATTCTGCTACTAGATTTGAGAACTGGGAGTGTACCTTTAAATGAACAATAAGTGCCAGTGCTGACACAGTAGTCTCTCCTATGACATGGTGGTGGATAATTTCCCCTAGATTGTGCAACTGTCCAACCATCATGTCTGGCAGAGGGATCTTCAGACCGTGGCAGTGGATTCTTCGTCAGTGTCATGGAAGGACCCTAGTGCACACTACAAAAGGAATTTCTACTGTTAGAAAAATATATGGGAAATCTTGCATTTTCACTCTGTATTGCCTGATCCTCTAACTCAGACCAGAAGCATGTGAAAAGAAGGCGTGGAAGTGCAAGTGGATGTGTGGGAGAATCCATTAAAGTGGTAAGCAAAAAAATATAGAAATGTAAAAAACTAAATTGAATGTATACTAGAAACACTATGTAAAAGACATAGGAAATACAGTGCTTTATTTGTATCGTTGGATCCCTCTACTGTAGAAATTTGGAGAATATCATGAGATTCCAGTGGGTGCAACAGGATATTGTGTTGATGGGTGGGTTCCACATTATCTAATTGAGAATTGTGTGTTTATTTGGTTAGTTATTTTAAGTGTTGTATGGTGCTTATGCTGTCGTCTACAATACTAGTCTGGCTCCTTTGACTACTGTTCGACATCTTTTTTTATGAGCATTATGTAGTCTTAGTGTATACCCATCATGATTTATGTAATTGTGTGAAAAGTTAATGGGATTTGCCAAATAGTATCAATCAATAAATCAAAATACTTTATTTGGTTGCCATAACCATCAAAGTGAACATTAAAAGTGACAGATGAAATATTAAAATCGACTTGTATAAATATAATGAACATACAATCATAAAATCCAGTACTTATTACTTTATCTATGTTCTAAGACTTTGCAGCAAATAGTCACAAAATAGCATAAAACAGAGGTCAGTATTGCATCCAGTGTGCATGTAGAATACTCCACATACTATTTAAAAAATAAATCTGATCAACTGGTTAAAAATATTACATGACAAATCCAATTAAAGTGCAAAATTCGTAAAGTGCAGAAGTATCAGAAGGTCAGCATAGCCCACCAACCCAAAGTGGACAGTACAGCTCCACAAAGCTCTTGTTACGTTAATCAGAATATAGAATTTCACAGCAAATAGTCACAGTGTAACATAAGACAAGAATAAGTAAAACGTCCACTGCATGTCCACAGAATGACCCAGCTGAGATTTAAAATATGAGTCAGACGAACTGGTTAAAAATGATTGCATAGCAAATCCAACTAGAGTATAAAATTCATAAGGTACACCGATATGAGGAGATCAACATGACCCAAAAGTCCAAACAACAATAGACAATATAGCACCGCAAGATACAAGAATGAATAGATACTGATAGCGAGGTGGCTAGACTTCGCCCTCTTCTGTACTGGGTAAGACTAAGACGCACCCCAGAACTCCATAGTTATGAGACAGGTCTTTCTGAGCTCATTACCCTGGATACCAACAAAAGGGTTAAGTGGCTTAGAGATCTGAAGGAATTACTGACCAAGCTGGGCTTAGCCGAAGCTTGGGCCAAGCAGCTCCCTCCGACTAAGAGTGAGTTAAAAAAGATCTACTGGAACTGGGTTAACCACCAGGTCTTACATAACCCAGGGCTTGGCAGACTAACTGACGAGTTCCTCCATCATAAGCCATTTGGATCCCTGGAAACTTATCTAGATTTAATCAGGACACCTAAAGATAGGACACTATATATCCAGTTTAGATTTGGATCCCTAATGCTAAATACCACACTGGCAAAATGTGACCCAACAACTTCCATCTTAGCTAACTGCCCTTGCTGCGATGCACAGCAAGTAACTGTAGCCCATCTATTCCTTGCTTGCCCAGCCTACAAGCAAGCAAGGGCCAAATGGCTCAAGCCTATATGTACTCTATTGGGCATTAGAAACCATATTGATGCTCTACGGATCTTGAGAACGGACTCAACTAGGTCCTTGCTAGTATGTGGCGTTGCACCTGGGAAGTGCATGGATCATCCGTATAAAAGCACAATCAAGGATAAATTCCATCTAATCTGGGGACCTGTGAGTAAATTTATACATAGGAATGATCTGTGCAGCACTAAAGATTAACTGTTTTGTGTGGGTTATGTGTCTTAGCTAAATCTGTAATTTTAAATCCAAAGGTCAAATATCAAGTAAGATATCAAGCCTAATTTTAGTGCGGATGGTATAGCAAGGTTTTAAAATTCGTTTTATTATATGAAATGTTAATTTTATAATTTTTTATACGACTGTGAAATGCCTTTATGATACTTGCTATCGAATAAAGCTTATTTGAAATGAAGATACTGATACTTCTAAAAGTTTATTAAAATCTGTATTTGAATATTACTTGCTTACTGTATTTGAACATTTGAATGTGATCACGGCAACCATGTAGACTGATTTAATAAGTAGACCTACCACAGTTTAGGATACCATTGTTTAGAAAAAAGTTATGCCAGGAACTTTGCTTGTTTAGACCAGATATTTCATATGAAGCGGCTAACTGAAAATACAATTGGGCCAGAAGTGTCAGTCTTTAAACTTCGTTGGGCAGCTAGATACCTAGTGATCCCCATGTTCTGGCACATGAGGCATATCTACCATTGACGCGAGCCACAATACCCCAAGCTGAAGTCCGAAATATGTTCCTCTGTTTTGGGGGCCAAGTCACAGGCCAGGTACAAATTGGTGGCGTGGTCTTTTCCCCACTTCCCACTAGATGTCTTCAAAGGCAAACAGCCTACAGAAAAACATATAAGCTTTTGGCAAGGGGTGGTGTGATGGTGTCCAAGAATATTTAGCAATGCGGGCTCGGTTTAAATTAGAGAAACTCTTTAGTTAGTAGCCCTTTTGTCTCCCTCATGCACATAAGCCAAGTACGTTGACTTCAAAAGGGCAGTCTCTGATTTGCCGATGTTATCAGGGCTCTCCCACAGTTTGAGTAGGTCTAGCTTCTTAAACCAGTTAAAAACAAAGCACAGCCAGGGAACCTTAAAAATCCCACCCATTTTCATCAGATCCCACAGGGTGTCCCTGAATACTAGTAGTTCAGAGGTTGACCAGATGCAGATCCAGTATACTAATGCTTTCAGCTGTGCCGCATCCAAAATATATTTTACACCTAGATCAAGAAAAAGCAGGATAAGGGGAGAGCTGTTCAGAATTGAGATCAATGATCTTACTAAATTATTTTCAGCTACCGCCAGCTTCTGGGTGTCAGTATACTCCCAGACTTCAGCTCCAAAGAGTATTGCACTTTGAGCCTTCGCTCGGTAGGCCTCGTGGGCTGGTGAAATTGAGGGGGAGCAAGTCCTCTTATGCAGTTGAAGTATCGCACTAGCTCTATGATCTGTTAGAGAACTTTTAGTAATTCGCAGTTCCCATTTAAACTTAGCAGACAAATTGACCACTAAGTAGTCAAAACATAAAACCCTTTCAAGGGGTTTATTGGCAACATTTACTAAGCTACTTCTAACTGTGCCTTTACTACGTATTTAATTCAAGACCCATTGCCATGCAGAATTCAAGAAACTTATCAATCAGGTTTTGGAGACCCCCGATGAGTTCTTGAGATAAGAAGCAAACCGTCTGCATAAAGGATTACGGGGATTTATTCTCTATTCAAAACAGGCCTTAACCACTTCATTGATATACAGAGTAAAACACGGTGGCGAACCCCACAGAGAATAGGTATGCAGGTAGTCAGTTCGCCCCACTACCACAGCGGACTTGGGCATAATTCATGTTGTATATTTTATTTTATTTTTTCCACCTAGCAACAACAAGATACATCAAATATGCAATGACCATTTTCCATATAAGTCACAGTGTCTTCAAGCATACAGTGCCATCCAAAAAATATAAAACATATAATATAATCTACGGCATATAACATAATATTTATCACACAAGGATTACCATTCTAGGATCTCACTTCTTGATCTCTTGTGCCACAGCTATGACCAGACATGACTGTTACATAGGAGCTACTGTGGTAAATTGTTCAAATCAGTAACTGTCACCCTTCTGTATCTGTACGAACCTCTGTATCTGACAATCAGGAGTCATCTTGAGTTTGTTGCAAATAATCCATTAGTGGTTGCCAACAATATTTAGGTCTTGAGGCAAGGGATATTTCCTCCACATTTACCCTTAATGTTTCTTTACAATACAACACTCAGTCATCCAGTCCTTAAATCTGGGCCGTCTTTTGCTACCCCACTTTCTGGCTACCCGTCTTTTTGCGAGCAGAAGTGTGACCTCCAGGAATTTACGTCTTTTGGCCAATTTGAGTTTACGAATTTGCAGCAGACACACTAGTGGTGTGTTAGGGATTTGTTCGGACAGCATGATCGTTAGTGTGTCTATAATTTCTTGCCAATACTTATTCAGACTGGGGCAGGCCCATGCTATGTGCAGGAAGTCAGCCCCGGGCGCCGAGCAGCGAAAACATTTGTCATCCGCTTTAAGGCCGTATCGGTGTAGTTTAACCAGTGTATAATATGTTTGGTGGATAAACTTAAAATGAATAATATTTAGATTACAATTTGATGTAAGTAAGTGTAATTATGCACAACTGTAACTCCAGTCTTCTTCGGATATTGTTTCCCCAGTTGTCTCCTCCCATCTCTTAAGCGATCTATCAGGTCCTAGGATCTGTTCGTTCTGAGAATATATAGTGAGTATATAGTTTGTACGCGTGGGTGCTGTCAATAGTATCTGTAGTGCGTGCAGTGAGTTCTTCTTGGAATGATTCATACAAGTCTTTGACTGCTGCGCGATAATTCTTGTTGTGAAGTCTAGCAATGAGACTGACCAGGCTACCAGGGGCCCCCATTTCTGCAAACCCTCCAGAGATTTCATGGGGCACAAGACCAAATGCAGATCTCAGGTCAACTAATGCCACATATAATCTTTGATTGATGAACACCACATATTTACAATATATCAGTGTGAACCTAAACACTTGATCATAGGTGCTGGTTTTGGCTTGAAACTCTGCTTGAAGTGTGGACAGAACACATTCCCTATCAATCCAAGTTTGCAATTTATCAAGGATCTGCCTTGAGAAAATCTTTCTGGAAGTAGTCTGTTAGGCTTTTAGGGCCAGATGTACGATGCTTGCAGTTTGCGACTTTAGCTGGTTCGGAAGATGCTCAGGAACCCCTCGGCATGAGGTCCTTGGATCCAGATTTTAACACATGAAAGGGCCTCTTCCTCCCTAGTAGCAGTGGGAGCCCTGGCCACCTGCTGCACTTTATCCATGCTTGGGCCTTCCCTCAAAATATGACCTTGTTGCTCTGGCGGGTGGGCATGGGGCTGACCACGTTAACTCTCTCTCTCCTGACTGTTCTCTTTTTATGTGTGTGGATGGCTTTCTGGAGTGGTTAGGGAAATAATACAAAGGAACACTGTTAGGGTTTGGCCACCCGCTTGGTGGTAGTTTCTAGTTTATTCCACATGAGGTACTTCATGTTCATGAGGTATGGGGTGGCAGGGATTTGGCTACTGTTTTGTTTCTTTGTTTCCTTTTGACTTACACCAGACATTGCTCCACATGGATGGGTTAGACTTTGAGCCCAGAATGCCCCTTCCATTCCATACCGATATGGTCCTGACACACCCAACCACCCATCAGGTTGATGCAGACACTCCAGGCATTATTTGTCTTTTGACCTGGATTGTTAATATGGTCTTGGATCCTGTCAAGAGGCCGGTGTTGAAGCGGGCCAAATGATACTGCGCTGATGTGCTCCTACTGCAGGCGACCTTCTTGGTGGGCACTACATGCCCCTTCCTTGCCCATGTGGGGTTCATGCAGGTGTTCCACGTGGGCTTTCTCCGGGGGTCATCGGGGACGGCCAATTTTGTTACATTAATAGTCCACAAGTAGACAACAAGATTTGGCATGATAACCAGGGTCGCTACATAGCGGTATACAGTCTTCTCCAAGGGCACAACATTGCCCTGGCGAGCATCTACGCACCTTCATCAATTTAATTACTTTGTGCAGACTCTGGAGGCCCTGGTGACACAATTAGCAATGTGATACTGGGTTCTGGGGGAGACTTCAACAGGGTGGCAGACTGGGGACTGGACCTCCAGAGTGGGGGGCACCGATCAGCAGCTGTTCCCACTCGCCCAGTTTCTCAAGGCCATGGGTTTGATGGACACATTATGAGCTTCACACGCAGAGGAACAGGGCAATACCTTTTACATAGGGACACACACGGTCTTCTCCTGGTTAGCCTATTTCCTTATACTGGTTTCAGAATCCCACAGGGTACAGGACACACTCATACATGCTTGTGGTCTCTCAGACCACTTCCCTTTGGAGCTACAGCTGTGAATTAGCACAGGGCATTCACAACTGGGCTGGATACTGAATGCCTGCTGGCTACAAGACACCAAGGCAATATGCGCATTCACTCTGTCATACAAAGATACAGGGACACTGTTGTATTCTACATATTAGTTTAATATCTACTCTAGCCCTGCTGCCTCTAGCTGGTCAGCCAGAGTGTGTTTTGGTATTAGAATGTTGGTGTGCCTGTGATGCGTGGAATGCCTGGGTGACTGAGTGGGTTGAATGTGGCAGTTGGAGATGGGCTGAGCAGCTAGGGAGGCTGCTCCTTGTGGGGCTGGTACCACACTAGGCTGGCTGGAGTCATCACTGATGTAACTTGATCTGAAGACTGAATAAAGAAGTCTTGAATATACATCCTGGCTCCTGGTGTCTTTCCACATAGGACACAACAGACACCAACACTGGAAAAGTCGAGTCCCCAGGGACGCTCTGGAAGGCATTAAAGGCCATCGTCAAGGTTGACATTATTGGCAAAGAAACACAGACAGGAGATGACTGACTTGGAGACCCATATTTTAGAGTTAAAGGCAGCTTATACTGTATCCGGCTCCTCTGCTGTCCTTAGAAACTTCTTACATGAACTAGAGACATTGCGCCAATTGCTTCTAGACGAGGCCAAGGCTAGAATGGGCTCGCTATACGTAGCAGCATCTATCAGTGGAGAGATAAGACTATCAAGACACTGCACTGGCTCTGCTCCAACACAGCACATTGTACCCCTCTTGCATACATAACAGACGAGAGGGGAGTCAGGCATGCTGAGGATACAGTCATTGCCCAGTGTTTTTACGCCTATTACATGTCACTCTACACACAACCACCTGGGGGAACTTGAGGTCCTCCAGCGATTGTGGAGAGTTTGCCCATGCGTCCCCTATCTGAATTAGTATGAAACTCGCTGGACAAGGACATCACCTGCGAGGAGTGGGGTTGGCTTTGTTGCAGCACCACCCAGGCAGAACCCCAGGTTCCAAAGGTCTCCCAGTGAAGTTCTTTAAGGCTGCTTGAGGACTGCTTATGGACCCTCTCTAGAATATGTTTCAGTGAGCCCAAGAGACTGGCATACTTCCCCCTGATTTCTGACTAGCTGAAATAGTTATTATACCCAAATTGAGACACAGACCAGGCGACTGTTCCTGTTATTGCCCTACCGCCCTCCTAAACACAGCGGTTAAGATTTGGGCAAAGTCCCTGGCCAAAAGACTCTGTTCAGTGATTACTGCATTGGTCCATGCGGATCAATCGGGATTCATGCCTAAGAGTGCCACATGTCACAGCATATGGCTGGTACATAATGCGCTGGCACTAGCAGATAGTCTACCAGGTGCTCACACCCTCCTGCTAATGGATTTCCATAAGGCATTTGAATCTGTCAGATGGGATTACTTGTTTTGCTTTTTGCAGAAACTTAACTTCAGGCCCAAATTCATTTATTGGATACAATTGCTATACTGACCTCCAGGCAATGATAAGATTGGGTGGTGCATTGTCTGGTTTATTTCTGCTGCATAGGGGGACAAGGCAGGGTTGTCCTCTGTGTCCCCTGCTGTTTGCCATTGTAATTTAGCCCCTGGCGGGATTACTGAGGGTAGATGCCCTGATGAGGGGCCTGGAGTAGGCTCTGGGGATTTCCGACAGGATCATGCTTTATGCCAGTGATGTCCTAATTTTCTTTGAGGCTGCCCCTAATTTGGGACCTGAGTCCTCCAGATCCTGCGAGTCTTCCGGGCTTTTCTGGGCTCCTGATTAATAAATCTATGTCATCGGTTTCCTCCCTGGCAAAACCCTTGTTTGCCCTTGAATGGCCCGCCAATATATGGGTCCTCAGGGAGGGCTTCCAATATCTGGGTGTTTATGTGACCAGTGACCCCAGTTGGGCCTGGAAATGAAATATTCAGCCCCAATTTGAACGGATGTTGCAGGATCTTGGTTTTTGGACGATGCTGTTGCTGTCCATTCTTGGGCGCTTGACTATCTATAAGATTGTCGTCTTACTTCGCCTGCCATATCAACTGCAAATTTGATCCCCTTCCCTTCTCCAATTCAGTTTTTAGGAAGCTAGATTCTCTGCTGGGTGACTTCCCGTGGCGACAGGGTGCCCCAAGGACTGACCAATTTAAGTCTTATAAATCCTAATATGACAGTGGTTGCGACTCCAGATATACTTTCAAACTATAAGTCATCCTACCTTATCATCATAAATGAGTGGTGTTTTACTACCAGAACAGATCCTGCCTTTGCCACCGAGCTTTGGGCGATGAGAGAAAGAGCAACCACTCTGCCCCTGCTCTATGGAGGAGTTAGTTTGGAGCACCTCCCATTGGCCACCAAAATTGCTCTTCAAATCTGGCAAGATGCTCACAGAGCCCTTGGCTGGAAGGGACGCCTGACAAAAGAAACTCTGTTATGGCCTGGGACCCAGTTGTTACAGGTTGTGGGGTGGAGGGCTTCATATCCTGGGATGTGATTGGCATATATATGTAAGTTGGGGGATGTCCTGTTAAAGGGCCACAATAAAATCCTTCCTTGAGTTACAGGAAGAGTATGACCTCCATCACACACAATTTTGTAGATATCTACTGCTCCACATGCTCTCACCAATAGCGCCTGGTTTCAGGGCAGAGTGGTGAGGTGGACAACTAAAAAATACAAAAAATACAAAAAAACAAAAAGAACTTAACTGCTGCCCAGCGCATCGCAGCTCTTCTGCTCCTCTCTGGCTCCAGTACAGCCCATGCTCCCAGACTCCCCTGCGGCCAATATACACACTGTTCTCATGCTGCTGGCTGCATGAGAGCAGTGCCGGTCCTATGCCTTCTGAGGCCCCGGGCGAAAGGGAAGATGTGAGGCCCTCTAATTGCATATTGCATCGCAAGAAGTAACATCACAGAAAGCGACTTCGCACAACTTTTGATCTTAGTTCTTTAGCATCACTGAAGCAAACTAATGTGGATATCAGTAACATGGACATAAAGTAGAGGAGATGGAAAACAGGTGAGCAATTATCCATGAGTTTAACACTTGCCAGCTCCTTGAATGATTAGTTGGACATACCCCCAAATTCCAAAGGAACCAGAGGGTCAAGAACATGATAGGCATTCAATTATGACAGCATATTTACTGGTTAAATAAATGTGGAAATATACTAATGTCAGCTTCATTTTTCCACAAAACCATATATAAATGTGGATAAATACAGATAAAATTGGCAAAAAATAAATGTGGATAAATACAGACGGAAATGCCCATAAAAGAAATACCATAAAACCGGGAGCCCTATTCATAATGTACCACATCATACTGGAGAAAAACACACCTCACACCATAACCCCCAAACTAAAGCTCCTAGGCTCACTAGGTTACTATGTTATTGGGTTTCTGCAGTGATTTGCCATGGAAATATTTTCACAACAAATTCATTGGTGAGAATGTAGGGCAAATCACCAACATACTCAAGCATCATGTGGCACACACTGTCATCTTTTTCCTCACGCACCAAAAGCTACAAGCAAAGAGGTGTATTTATGACATTAGTGGCCTTGGGACACCTGCTTAGCATTCATCATGTTCCACAGTCAACTCGTACTCTACTTCATCTGCAAAAGATACAGCGATTATTTACATCCAGATGGTATATGGTCCCTGCCCCCCCCACGCGCTCATTCTGTGCAAGTAAAAGAGCAAAGAGGGGTATATGGCAGCCTAAAATACTGTCGGCCATTTTAGTCTTTTTTCTGTCTGTGGGGTTAGCCTTTCTCTAGTTGTAGCCCAAACTCATCACTTAGGAGGTCCTGGCGACTTGCAGACATAAATGCAGAAGACAGCACATTGCTTTTCTACTCTGCGTAGGAGAGCTCGCACTTCACTAGGTGCAACATATTTTACCTAACCCCCTAGTAGAATTTACGGTCAAAAATGGCTCCTACTGAATCTGGTTGATGAAATCTGAATGTTTTTGACATCCAATAAAATGTTACGATGTAGATTTCAGCTGATTTCATCCTCTTCTTGGAACTCGTTGCCGATGTCTAAAGGCATGCATGTTTATTTTTTTATTTATTTTTAATCTAGCGAACTTCTTCGGGCAATAGTTTAATAAAGTCTAAAAAACATACTCTGCGACTAGACGCAGGAAGCACCAGTTGAAACTGGTTCACGGGAATTTCCAATAGTGATTGCATGTGGCGAGGGCCAGGGGCAGTCTGTCACTGCTGGTTTCACTTCCCACACCACCGAGATGGCAGGCACTGACTTTGTAGTGAGCTACCCCCATGTTCCCACCAATGATGTCACTTAGAACTCACTCAGGCGTCAAACACACAACAGCACCCTGAGCAGCACACACAATGACAAGCCTGGCAGAGAGACTCACCTGTTCTGTGCCTCGCCAGCGACGATGGCATCTGGGAGTCTGGAGAAAGGCTGTCTTTGTATGACACACACACCACGAGCCATGCGACTTTTTTATTAATTTTGAAATTAATCAGCACTTAGATAATGGGTACAGGATGATGAATAAATAATTGGCGATGAGTGAATGCCTGCAGTGATGCACGAAGAAACGCAGCAAGGATTTCAGGGCTTAATGTAGAAACTTATGACAAGCGATGGACCAGGAGTCTCTCTACAGTATGCAAATTTCATCATCATGTGTATATATAATATAGCAGGAGGTCTCACTTCTTACCTTACGTAACGACGTTAAACAACTTATGCCAACCAACAACCACGAACGGGGCCCGTCCCGAACTGACTCCCGACTCCACCCTCCTCCTGGCCAGGGAGCAAGCGTATGGGGTGCATGCTGCGTCACAGTTCTGTTAACTACTGCAGTGGAGAGCGGGGGCTGGCCAAAATGATGTCAAGGGCCGTCATTAGTAGCGCTTTCGCGCGCTACCAGATTGACGGCCCTTTGACCCACATCATTAACGGCCTGGCCTGGCGCCCGCGCACTGAGCTCGGCACCACCACCACCACTAAGGCACCACCACCACTAAGCTAGGTGGTCACTAAGCTAGGTGGTGGGGTGGGTGCACGGTGACTGACTGACGGACTGCCTGCCCTTACTGTAATGTAACTTATTAGTTATTGCCTCAGTAGCGCGAGTGCGCGCAGCGCTTTTTTACCGAATTTAATGTCGGGCCGCGGGGCGTCCGGGGCCGGCCGGAAGTGGGCCCCCTGTTCTGCGATCTTCTGCGGAGCTGGCGGCGGGGCCCCCAGGAGCGCGAGGCAGCTGCCCATACCGCCCATGGCTAGGACCGGCCCTGCATGAGAGCAGCATCAGGATTGGCCTAAGCACCCTGGATTTTGTGCTCCAAGAGAGACTGGGAGCCTGCGCATGCTCTCTCGAACCCGTCAACGCAGCTCAGGTTAGAGACATTTAAGTGCACATGTCAGTTTGGCCGTCCTAAGACGGGCGACCAAACGCACATGCCCAGTGCCCACCACTCCTCATCCGTGACTGCCCGCACAAAGGCCCTGCCCCCATGAGCGATTATTTACACCGATGGTTCGACTCAACAGGCCACGGTGTCTAAAAATGCTTACTCAGTAGCATGTGCTATAGTTCCAGGTGCAATGGTGAATGAAGAATTCAAATCTTCCATAGTGCAAACTTAGGCACTGAAAGACTGTACTGCACAATTAGCTGATCTGCGTGCTTTAGTTCTTGCTCTTGAGTTTGCTGATCCAAATGTTTCGACTCTCATTGAGATTCTTATTACTATATTCAGTCTTTGACAACCTATTCTTCTGGTCTCAAAATGAGTATTGAGATCCTAAAGGCAGCACAATTAAGCATAAAACGCTTTGGGCTCCAGTGGCAGATCTTAAACAATGTTTGCAACCCACACATGTTATACGTACTCTTGGCCATCAGCGTGACGGGGCACACGCTGTTAGGAATAGTTTGGCTGATGAAGCAGCCAAATCTGCAGTAGCCACGTGTTCCATAGCAGCCGTTACTAGATCCATGAAGGAGATTGATAATGACATTTTGGCAGCGATAGCTGCAACAAAGGAGGGCCTTAATTACCCGCAGGGTTTCCCTTCCAAATATTCTTATCAGATAACTCCTAAACAAGTTCCCTTTGCTAGAATACAAGACGTTGGAGATTGGCTGATTCCCAACGCGGACCACAGACACACTTTTATTAAAACCGCATACGAAGGCATGGCCTCGACACAGGCTGGATTGTCTGCTACTGTTTCTATTTTGCAGCAGCGATACTGGTGGCGTGGTTTATATAAACAAACCGGCAATTATGGGCTTTCTTGTGACATTTGTCAGCAGAATAATCCATCTGTGGTTACACATCCTCCAAAAAGACTGCTCAGCATTGCTAATCAGCCTTTTGCTTGTGTGCACCTTGAGCAATGCGGTCCTTTCTCTTCAGAAACTGCATACGAATATATTTTAGTTGCAGTGGATTTGTGCACCAGATGTCTTTGGGTGAGGCCACAATGCAGTGCTCACGCTTGAACTGTCATCAGGTATTTGTGTGTCTTTGAAGGGATTTTTGCCTGTGGCACCTTTCATTCTGACCAAGGTCCAGAGTTCGCCTCTAAAGTGTACAAGGATGATATGTGATCTTTGGGGGTGCTGGTACAATTTTCGTCTCCATATAGGCCTGAGGGCAACTCAATTGTGGATTGAAAGAACTATGACTTAAAGCAATCCTTGACAGCTAGAGTCTTAGGTACAGCCAGGAACTGGATAGCCCATTTGTATGGCATCCAATGTGCACTTAATAATCTCCCTAGAAGACCTATGGGTGGGAGGACCCCATATGAAATGCTCTTTGGCACTAAAATGTTTGTGCCAGACCTTGATGGTCTAGACGTTGTGGTGGCTGCCGCAATCTTTGACGTAGATAATCTTTCTGCTATGTTACAGAATCTACAAGAGATCAGTGCCAGCCTTGCTACTGAACATTTGTCTTCAGCAACTGACGGGGCGCTACAGAATCCAGTGGTCGGCTGGCTTCCTAAAGTTGGATATCTGGTCTGAAAAAAAAGGTGGAAAAAAAAAATTTGGTTCCTCTTATCGTGCACCGGTTCCAGTGCTTGGCCTGAAGGGTACTCGAACAGTTATTTTACCTCCTCTACCAGGTCAGATACTTCTGGGGAGCGACCCTTGACTTTGCCAGGTAGGTCGCTCCCCCCGTTGCAGCTACACCAGCCTTTGTGCCTCGCACCCTTGTCTCCTGCTGCACCAGCCCTTGTGCCTCGCACCCTAGCTCCTGCTGCCCATTCCTGGGTGCCGTTTTTTCCCTCGTCCCCCTGTGCCCACTGCCAGCTTTCCTGCTGCTGCTGCCCCTGCGGACCCGCACCCACGCCCATTCGCTAAACCCCTGCCTCCCGCCTCCCAGCTGCTCCTCCCTCCCAGCTCCCCTTAAAACTGGTGAAAGCGGGCGGTGAGGAGAGCGACCCTTGACCTTGTCAGGTAGGTCGCTCCACCCCGCTGCAGCTGCACTAGCCCTTGTGCCTCGCACCCTTGTCTCCTGGGTGCTGTTTTTACTCTCGCCCCCCAATGCCCACTGACAGCTTTCCCGCTGCTGCTGCCCCTGCGGCCCCGCCCTGCACCCGTTCGCTAAACCCCTGCTGCCCGCCTCCCAGCTGCTCCTCCCTCCCAGCTCCCCTTATAATGGTGGCACCTGCGGGCCGCGCCGCTGGTGCGCCGGAGGCGTGCCTAAGGCAAGCCCGTCTGCGCCCGTCCGTGCCTGGAACCCCTGGACCCCGCGAAAGCCACGACACCAGACTCCACTACGACGCCAGCAGCCTCCACGCACTCAACGCCAGCCGAAACCACACCTGCTTCCAGGCCGCCCTGAAACGGACCCATGAACCCTTCTCCTGCCACACCTGCAGCTTCACCTGCGACAGAACCACCAAACCTCCAAGGACTGGACCCAACCACCTCCGCTGCATACTCCTCAACACCCGCTCTGCACGCAAACACGCCGTCGAGCTCTGGGTTCTGCTCGACACCTCCGCCCCAGACGTGACCTTCCTGACCGAGACCTGTTGTAACGACTCCTTGGTGCCTGACATCGCAATAGCTACAAGATCACCCGCAGGGAACGCGCCAACGGAACCGGAGGAGGAATAGCCATCATCCACAAGTCCACCCTCAAGGTCGCCACCCACGCAGACGACACCCTCAACGCTGCCGAACACCTGCACTTCCGGATCCACACCGACCCCAACACCACCCTCAGAGGAACACTCATCTCAGACCCCCCGGACATTGGGCTCAGTTCAGCGACTCCATCGCCGACCTCGCCAGCACCCACGCACTCGCCTCCACAGACTTGAACTTCCACCTCAAGAACAACAACGACGCCAACTCCCCCACCCTGATCGCCAACCTCGGCCTCAGACAACTCATCACCGCACCCACCCACGCTGCCGGCCACACGCTGGATCCCGTCTTCTCCACAGGCACCCACGTCGCCTTCAACCACACCACCAAACTCCACTGGACCGACCACCGCTGCATCCATTGCACCTTCAAGAAACCAACCACGCACCACCGCACCCAACAGCTGCCTCGCCACTGCTGGAGCAAAGTCACCGAAGACCGGCTGATCACTACCCTCGCCCAGAACCCACCCACCGACCCCACCAACCCTGACGCCATAGCCCGCAACCTCAGACAGTGGATCGATGACTGCAGCAACACCCTCGCCCCACTCAAAAAACCCTCCAACAACCACACCAGCAAGACAGCCACCTGGTTCACCGACAAACTCCAGACCTCCTAACGTGCATACCGGAAACTGGAGAAAATGTGGCTCCACGAACGCATACCAAACAACCACGCAGCCCACAAGGACGCCACCGAAGACATCACCACCTCATCAGATTAGCCAAGAGATCCTCCTTCAAAGACCACTTGGATAACAATGCACACGACAGCAAAGAGCTCTTCAGCATTGTAAAGTAACTCTCCAAACCTAGCGCCAACGCCAACGATATCCTGCCCTCACAAGAACTGTGCGACTCACTAGCCATCTTCTTCCACCGCAAGATCGCTGACATCCACGACAGCTTCAACACCACGACCACCCAACTACGCCAGACTCCACCTCCCCTGTGAACACCACAAGCGCCATCATCCTGACCTCCTGGTCCAACGTCAATGACGACGAGACACGCAAGGTCATGAACTCCATCCACTCAGGATCTCCGTCAGACCCATGCCCACACCATGTATTCAACAAAGTAGATGCAGCCATCGCACCCCAACTACGGAAGGTCATCCACATCTCCTTCGAAACAGCGACATTCCTGGAAAGCTGGAAACACGTTGAAATCAACTCCCTCCTCAAGAAGCCCAAGGGGGACCCAAAGGACATCAAGAACTTCAGGCCCATCTCCCTGCTCTTGTTCCCGGCAAAGGTCATCAAGAAAATCATCAACAGACAGTCTGCCCACCACCTGGAAGACAACAACACCTTGGACCCATCCCAGTCCGGATTCAGACGAATTCACAGTACAGAGACAGCCCTTACTTTCGCCACAGACGACATCAGGCGTCAACTAGACAACAGCAAAATATCAGCCCTCATTCTCCTGGACCTGTCAGCCGCCTTCGACATGGTCTGCCATCGCACTCTAAAGACACGCCTCCTAGAAGCCATAATCCAAGAGAAGGCCCTTGACTGGACCATGTCCTTCCTCTCCAGCAGAACCCAGAGCGGCCGCCTCCCACCCTTCCGATCCGAAGCCACCGAAATCATCTGCGGCGTCCCCCAGGGCTCATCCCTCAGCCCGATGCTGTTCAAAATCTACATGGCCCCCCTCGCACAGGTGGCCCGCCATCATCTCCTACGCCGACGACACCCAGCTCATCCTCTCCCCCACCAAGGACCCACACTCCACCAAAACCAACCTCCATGAGGGAATGAAGGCCGTCGCCGACTGGATGAGAAGCAGCCGTCTGAAGCTGAACTCGGACAAGACAGAGGTACTGATCCTCGGACCCACCGCCTCAGCCTGGGATGACTCCTGGTGGCCAACCACACTGGGAACTGCACCAACACCCACCGACCATGCACGCAACCTAGGATTCAACCTCAACTCCTCCCTCTCCATGTCTAAACAGGTCAACGCCGCCTCCTCCTCCTGCTACAACACCCTCCGCAGGATCTACAAATGGATCCTGACGGAAACAAGAAGAACGGTGAAACAGGCCCTTGTCAGCAGCAGACTCGACTACGGCAATGTACTCTATGAAGGAATCCCAGCCAAACACCTACGACGACTACAACGCATCTAAAACGCCTCCGCTCGACTGATCTTCAATGTTCCCCGCCGCAGCCACATCACCGCCCACCTGAGAACCCTACACTGGCTCCCCGTTCACAAGAGGATCACCTTCAAGCTCCTCACACACGCACATAAAGCACTCCACAACCCTGGACCAGCCTACCTGAACAGCAGACTCAGCTTCCACACCCCCACCCGGCAGCTCCGCTACGCCAGCCTCGCCCTCGCCTCTGTCCCCCAGATCCTTCTCCTACCTCGCTGCCAAGACCTGGAACAACCTCCCTACCCACATACAGCAGACCCAAGACGTACTCGCCTTCAGAAGACTCCTCAAGACCTGGCTCTTCAAGCAGTAGCAGCACCCCCCCCCCCCTCAGCGCCTTGAGACCCTCATGGGTTATTAGTGCGCTCTACAAGTACTATGATTGATTGATTGATTGATTCTCAGTTAACAATGTCAAGTTACAACATCTGGCCGATTCTGAATAGTGTGACACCTGCTATTTCCTGTCCCACAATTTCAAGAACTCGAGAACCTGTAACATCTTCTGTTTTGCCAAATGACACTGTCATTGAGATGATCACTGCTCTTGAGCCTCCGACCATACCTCCTGTATCAACAGATATGGCAGATGCTGATCACACATATCCCACAAGTGGCTCTGTACATGATTTGCTGTCTACACCTTTGAATCGTGGCAGATATTCGGTTGATGCATCTTCCACATCATCAGGTGACCCGACACAATTGCCCATTTTTTAAATCTTAGTTTAAAAAGACTTATTTGGTTCCTCCCTGGACATACATTTGGTTGACCCTATTTTTAATTTTCCTTTTGATGTCCATTGGGTTTCTAACAGTATTTTTTCAACTCATCATGGTCACTACTTGCCTGAACGCTATGCTGCAAACTTTGTTGATGGAATTTTGGCCCCACATTCACCTTCACACATCATGAAGCGTGACCAGACTCTTGTTAACATTTCAGCATTCCCTGTTTTGGATGGTATCGTTTGGGATAAGGTGGTTTCCAAATTCACGGTCCTCCAGAGCTGATTAATGTACCATACGTCTTTAGAGTCTCTATGGGTGATGTGGTTACACAAGAAATTTGTTCTAATGATTGGGATGTGCATGCGATTCAAGCTTTGTTTTCAGATGTAAAATATTATGCTGTTTTTAATGCTGAAGACTTGTATATGAATTCTGATAATTATGCTGACCTCTTCTGTTATCAACATTATGGCCATCATTTCATGCACAAGACTAGTTTATTACGTCCTGCCGTAAATTAGACTCAGTGGGAGCATTGCCCCACGCCAGTAAAGGGCAGCTCGAAAACATTAAAGAAATAATGTACCTACTGGAGGGTATTCCATTTGTTTGCGCTTACACCTTGATGGATTAATCAGGTAGCTTTTGCCAGTAGACATTGGCTGGTTTTCCGGATGCCTTGTATTCAAAAATTTTCTACGATCACTTCCTCCTCTCTTTCACGCCTTTTTACAACTTCCAGGACTTGTTTTTTTTTGTATTGCACAAACTTTTGTTTTTGCTTTTTCCAAATGTAACTCTTTCGCTGCGGCAGCGATTTTACCGCTGTGCGGTAAACAAAAGAACAGGGCGGGGCCGTGACGGACCCCAACCGTCATCAGCACACGCCCACCCCTGGTCGTGACGGCTGGGGTTCGTCACCAGCATGGGAGGGGTTAATGAACACATCGATTTATATCTGCTCAGGCTTTTTGAACTTTGCTTTCATGTATGATCTACATACGATGGCCAGATCAGGGGAAGGGTGTAGTAAGGCTTACAGGTCCTTTGTCGACAATTGCGAAATTAGCATGAGCTTCGCTGTCATGAACCTGCTTTTGCACATGACACTGCAAGCATCTATTTTGCAATACTTATTTTTGCCCCTTTTACATAGGAGAACTGTCTGCTTTGCATATTCTTCACTGTGCTCTGAGGTTTAGTCTGCACATGATGTTCAAGGTTAAACAACACTGCCCCTTATTATTCGGTTCTGCTCTATCTCTCGCACCTAGACATAACAGGCTTCACACAGTTTACCTCTGGAAATCGTGTACTTTAATATTGCAAACACAAGCTGTTTTCACACACACAGAGAGACACCTTTCCAGAGAGAAGACCTATGTTTGTCCTGCGATGTGAACATTGCATCTAGGCCGTGACGTATGTGGGTCTGCTGACAAAGCCCAGAGGTCTTCTGTTTCATAATAAACCATCTCTTGTCACAGGAGGGTGGTTAGGTCGTTCTGTCCTTTTCCATCGTTTTCTATAACATGACATCCCCATTTGTATTCTATGGAATTGTAACAATGCTGACTATATTGTGTTTATGCATTCTACTGCTAGTATTGGCTCGTGTACTGCACCATAGAGTGCATTAGTTGAAATAAGCATTTTAAATTATACTGCGTCTCTGATTACTCGCATTGTGGACAAGTATGAGTGGCTAAGCGAAAGAGTGTCTAGCTCCTGTGATTTCCAAGATAGAGTTACGTGTTCTGGGTTGCATAATCTTGGTAGCTTCGCTGCAGATTGAGATCGAATGAAACACTATAGCTAGCCGGTAAGCGATTTTGGGTACAGATGTGGAAGGTTGGTACACCACCTATTCACTGAGGTCCTGTTTTCCTGTGCATAGTTTTGTGTATGTGCAGAATCCCTGCAACAACTTTTCCTAATATTTCTAATTCTATAACTCTTCTATTAAAACTAAATCTGATCTGAGCTGCACACCTTAACAACTGCTTGTCGCCATAATTTTCAAAATATGTGTACCACTGTTCCTAGATTAACCGCATCGCTGCGGCGGTTATTTTTCCGCTACGCAGCTTTTTTCTAAAAGCCGCATTAGATGACGAGCTCAGCTCGTCATCCGCACACGACCACCGTGGCTGATGACGAGCTGAGCTCGTCATCAGCATCGAAGGGGCTAATATGTCTGTGCAGTTTGGAAATCATCCATCTCCTTTAATGAATGAACCGGGACACCCATCAATGAAATGGGCAATTGACTTGTCTATAATTACATGTTAGCCATTGATTGCAATACATTTTCAGTGGCGAGGAAGAAAGGCATTTTATTAAATTTACTAGGCTCTGAAGGAGAGAGAATATTCACATTCTTGCCCCAGTTACCACCTCCCCAAGGTATTGAATCAGTAAAGTACTTTAAACAGACTGAAAACATTTCACAGAAAAACCCCATATCGTTATAGAGAGGTTTCATTTTTACACACGCCATCAGGTAATTAATACATTTATTGACTCTTATGTCGCAACTTTACGGACCTTATCAGCAAATTGTGTATTTGGAAATTCAATTGATACTTACATCAGAGATAAAATCATCACTAGTTGTTCAAATAAGAAAATTCAGGAGGCAGGAGCAACTACTTAGACACTGGAATCCTACATTGGCTGACAATATTTATATCTCCAAGAGCATGGAACGTTTGGTTTCTTCATTCAAAACTTAAAATTAATCTGGAGGGACAAAAGTTGCTTCCGTATCAACAAAGAAACGAATGGATATGAAATCAGTCAAGATAAAAGAATATGGACAATTGTTTTCGCCATTTAGTAGAGTCAACAAGAGATGTTGTACTCATTGTCTTTCAAAAACACACGTTGTTTTATTAAATATTTTCCAGCAATGGGCAAAGAATTCTTTAAATGCAGGAAAGTTGGACTCTTTGCATGTGTGTGTATGAAATAGAAATTGGCGAGGATTTCCATTTTGCAAGATTGTCCAAAAAGGAATATTACTGAGGAAGATGGAATTTTAGGAATAACTTGTCAGGAGGTAATTTATTAATATAATGGCAAAAAAAGTTGCAGGCAAGTGCTGATTGTTGTGAATGAGTTGAGTGTAAATGAAGATGGGAAAGAGTGAATTGAATGAGGTTGTTTGTGGTGTTGATGAGGAATATTTTAAACAACCAATTTGCACCATTTATATAAATAAAGGATTCGAAGTCATGACTGATTCTAGATCGCCTTTTACTATGGTGTACGACACATTCTTCCAAGAACATTTTGATGGTGTCAAATTGGAACTGAATGATATTCGAGTGTAGGGTTAGGGTAAAAAAAAATATGTTTTGGGATATTTTATAAGTACTGTTAAATTTCATTATGGAAAAATAGTGGGCAAGCTGTATGTGGCAATTGATGGCCAAGCATGTTATAGGATGGAGACATAAAGGTAGAATGGGTATAGCTCTTAATCCTAATGCTACAAATCCTGTTTATTGTATAGAAATGGACGAGGAAGTGTGTGTGTTTTAGAAAAGGATTATGATATTGAATGCTTACTACATAATTTCAAAGATGTTCTCTGGAAAGAGTTGGAAAAGGCTAAAGGTTTCACATACAACATAGTCCTTCAGAAAAACACCAACCCAGTAAGAGACAAATTTAGACATGTTCCCATGAGCTCCAGGTTTGGATTATCTAGTATGTTATATGAGATCTGTGAAGCTGGCATTATAGAACCTGTTGGTGCTTCAGAATGAGTATTCGCCAATGTGTTAGTTTAAAGAAAAGTGATTTTAGGTTATGTCTCGATTTTAGGTCTATAAACAAACACATTGTAGTTGACTGCCAATCATTACCACACATACAAGATTTACTTGCTAAGACTGATGGTTCCTGAGTGTTTTCCACACTGTATTTGAAATAAGTGTATCACCAAGTAGAACTTTCTGAAAACTCTATTCACATCACTACTTTCATTATGTGTGAAGGAGCTAACAGGTGCAACAAGACGCCATTTGGTTTGGCTTCTGCTTCCTCAGTGTTCCAGAAATTGATGCACATCCTATTGGGAGCATCGAGGGGGCTGTGGCCTTTCAGGATGATATTCTTCTGTACACTGATTCAATTGCCAAACACAATTAGATTTTAGATACTATTTTAGATATTCTCATGGAAAAGTGAATTACTTTATAACTGGAGAAATGTAAGTTCTTGTCTCATAAAGAAGAATATTTGAGGCTCAAAATTTCAGAGGAGTGCATATTCGGAAAAGATTATCTTTTAAAGTCTGAGAAGTACCAACACCTTCTTACAAAGATCAACTTAGGTCATATTAGGGCTTTGTGAGTTTTGTTTTCGCTTTGTAGAAAACTTTCCCTCAATAGGAACTCCGTTAAGAATTTTACTAAAAAAAGGACTTACATTTTTATGAAAGCCGCAACACGACAATGCATTTTGTAATATCAAGATTGGTATCATTGATGCACCCTTTTCTGATTTCAGCAAAAGAATCATAATAAAAGTGGATGCCAGTGCATCTGGTTTGGGTTCTATTTTTAAACAAATCAAAGGGAATAAAGAGGTCACCATTGCCTTTGCCTCTTGGGTTTTGTCACAAGCTGAATTGAATTACTCGCCTATTGAAAGGGAAACCCTAGCATGTTCTTGGGTGGTAGAGGATTGTTGTTCTTATGTGTGGGGAAAGTCTTTCATCATTTGAACTGATCATAAATAACAATTTTTTTGCTTAACAACAATGGAACTGGAAAGGCATCTAGACTGATTTGCTCATTGGCCAAACTATAGGATTATAACTTTAAAGTAACTTGTATTCCTGGTTGTTGGACCATGCATCTTTTGGCGTGTTTCCCCGGTCTTTTTGCTTTCTGCTGTCCTGGTTTTGCCTCTGTTTTTGCTGGTTCAGTGTCTCTGCACACTTTCTCACTGCTGTTCAGTGTTAAAGTGCAAGTGCTTCTACTTTAAATTATGTTATGGATTAGTTTTTTTATGATTGGCATGTTTGATTTACTGGTAAGTTCCTAGTAAGGTGCACTGAGCCTGTCAGGCCTGTAAATCAATTGCTTCTAGTCGGCCTTCAGCACTGATTGTGCCACCCACAGAAGTAGCCCTGTAAAGATATCTTAGACCTGCCACTGCAGTATCTGCACACAGTTTTTACAGCCATGTCAACTTGGCAAGTGTACCCACTAACCAAGCCCTAACCTTCCCTTTCATTACATGTAAGTCACCCCTAATTTAGGCCCAAGGTACCCCTAAGGGCAAGGTGCAGTGTATGGTAAAGGCAGGACATGCACTGGTGTGTGTGACATGTCCCGATAGTATAATATAGTGTGTTTCATTTTTCACTATTAAGAATCCATCTGTCCCATAGGATAGAATTGGAGAAACTTTGGTACAAATTCCCATTGGGACAAGATAGAGAAATTGAGTTTAGTATGCCTGAACTCAGCATGTAAAATGCATCTTTAAGTAAAGATGATTTTTATGTTGTGTGTTTGAAAATACCACTTTAAGAAAGTGGGCATTTATTTGCTTAACCATCTTTTGTGCCTCTGCCGGGTTGTGGATTGACTGTCTCACTTTGGAGTGACAGGAGCTGGGGGTGGTTAAGGTGTATCCTGCCTTCCTTGGATGAGTCAGGGCTGGGCTGAATAGATCTGGGCTACATTTAGAGTAGTGGGAGGAGATTTCTTTGCATCTGAATAGGCCTGGTCTGCCTTACACAATGCTGTCTTCACCTCCTGCCAGGAAGCTGGGCCAGAGAGGACAGAATTGATTTGGACTAAGGACAGAGACTCTTTGCCACAAGAGAACAAAGGGAGATGTGGTATAAATATTGGGGACCAGACCCTCAGAATTTTAGAACTCTTTTGAACTCGGAAACCTTCAAAGAAGAAGAGCTAGAGAAGCTGTGAGGAGGAACTACCACTTTGCTGTATTGGCCTGCATTGGCTGCTTCTGTCTTGGGCAGACAAAGGACTGGAAGGGACTTTCTGTAACTTCTTTGATTGATTTTCTCCAAGGGCTTGAGGTAGAGGTTGACCCCTGTTCAAAAAGTCTTAGGAACAGCAAAGACATCACCTACCTCTGGGTACCGCCTCTGGGACCGCGGGTCTCAGTCGCCACAGAGGGAAACCGCAACCTCACACCATCACCAAGACCGCCGTTGGTTCTGTGTCCTGAAGGCACTGCAGAGGGCACCGCGGCAATTTGCACTGCAACCCTGGTCTCACCAACGACGACCACCACCTCTGCCACTGAGCCCCTGCTTGCACCGTGACCTGTGGGCACCACACTCCGCACCGCCTCTGTTAACTCCACCGCCCTGGTCTCACGGACAACACAGTTGAGAGCTGACTTCTCTGCCTACGTCTGGACCGTGGTTTGGGGGCACCACGTGTATGCTACATGAAGCACTGCCCGTTCTACACCGCAACTGCGGCCAAGCGACCCTACCCCCATCAACCGTCATTCTTCGACGGATGCCGCAGCTTGCACTGTGACCGTTAGCGCCGCAACGAGCTCCGTCGTGCACTGCAGTCCTGGTCTCACCAACACTGCTGGATGACCACCACCGAGCTGCAGCCTGCACCGCAACTCGTGGGCACAGCATGCTGCATCGCTCTGCTTCAAACCGCAGTCTTAGTCCGGATTCACAGAACTAACTTAAGACAAAATCCTACCGTTTTGGTATTCACAGAAGGCACTTACTTATTTTGGTATTCACAGAAGGCACTTACTCCTTTTGGTATTCACAGAAGTTAGGAGTCCTAACTTTAGGACTCCTAAATGCCTTCTGTGAATACCGAAAGTCTTAAAGTTAGGATTTCTCTCAATTTAGGAGTAGTAAAGTTAGGACACAATGTGTCTGCCAACTTTGGGAGATGTTCCAGTCTCCTAATACCGCTGATAAAACAAATGTCTTCATTTAAAAAAAAGCGATTAGATAATAAAGTGCCAACGTCTATTCTAAAAATGACACATATTTTTTATACAGACTTTTCAATAAGTAATCATACTAAGGCATTATAGGCATATAAAAGAAATAATATTGTGATGGTTTGTCAATGTCATGTTAATGGAGATTCATATGCTAACATTGAAAGGCCTATTTTTCACGCTGAGCTGTTTTGCACAAGATGTTTTTCTTTTAACTGCAGATGCTATAACTTTCCAGAAGCTGACTATTAGTTAGTGAATAGGAATTTGTTGTGTATTAGACAACTGATAGTGAGGCTCTCACCAGGAGGAGAGGAGACAGCAGGAAAGATAATTCATGGGAAGAGCTGTCTGAACCGCAAAATGTGGTCAAAGTATCTTTTCAAGGACTTGTATCTGTGGCCTACTTTGAGTACATAGGAAACTGGGGAGTTTACCTACTCCCAGGAGTTTACTGAAATCCTATTGCATACTGTAAACAAGGAATGCAATACTTGTTGCAATTCATAATTTCCCATTTTTAAATTAGCGTGTGTTCTTAGAGTAGGTGGTCGCAATTACTGGAGATTCGTCCCTAGGTTTTTTGAGACCATTTCTTTCTTTACAAGAGATTACTTAGAGCCTATTCCTGTTTACTAGATGTCTGCTGATTTATAGCTGAGAATGCTTTCCAGCTTAACAATTTTCTTTTTATTTGAAGTGCACAGGCTTCATGCTTATGCATTATTCTCTAATCAGAACTCTTTATTGTGTTTCTGAACTGACACCTTAAACTATTCGTAAACTATTTTGGATTAGGGGTACTGTCCTTGCATGGCACAAAATAGCCCATAAGTTAGAGTCCCAGATGCTATACTCTCCCAGGATGACCTTGCTGCGTAACCCCCTGTTGCAAGTTACGTGCGAAGGCATCTGTCGAAGGAAGCTTGAAGATCTTAATTATACTACTTGGGGAGACCTCTACACATGAGGGCAATTTCGGACTAAATAACAATTTTTCACTACACGTTCACCAACCACAATGGACACATTCCTGTATATCAGGCTCCGACAGAGTTTGAAAGCTGTCACACCTGCATTCCATGAGGAACCACCTACGTTGGAACCTCTACATGCTTTTTTACAGACAAGCCCTCCCAAACATGCCATCTCTCTTTTGTATAAACACACAGTTGCTACAACCCCATCTCGCCCTCCTAGAGCCAGGGTGAATGGGATAAAGATTTGGACACACCACCGACGGATGACCAATGGGAACGCTGCTGCGGTCATGCAGTCGCAGTCACTGGGAATAGCAGACTGAGACTTATCCATTTTAAATTCTTACATAGGCTGTACCATACCCCGGCTAGACTCCACAGATTCCATCTCAGGGTGAATGACAGTTGCGCTCGGTGTGGCGGGGAGGGCGCAGACTACCTACATATGGCGTGGAGCTGCCCCCTAGTGGCGGGATATTGGACGCAGGTGTTTGAGGGCCTTTCAGGCATGTTGAGGATATAGCTGACACCATGCATACTGGTACGATTCAGAAAAGGGGGTGGTGATGAACAGAGTGTCTGAATTAAGCAGACCACTCTTACCCAGTCCAAAAATCAGGGCTTGATCCATCACCATTATTTATCTCACTGCACCATCCCAGCTCAGAACCTGACTATATGCAAATCAGTCTGTCCCTGGCCCAGTGCATCATGGGAACAGGGCAGACTAAACTACCAAGTCAATTCTTCACCAGAAAGGAGACAAGCTACCGGGGACCGGTTTCTGGCATTTCAGCCGTCTTCGGCCCGGCTTGCTTGAATCCTGATGGTGCAGTGAGAAAGGGACTCATGTCTGAGTATACTCTGCCACACCTATAGTGGCCAAAAACGATTCAGAAAAGGGGGTGGTGATGAACAGAGTGTCTGAATTAAGCAGACCACTCTTACCCAGTCCAAAGATCAGAGCTTGATCCATCACCGTTATTTATCTCACTGCACCATCCAAGCTCAGAACCTGACTATATGCAAATCAGTCTGTCCCTGGCCCAGTGCATCATAGGAACAGGGCAGACTAAACTACAAAGCCAATTCTTCACCAGAAAGGAGACAAGCTACCGGGGACCGGTTTCTGGCATTTCAGCTGTCTTCGGCCCGGCTTGCTTGAATCCTGATGGTGCAGTGAGAAAGGGACTCATGTCTGAGTATACCCTGCCACACATATAGTGGCCAAAAACGATTCAGAAAAGGGGGTGGTGATGAACAGAGTGTCTGAATTAAGCAGACCACTCTTACCCAGTCCAAAGATCAGGGCTTGATCCATCACCGTTATTTATCTCACTGCACCATCCCAGCTCAGAACCTGACTATATGCAAATCAGTCTGTCCCTGGTCCAGTGCATCATGGGAACAGGGCAGACTAAACTACCAAGCCAATTCTTCACCAGAAAGGAGACAAGCTACCGGGGACCGGTTTCTGGCATTTCAGCCGTCTTCAGCCCGGCTTGCTTGAATCCTGATGGTGCAGTGAGAAAGGGACTCATGTCTGAGTATACCCTGCCACACCTATAGTGGCCAAAAACGATTCAGAAAAGGGGGTGGTGATGAACAGAGTGTCTGAATTAAGCAGACCGCTCTTACCCAGTCCAAAGATCAGGGCTTGATCCATCACCGTTATTTATCTCACTGCACCATCCCAGCTTAGAACCTGACTATATGCAAATCAGTCTGTCCCTGGCCCAGTGCATCATGGGAACAGGGCAGACTAAACTACCAAGCCAATTCTTCACCAGAAAGGAGACAAGCTACCGGGGACCGGTTTCTGGCATTTCAGCCGTTCTCGGCCCGGCTTGCTTGAATCCTAATGGTGCAGTGAGAAAGGGACTCATGTCTGAGTACACCCTGCCACACCTATAGTGGCCAAAAACGATTCAGAAAAGGGGGTGGTGATGAACAGAGTGTCTGAATTAAGCAGACCACTCTTACCCAGTCCAAAGATCAGGGCTTGATTCATCACCGTTATTTATCTCACTGCACCATCCCAGCTCAGAACCTGACTATATGCAAATCAGTCTGTCCCTGGCCCAGTGCATCATGGGAACAGGGCAGACTAAACTACCAAGCCAATTCTTCACCAGAAAGGAGACAAGCTACCGGGGACCGGTTTCTGGCATTTCAGCCGTCTTCGGCCCGGCTTGCTTGAATCCTGATGGTGCAGTGAGAAAGGGACTCATGTCTGAGTATACCCTGCCACACCTATAGTGGCCAAAAACGATTCAGAAAAGGGGGTGGTGATGAACAGAGTGTCTGAGTTAAGCAGACCACTCTTACCCAGTCCAAAGATCAGGGCTTGATCCATCACCGTTATTTATCTCACTGCACCATCCCAGCTCAGAACCTGACTATATGCAAATCAGTCTGTCCCTGGCCCAGTGCATCATGGGAACAGGGCAGACTAAACTACCAAGCCAATTCTTCACCAGAAAGGAGACAAGCTACCGGGGACCGGTTTCTGGCATTTCAGCCGTTCTCGGCCCGGCTTGCTTGAATCCTAATGGTGCAGTGAGAAAGGGACTCATGTCTGAGTACACCCTGCCACACCTATAGTGGCCAAAAACGATTCAGAAAAGGGGGTGGTGATGAACAGAGTGTCTGAATTAAGCAGACCACTCTTACCCAGTCCAAAGATCAGGGCTTGATTCATCACCGTTATTTATCTCACTGCACCATCCCAGCTCAGAACCTGACTATATGCAAATCAGTCTGTCCCTGGCCCAGTGCATCATGGGAACAGGGCAGACTAAACTACCAAGCCAATTCTTCACCAGAAAGGAGACAAGCTACCGGGGACCGGTTTCTGGCATTTCAGCCGTCTTCGGCCCGGCTTGCTTGAATCCTGATGGTGCAGTGAGAAAGGGACTCATGTCTGAGTATACCCTGCCACACCTATAGTGGCCAAAAACGATTCAGAAAAGGGGGTGGTGATGAACAGAGTGTCTGAGTTAAGCAGACCACTCTTACCCAGTCCAAAGATCAGGGCTTGATCCATCACCGTTATTTATCTCACTGCACCATCCCAGCTCAGAACCTGACTATATGCAAATCAGTCTGTCCCTGGCCCAGTGCATCATGGGAACAGGGCAGACTAAACTACCAAGCCAATTCTTCACCAGAAAGGAGACAAGCTACCGGGGACCGGTTTCTGGCATTTCAGCCGTCTTCGGCCCGGCTTGCTTGAATCCTGATGGTGCAGTGAGAAAGGGACTCATGTCTGAGTATACCCTGCCACACCTATAGTGGCCAAAAACGATTCAGAAAAGGGGGTGGTGATGAACAGAGTGTCTGAATTAAGCAGACCACTCTTACCCAGTCCAAAGATCAGGGCTTGATCCATCACCGTTATTTATCTCACTGCACCATCCCAGCTCAGAACCTGACTATATGCAAATCAGTCTGTCCCTGGCCCAGTGCATCATGGGAACAGGGCAGACTAAACTACCAAGCCAATTTTTCACCAGAAAGGAGACAAGCTACCGGGGACCGGTTTCTGGCATTTCAGCCGTCTTCGGCCCGGCTTGCTTGAATCCTGATGGTGCAGTGAGAAAGGGACTCATGTCTGAGTATACCCTGCCACACCTATAGTGGCCAAAAACGATTCAGAAAAGGGGGTGGTGATGAACAGAGTGTCTGAATTAAGCAGACCACTCTTACCCAGTCCAAAGATCAGGGCTTGATCCTTCACCGTTATTTATCTCACTGCACCATCCCAGCTCAGAACCTGACTATATGCAAATCAGTCTGTCCCTGGCCCAGTGCATCATGGGAACAGGGCAGACTAAACTCCCAAGCCAATTCTTCACCAGAAAGGAGACAAGCTACCGGGGACCGGTTTCTGGCATTTCAGCCGTCTTCGGCCCGGCTTGCTTGAATCCTGATGGTGCAGTGAGAAAGAGACTCATGTCTGAGTATACCCTGCCACACCCATAGTGGCCAAAAACGATTCAGAAAAGGGGGTGGTGATGAACAGAGTGTCTGAATTAAGCAGACCACTCTTACCCAGTCCAAAGATCAGGGCTTGATCCATCACCGTTATTTATCTCACTGCACCATCCCAGCTCAGAACCTGACTATATGCAAATCAGTCTGTCCCTGGCCCAGTGCATCATGGGAACAGGGCAGACTAAACTACCAAGCCAATTCTTCACCATGGAGTTCTGGACTTTTTGGTTCCGTCCAGAGGTGTCAGGGAACAACACCCAAAGACCCCGGAGTTCCACCTGCCTTGGTGCGCAAATGAACAGAAACACGGGCTTCTCGATGGTGGCGTCAAAGACCAAAGGTTTATTACTGCAGGGACACAGAAATCACAGAATCTACACACGGGCAGAATCTAGGAGACTGTTCGATTTGTACATTGAGGGTTGCTCCTTATATACCAAAAATTGTGCTTCAGGCAAATATTTTACATGTCAGTACATTCCCAAACCTTTGTGTCTTAAACAATAAATATTTGGCGTTACACAGGAACTGTCGATAATATCTGATGCCAAACATCACGAAGAGGGGTTCCCACTAGTCCATCACAATCCCTTGTCAATATTGCATTCATGAGCCGGACCGCCTCATCGTAAAGTTCGTTACCTCCCCCTAATAAAGGCCCAGAGGGAAAGGAGCAGAGCCAGGTGCAGAAGATAGGAAAGCGGGATAAGAGATGTTTGGGGGTTGTAAATGGGCAAGGCTACCGGCTTCGGCCGCCTAATCATGATCAGGACAATGGACACGAGAACCAGTTCAGGTGGGCTGGCCTCGGGCAGAGGAGGCAGCCTTTGTCGAGTCATGCAGCTTCAGCGTGATCTGGTTTAAGGTGTACGTGTCATGTAAGAGGTGAATCTCCGGCTAAGACTACGTGTCCTTAATCAAAGTGGAGTGAATGAAGTGATCAGAGGCTATTGCATATGTGAGGGCAAGGAAACACAAAATGGCGGCCATGATATAAGATGGATGCCGTGGGTAGATCAGAAATGTGTTCATAACAGGAGTGCTCTTACCCGTATCGTAGCGAAAACACCAGGATATGCTAAATGGATCATTTGCGGTTCGCTGATACTAATATTATGTATTTCCGACAAACTTGAAAACACGGGTTCAAATCGTCACGGAACCTCAGACCCTCCTTTTGCCCTTACATAGGCAATTACTCAGTCTATATCAGAGTCTAATTCTATACTCATCAGGTCAGTGACATGTTGTTGTATCATCATCCTTTCTCGTGCCTTTTCTCCAAACGCAGGTGGTTTCCTAAAACAGGTTGCAGCACAAAGGCCACACAGGGCTGGACCACACTGGATAATCAGGCAGCATGAGAAGAGGAATATTAAGATGACACCAATGACCATTAGAACTTTCCATCCCCACGCTGAGATCAGAGTCCAAAACCACTCCATAAAGGACCAGTTTCCCTTGTCTACATGTATAGAGTCGGAAATCTTGTGTAGCTTAGAGATCGCCTCATAGACTGTTGGAGCATTATTAGGAATAAAGACACAGCAGCTCGATTGGATCATTCTGCATACCCCACCTCGGTCTGCAAGGATAACGTCTAAAACCATACGGTTTTGCAACGTCATGAGTCTATCCGCCTGAAGCTCAGCTGTTAGATTGCTAAGGGCACCAGCAGTTTCAGTAATAGTAGATTCAACTACCCGTGTTAGCTGACGTATGTTTCTACTATTGGCCATAGGTCCCCAGAACGGAAGGAAGCCTTTGAAAAAGTCTCCAGCTTCCTGACCAGCGGTATCTTCTTTGCTGAAGACACCTCTCGCTACTCTTGTTCTGTGGTAATCAGATGAAGCAGTGTATGTTGGAGGCAACAATCGAGCAATATAGCATGAACCTGAAAAGTCAGCAGGCAACCATGTATAAGCTTGGTCTCGACAAATGAAATAGGTACCCCTAGCAGTGAGGAAGGCAGGAGAAGAGTTAGCCGGAAACACATAAGTCTCAACGCACTCACTCCTCCCTAGCTGAGCTCTCGGATTTCTCCCATTACCTTGCAAACAAACCTGACCTCGGTGAGGTACGACCCAGATTGGAGTTGAGCTTTTTCGCTTGCTTTCTCCTAAACTAAGGCGATACTCTGAAGTATTCCAACTTAAATACACTCGTAGTTCGTCTCTAGGGTATGATGGAGTATTATTGACATCCTTGATCATGTCAATAATTCCCTGGACTAAAGCTTTGTTGGCAGAGTTATATTTAGTGGAACGTGGTGGACGCGGAGGATAGGTCTCAAGGGCATAAGCAAAGATGGTTTGAAGGGCCTGAAATGATCCATTGTAGCTGAAAGGCAAAACCAGATAGGGAATACCTTTATCCATAGTGTGGGGTATCAAGCCACACACCCAGCAGTCTGTAGTGTTAACTACCAATTGGTGTTGGTGCAAGAGCTGTACAAAAGTGTTGTTAATGAACTCTGTACGTCGTGCTTGCTCATGTTCAGGAAACGAGTGAAATGAGTGTATAGAGGAAACAGTAGAAGTAACAGGATCAAGGGGAGGTACTGTAGTAACTGGCACAAAAATCAGATTTATACTAAAGACTATTCCACCCACCAATGTTGCTAAAATAATCAAAAATGTAACGGCACATTGCATCAAAAAGCATTTGCTACGAAGAATTTTGTACAGTCTGTTTCTGCGAACATAAATCACATTTTCTCGTTGCAGCGCAGGAAGCTCCATCTTCTACAATCCGCTCGCGACCACTGATGATGTGTACGTAGATGAAAATGCCTCTGTCAGCCCTGGGAGTTCCCAAAACCAACAGAAAGATCGACCTTGTGTCAGACCCCTGCAAATTCAAACTAGGCACACAGCCACGACCCTACGGCTACCCAGACGGCAAGGCAATTTTAAAAACAATAAACAATAGCAAACTTCCTGGCTGAAAAGCAAAAGTTCAATATATATATATATCAAAATTACAATATGCAGTTGCCTGCTTTATTAGTCCTTTTTATGGCTTCTAAGGTTGTATCTCTTCTTCGTTGGTACTGTCTGATCGGAAAATAGTGTATCGCTAGCAGCTGTTGCAGAGTTTAAGTTCGCAGATAACAAAGTTTCTTCTGATGCTGGAGACAAATGTTCAATGTTCGAAGGAGTTTTCTCAGGAGGAGAGTCAGGTTTCAAAGTGTCAGTAATCAAATCGGCATCACTGAAAGGGATAAATTTCGGGGTGATTTCAGATTCGGAGGCACCAATTCCCTTCTTCACCCAGTCGTCGTAAGGCAGCGGCAACGGAACACGCTTTACGTGAGAAGCGTGAATCCAATGCTTGCGGCCAGCAACACGTACAGCTGTCCTCGTTGCCAGCAGGACCTGGAAGGGGCCGATGTAGCGAGGCTGAAGATTCTTTGTCCTCGCGAAGTTTCTGACCACCACGTGGTCGCCGGGTTTCAGTTGATGCCCTGGACTCTCCGGAGGTTTTGGTAGTGCATCGAAAACCTGTTGATGAATAAGACTCAATTTAGCAGTCAAGTCGTAAAGGTAGTCTATCAACATAGGATATTCAATGGAGCAAAATTGTTTAGGCCTTGGCACACCCCAGACATTTGCCGGGCGGCCAAACACAATCTCGTATGGAGAAAGCCCTATTCTAGAATGCACTGTTGCTCTCGTTGATAACAAGGCCAAAGGAAGTGCGTCTGGCCAAGCCAAACTTGTGGATGCTTGAATTTTGGCTATCTTCAGCTTGAGGGTACCATTATAACCCTCCACTAGACCAGCTGACTGGGGATGGTTCGCACTATGAAATTTTTGTTTCAAACCTAAGCCTGCACATACACTCTGCATAACTTTCCCTATAAACTCACTTCCGTTATCTGACCATACAATCCGTGGCATTCCAAATCTAGGGAAATATTCTTTAAGAAGAATTTTGGCAGTTGATAAGGCGGTATTGTCCTTCAGTGGGTATGCTTCTATCCACCTGGAAAAAGCACAAACCACCACCAAGACGTATTTCAAATTATTACAGCGTTCCATGTGAATGAAATCTAACTGAATCACTTCAAAGGGACAGGAAGGAGGAGCGAAATGACCAGCTGGAGTTGGAGTTCCCTTGCCAGGGTTATGCATCAAGCATACCATACAATTTTTCACCACTCTCTCTGCACACTTACTGATCCCATCATTCTTCCAGACCGGAGCCAACATCTTACAGATGCCTTTAGAACTTATATGCGCTACTCCGTGCGCCATTGTCACCACTGCAAGCACATACGCATCCGGCAACATCCAACGTTGCTGCTCTGTCAAATCAATCCAACATCCATTCGAGTCCAACTTGCCCGTACCCTCTCTCCATACACGTTTCTCTTCCTCAGTTGCTTCTCTCTGAATCTCTTTCACACTTTCCATTGTATCTTCACACATCCCAGACTCAGCGATCCATCTTGCAGACGTTGCAACATACATTCTACTCATCACATCTCTAGCTGTCTGTTTAGCAATTTCATCAGCAAAAGCATTCCCACGTCCAACATCATCCGTGATTGCTTTATGAGCACTGCACTTTACAATTGCAACTTCAGTTGGCAAGGTTAAAGATTCCAACAAGTCGTTAACTAGCTGACCATGTTGAATCTTAGTCCCATGGGACGTAATGAAACCTCTTTCTCTCCACAACCGGCCAAAACTATGGGCCACGCCAAATGCGTACTGACTATCTGTGAACACATTCACTCTCTTTCCCTCAGCTAAAACACATGCTCTCGTTAGAGCTATTAATTCCGCAGCTTGGGCAGAATTCTGACTCACTCTTGCAGTCTCCACAATCGTCTTCAAAGTCGTCACCGCGTAAGCAGCAGTCACATCACCATTCTCCAATTTAAAACATGACCCGTCCACATATAGCGTACCATCCGGATCGGGTAACGGAGTATCTTTCAGGTCAATGCGTCCTTTTGTCTCTTCCTCCGTTTTAAAATAGCAGTCATGTGGCTCAGAATCACTCGACTCTTGATCAGTCGGCAACAGCGTTGCTGGATTCAATACATTACATCTTTTGATCTGAATATGACTCGCTAGTAGTGTCAGTTCGTAACCAGATAATCTCGCACTGGTAAGGTGTTGTGTCTTCGTTCGGTTCATGAGTGTATCCACTGCATGAGGAACCATGACCACTAGCATGTTGTTCATCACCAAACCAGCAGATTGCCGAATGGAAGCCGCAGCTGCCGCTGTAGCCCTCAAACAACTAGGCAACGCTCTAGCTACCGGATCTAATGTTGATGAGAAATACGCACAAGGGCGTTGTTTATCACCAAACTTCTGTGTCAGGACACTCAACGCGCAACCTTCTCTCTCGTGAACGTAGAGCGTGAATGGTTTACTGTAATCAGGTGTACCCAATACAGGAGCTGAACACAAGGTTTTTCGTAATTCAGTAAAACTCTCTTGACATTCATCAGACCATGGCACCGGACTCGGAACATTTTTTCCAGTCAAAGCTACCAATGGCTTCGCTAAAAGAGAAAAATTTGGGATCCACTGCCTACAGTAGGAGGTAATACCTAAAAAGGCACGTACTTCTCTCTGTGTGCGTGGAACACTCATTTGCGTAATTGCTTTTATTCTTTCTGGGGTCAACTTCCTTCCCTCCTTTGACAAGAGATGACCTAGGTAGGTCACTTCTTGGCAGCAGTATTGCATCTTGGAAGGTGATACTTTATGATTTAAATCAGACAAATGATGTAACAACGATACTGTAGCTGCTTTGCAAGTTTCCTTGTCATCGGCAGCCACTAAAAGATCATCTACGTACTGTACTAGGGCAGAACCTGGAGGAAGGACAAAAGAATCTAGCTGACTTTTTAATGCTTGACTGTAAATAGATGGACTCTCACAATAGCCTTGTGGAGCGCGTTTAAATCTGAAGCTTCGACCTCCTAGACAGAAGCCAAAAATATCCCTGCTTTCCTCGGCTATCGGAATGCTGAAAAAGGCATTCTTCAAGTCGATGACTGAGAACCAATTGGCTGTAGCAGGAATCAATGTTAACAAGGCAGTAATGTCTGGAACCACAGGAAACTGCGGAACCACAATCTTATTAACTTCTCTAAGATCTATGACAAACCTATATACTGGAGGCTTCGTAGGATCAGTTCGTTTCAGAATTGGCAATACAGGACTATTACAAACATTTCCTCGAGTTTCTTCAACCACACCTTTCTTAATCAAATCTTGCACAATCAATAAAAGTGCACGTTCTCCTTCACTTGATATTTTATATTGGGGAATTCTAGGAAATTTTACATTTGCTTTCAAAGTTACTACATACGGTGGTATTTCCAAAAGGCCTACATCATTAGGACCAGTCGCCCAAAGAGAATTAGGGAGTGAGCGCAGCTCTGGCGGGAGTGCGTCCATTGACAAGTACATCGGAGAAGTGAGTCTTTTACCCAAAGTAAGCTGTACTCCATCCGGAGAACAGTACAATGTCGCATATAGTCGTTTTAACAAATCTAAACCAAGCAGATTTTCATTACAACCTGTCGTCAAAATCAAGGGTGCTTTCAATTGGCATGGTCCAACAGAAATAGACAAAGGATTAGATATCGGATTGTAAACAGGGGCGCCTGAAAAACCTACGGAAACATTTGTTGAGCCAGACAAAGGTGCGCCAGGGAGTTTCGCATGAATTATAGAACTTTTTGCGGCACCAGTATCCAACAGAAACGGTTCGACTACACCTGATGTTGCTACTGCGACATAAGGCCCACTCTGATCCACTGGAACTGATACTACTCCCTCTCTCTGTCCATGGCTGTCCTAGTACCCATTTTGTTGAAATCCCTCATCCGCTTCACAATAATCTTCAACAAGGTATTGTTGAGATCTATTCTGTTGAGCTAACTGTACGTTTCGTTGATCAAAGTGATTAGAGGGACGATCATTCGTTTGCGGAGGCATAGTACCTCGCCCTCGACCTCTAGAATTCTGCGCAAAACCACCACGACCTCTCTGAGCTGCTGCTGCATTATTTTGCGCTAGAATCGGACAATCATTCTTGTAGTGACCCTCTTTCTTACAGTACGCACACTGATTCCACTGATATTGAGGCCTGGTTGAATTGTAATCTGTCCTTTGATACGAATTCTGTTGCATATTAGTCTGGTTTGTGCGAGGCGGATACGCCTGCTGTAAAAGGACTTTAGTCTTTAAATCTTTCGTTTTCTTCTCTGATTTCTCCTTTTCCTCTTTATCCCTATTTTCGTAGTACTGTGCAGTCGCAAGTATTTGCGCAGTCGTGGAAACAGCCCACGCACTCTCTGAATCCTTTAATTTATTGCATAACTCAGGTAACAAATTATGCACAAATTTATCGACAAACAATCTCTGTCCTCCTTCAGTGCTCATATCCTGACCACTATGGTCTACAAAAGTCTCTTCGAACCTCGTGAAGAAGTCGGAGACACTTTCGTCTTTCTTTTGCTTGCATGCGGATAATTTATCCCAATTAACACGCAACGCAGGCATCAGAGTCTTCATTAAGTCAATTATTCTACCAGGAAGATTAGCAATTAGGGGTTCGGGTTTTGCACCACCCGTTTGCTGACCGTCTGCTGCAGTGATAGCTGCCCAATCACCACCTAAAGCTGCTTGATGATCCTCTCTACGGATTTTAGCCCACACTGGTTGTGGAACTACATTGCCAAATAGCATGTCAATGTCTGCCAAATTCATTATACAAGCTTCAACTGTCTGTGTCAATTCCTTGTAATATCCGGCCGGATTCTTACGCGGATCTGGTAAGGCCTGTTTCACCGCTAGTACTTCAGCTCGCTTCCATGGAATGTGTATCCACACTCGTTGGAACTGTGCTGGAGCAGCTGCAATACCAGCGTTATGATCAGCTTGCACAGCTTCGCGCCAAATCGGAGGAACCTCCCTCATAGGATATTGGCGACTTAGTTTCATTTTACTTTTCTCTAATTCTCTCGGCGAACGAAGAGATGGATCATTCCTAAAACTCAAAATAAGTTCCATCGCTTCTTTTATATTATCACCCACTATCATTCCTGCAGCAAACTCTTTTTGCACCTTAATTAAATCCTCCAAGTCTGATTCAACATCATCTTCCTCTATTTCCTCACGTAACAACGAGCACATCTCATCAAAGACGTATCGTTGCGTTGGTTCCTTCCACTGCATAAACGTATCTAATACATCTCTCGTATTATATCTTCTAACTTTCGTAATCCATCTGAGAGCCGTGGAATCTAAAACTCCCCGTTCTTCAGTACTTGGTAGCTGACTACGTCTCTGAACTGAATCAGAAGTAGGAGTCTTAATTAAGGATTTATATAAAGGAGACAGAATATTAGCAACAGAATCAGTTATTTTTCGACGTACAGAAAGTGGAGTTAACATACTTGCAGACGTAGAGAACACAGTAGAGGTAGGAACAGATTGCGAAGCAGTAGGAGTATCGATGAAAATAGTTTGTGAAGTAGTAGGTGTAAGCGAGACAGATACAGGTATAGAAGTCGGCAACCCAGGAAGAGGAGGAGCCGTAGGAACATTCACATTAATCACAGGAGGTACAGGAACTAGATTCTGAGGAACAAGAACACCAGGTTGTCCAGCAACCGGTAATTGAACATTCGGTACAAGTTGGGCCGCAGCACCTTGTGCGTACGGTGGAGGTGAACGTAACAGATAAGACAACAGAGGATCGTTTTCGGGATCCTCCAGTATCTTAGCTGTTTTCGATGGCAAGGCAGGGTAGCACTTGTCAATCGCTAAATTATGCTCTCTAATTGCTACATCTATAGCCTTTTCGCACTCATTATCTTGCAGTTGTTTAGTTGCTTGCTCTAGAGTTAACTCTTCTTGCTCTTTTTGTTCTTTCTTCAACCTTTTCATTTCTCTCTGTTTAGATTCTTTTCGCCAATAACGGAAAGAATCAAACATTGCCGGCCGGGCTTTCTTACTAAACAATTTCGCTTCTAAATTATCAAGGATCTCGGGTTCAAAACTACCATGTAGTGGCCAACTAAGGACACCATCCTTCTTACAGTAACGGACCCACACCTCGTTGTAGGATATAGGACCCACTCCAAATTTGCAATATAGGTCATAAAGGGGAGTCCCAATCGGAGGAACCAAACAGGAATCCTCCAATCGTGAGTCATGGTTGCAACTAAAACAAGACAACATTTTCCGACTTACCATTTTCAGTCTGGAACACAAAACAAACAAAACACGAAACAGATATGTGCACTTGAACCAAGAACTTAGGCCTACCAAAACCAAACTAATGTATCGATACCCAAACTGAACCAAATAGATTATCGTAACCAGAACAACTAGTGATAATCTTACGAAACCAAACCAAACCAAGAACCGATCAAGGATTTTTAACAATCCTCACAAAGTAACCAGCTAGCTATCACTAAATACTTAACTGAGGCACTGAAGACGTCACCAAGGAAAAACCCGTCACGTTTCGCTGTACTAAGGCTGCACCTCGGGTCCAAGACAGGGCGACGGTCAAGGCAACGGCCCACTGCAGCCGTCCTGAACGGGAATCCTCGTGGAAGAGAACTTCAGGGCCACTTTTGCGATATGCCGGGATCGATGAAGTGGGGCGCCTCCCTCAGGAATCTTCACACGAAGCTTCTCGAACTCTTCAGGCTTTTGGACCGGTACCGAATGACGTCGCCCCACGTTGGGCGCCAATTGGAGTTCTGGACTTTTTGGTTCCGTCCAGAGGTGTCAGGGAACAACACCCAAAGACCCCGGAGTTCCACCTGCCTTGGTGCGCAAATGAACAGAAACACGGGCTTCTCGATGGTGGCGTCAAAGACCAAAGGTTTATTACTGCAGGGACACAGAAATCACAGAATCTACACACGGGCAGAATCTAGGAGACTGTTCGATTTGTACATTGAGGGTTGCTCCTTATATACCAAAAATTGTGCTTCAGGCAAATATTTTACATGTCAGTACATTCCCAAACCTTTGTGTCTTAAACAATAAATATTTGGCGTTACACAGGAACTGTCGATAATATCTGATGCCAAACATCACGAAGAGGGGTTCCCACTAGTCCATCACAATCCCTTGTCAATATTGCATTCATGAGCCGGACCGCCTCATCGTAAAGTTCGTTACCTCCCCCTAATAAAGGCCCAGAGGGAAAGGAGCAGAGCCAGGTGCAGAAGATAGGAAAGCGGGATAAGAGATGTTTGGGGGTTGTAAATGGGCAAGGCTACCGGCTTCGGCCGCCTAATCATGATCAGGACAATGGACACGAGAACCAGTTCAGGTGGGCTGGCCTCGGGCAGAGGAGGCAGCCTTTGTCGAGTCATGCAGCTTCAGCGTGATCTGGTTTAAGGTGTACGTGTCATGTAAGAGGTGAATCTCCGGCTAAGACTACGTGTCCTTAATCAAAGTGGAGTGAATGAAGTGATCAGAGGCTATTGCATATGTGAGGGCAAGGAAACACAAAATGGCGGCCATGATATAAGATGGATGCCGTGGGTAGATCAGAAATGTGTTCATAACAGGAGTGCTCTTACCCGTATCGTAGCGAAAACACCAGGATATGCTAAATGGATCATTTGCGGTTCGCTGATACTAATATTATGTATTTCCGACAAACTTGAAAACACGGGTTCAAATCGTCACGGAACCTCAACCAGAAAGGAGACAAGCTACCGGGGACCGGTTTCTGGCATTTCAGCCGTCTTCGGCCCGGCTTGCTTGAATCCTGATGGTGCAGTGAGAAAGGGACTCATGTCTGAGTATACCCTGCCACACCTATAGTGGCCAAAAACGATTCAGAAAAGGGGGTGGTGATGAACAGAGTGTCTGAATTAAGCAGACCACTCTTACCCAGTCCAAAGATCAGGGCTTGATCCTTCACCGTTATTTATCTCACTGCACCATCCCAGCTCAGAACCTGACTATATGCAAATCAGTCTGTCCCTGGCCCAGTGCATCATGGGAACAGGGCAGACTAAACTCCCAAGCCAATTCTTCACCAGAAAGGAGACAAGCTACCGGGGACCGGTTTCTGGCATTTCAGCCGTCTTCGGCCCGGCTTGCTTGAATCCTGATGGTGCAGTGAGAAAGAGACTCATGTCTGAGTATACCCTGCCACACCCATAGTGGCCAAAAACGATTCAGAAAAGGGGGTGGTGATGAACAGAGTGTCTGAATTAAGCAGACCACTCTTACCCAGTCCAAAGATCAGGGCTTGATCCTTCACCGTTATTTATCTCACTGCACCATCCCAGCTCAGAACCTGACTATATGCAAATCAGTCTGTCCCTGGCCCAGTGCATCATGGGAACAGGGCAGACTAAACTCCCAAGCCAATTCTTCACCAGAAAGGAGACAAGCTACCAGGGACCGGTTTCTGGCTTTTCAGCCGTCTTCGGCCCGGCTTGCTTGAATCCTGATGGTGCAGTGAGAAAGGGACTCATGTCTGAGTATACCCTGCCACACCTATAGTGGCCAAAAACGATTCAGAAAAGGGGGTGGTGATGAACAGAGTGTCTGAATTAAGCAGACCACTCTTACTCTTGAGACCATTTCTTTCTTTACAAGAGATTACTTAGAGCCTATTCCTGTTTACTAGATGTCTGCTGATTTATAGCTGAGAATGCTTTCCAGCTTAACAATTTTCTTTTTATTTGAAGTGCACAGGCTTCATGCTTATGCATTATTCTCTAATCAGAACTCTTTATTGTGTTTCTGAACTGACACCTTTAACTATTCGTAAACTATTTTGGATTAGGGGTACTGTCCTTGCATGGCACAAAATAGCCCATAAGTTAGAGTCCCAGATGCTATACTCTCCCAGGATGACCTTGCTGCATAACCCCCTGTTGCAAGTTACGTGCGAAGGCATCTTTTGAAGGAAGCTTGAAGATCTTAATTATACTACTTGGGGAGACCTCTACACGTGAGGGCAATTTCGTACTAAATAACAATTTTTCACTATACGTTCACCAACCACAATGGACACATTCCTGTATATCAGGCTCCGACAGAGTGTGAAAGCTGTCACACCTGCATTCCATGAAGAACCATCTATGTTGGAACCTCTACATGCTTTTTTACAGACAAGCCCTCTCAAACATGCCATCTCTCTTTTGTATAAACACACAGCTGCTACAACCCCATCTCGCCCTCCTAGAGCCAGGGGGAATGGGATAAAGATTTGGACACACCACCGACGGATGACCAATGGGAACGCTGCTGCGGTCATGCAGTCGCAGTCACTGGGAATAGCAGACTGAGACTTATCCATTTTAAAGTCTTACATAGGCTGTACCATACCCCGGCTAGACTCCACAGATTCCATCTCAGGGTGAATGACAGTTGCGCTCGGTGTGGCGGGGAGGGCGCAGACTTCCTACATATGGCGTGGAGCTGCCCCCTAGTGGCGGGATATTGGACGCAGGTGTTTGAGGGCCTTTCAGGCATGTTGGGGATATAGCTGACACCATGCATACTGGTACGATTCAGAAAAGGGGGTGGTGATGAACAGAGTGTCTGAATTAAGCAGACCACTCTTACCCAGTCCAAAGATCAGGGCTTGATCCATCACCGTTATTTATCTCACTGCACCATCCCAGCTCAGAACCTGACTATATGCAAATCAGTCTGTCCCTGGCCCAGTGCATCATGGGAACAGGGCAGACTAAACTACCAAGCCAATTCTTCACCAGAAAGGAGACAAGCTACCGGGGACCGGTTTCTGGCATTTCAGCCGTCTTCGGCCCGGCTTGCTTGAATCCTGATGGTGCAGTGAGAAAGGGACTCATGTCTGAGTATACCCTGCCACACCTATAGTGGCCAAAAACGATTCAGAAAAGGGGGTGGTGATGAACAGAATGTCTGAATTAAGCAGACCACTCTTACTCTTGAGACCATTTCTTTCTTTACAAGAGATTACTTAGAGCCTATTCCTGTTTACTAGATGTCTGCTGATTTATAGCTGAGAATGCTTTCCAGCTTAACAATTTTCTTTTTATTTGAAGTGCACAGGCTTCATGCCTATGCATTATTCTCTAATCAGAACTCTTTATTGTGTTTCTGAACTTACACCTTTAACTATTCGTAAACTATTTTGGATTAGGGGTACTGTCCTTGCATGGCACAAAATAGCTCATAAGTTAGACTCCCAGGATGACCTTGCTGCGTAACCCCCTGTTGCAAGTTACGTGCAAAGGCATCTGTCGAAGGAAGCTTGAAGATCTTAATTATACTACTTGGGGAGACCTCTACGCGTGAGGGCAATTTCGTACTAAATAACAGTTTTTCACTACACGTTCACCAACCACAATGGACACATTCCTGTATATCAGGCTACGACAGAGTGTGAAAGCTGTCACACCTGCATTCCATGAGGAACCATCTACGTTGGAACCTCTACATGCTTTTTTACAGAAAATCCCTCCCAAACATGCCATCTCTCTTTTGTATAAACACACAGTTGCTACAACCCCATCTCGCCCTCCTAGAGCCAGGGGGAATGGGATAAAGATTTGGACACACCACCGACGGATGACCAATGGGAACGCTGCTGCGGTCATGCAGTCGCAGTCACTGGGAATAGCAGACTGAGACTTATCCATTTTAAAGTCTTACATAGGCTGTACCATACCCCGGCTAGACTCCACAGATTCCATCTCAGGGTGAATGACAGTTGCGCTCGGTGTGGCGGGGAGGGCGCAGACTTCCTACATAGGGCTTGGAGCTGCCCCCTAGTGGCGGGATATTGGACGCAGGTGTTTGAGGGCCTTTCAGGCATGTTGGGGATATAGCTGACACCATGCATACTGGTAACACTATTAGGCCTCTCTCACAACATCAACACAGCCCATAACAAATTCCTTGCTATGTTGCTCCCTTTGGCTAAATGACGGGTAGCTTGTTGATGGGGGAGAGGGCGGGCGACTAAGCTTAAATGTTGGATACACGATGTCTACTTGGCAATAAAATATGAGCTGCTATGCAGAGCTATTGCGCACTGCATCACGCCAGAAAGACATTTGGGGTCCACTCACCTCCTACTTGCTTGCGCAGGAGACGACTCATGAAGGAGAGGCAGAAATCGCAGGCTAGTTAAATTTTGCATAATGTTGATTGCAAAGGAGGAAATTGTTGTTGATTTGGTATGTTGCTTTATTCAGGATGTGCTGGTGGGGATGAACAGAGGGGCCGAAGAGGAAACTTACGAGGTCTATGTGCTTTAATGGCATGGATTGCCTGACCTTGGTGTGACGCATTATTGATGACTCTCTGCACTACACAGTGCAATGACAGTTTGTTTCTATTAGAAAATGGACTAGTTGCTAGAATGTCCGCCAACGTCAAAGACACTCGAGGGAGAGATGGAGTTGGAGTTTCAGATGGTTTGATGCGGGAAGGTGCTGACCTTTGTAGACTATGTTGAAATTTACAATTTGATGACTTCTTACTGCACTGATGTACCGCACAATTTTCAATAAAGGTTTAAAAAAAACTATTTTGGATTTGGGAAATTCCTTTCTAGAGCCAACTTCTTGCATTATCACTATTTTGACTATAATTAATACTAACATTGTATTTTATCTTGTTTTGAAAAATCGACTAATGGATTATTTGAATTTGTAACAATAATAACTAAAGACTAATACAATCTGGATAATTTTAATTTACTAAATTGCTAATAAAACCCTTTGCCTCACCCAAAAATCTCTTTATTAACTTAAATAAAAGAAAAACTAATTGCTGATAAAGAATTGATGTAAATGATTGGTCCTTTTAAACTCTCTTTCTTGATGAACATAGGTCCATAGACTAGTGGCTGGGATTATTTAACAATTACACCCAAAGATTAAGATACAAATATCACGGCTATTAGTAATGATATCCCCTTGATGTCGGCTAGAAATATAAAACAGTGATCATGGGCCAGATGTACGGCTGTGGCATTAGCAACTCGCAAATTGTGCTCAATTGCGAGTCGCAATTTGCAAGTCACTAAATGTCATGCACAACAGTGTCAGAGACACTGTTTGCGAATCCCAATGGGGTCGCAAATTGCATGCCTCATCAATATTCATGAGGCCCTTGCAATTGGCGACCCCATGAGGAATGGCTTGCCCTCCCAGGTATGGTGGCTGGCTGGGCTCAGCAGACCTCCATGTCTGGGACTGCTTTTCAATAAAGCAGTTTTTTTTTAATGCAGCCTGTTTTCCTTAAAGCAAAACGGAATGCATTTAAAGAAAATAAGAAAGTTTTTCGTTTCATTTTATAAAGGCAGGTAGTGGTCCTTGGGACCACTGCCTGCCCGTAAAAATAATTTTCCCTACATTTGCAAAGGGGAAGGGGTTCCCTGGGGAGCCCTTCCCATTTGCGAGTGCCTTACCACCATCTTGAAGACGACGATAAATTGTGACTGTTTTGCAACCGCAATTTCCGTCCCAAAACATTCTTCCATAGGGTAGTGAGTCACAATTAGGAAGGGATTAGGAAGGGATGCCCTTGGAACACCCCTTCCGAATTGTGTGTCTTAAATCCTATTTAGCGAGTCGCAAAGAAATTGGCCCTATCAGTTTTTGCATGCGTAAACAGGTCACTAACACGTTTGCACATGCAAAAATGGTTCATACATCTGGCCCCATGTCATCAACAGAATCTCCAGGAGCTAGGGGAAGTTCCTTACTAACGGTGCATAAAGGTAGTGGTCATCGTCATTGCACTCCCAAAGGCTTACATTATAGGAGCTGTACAGAGCATTTAGACAATGAACTTACCTCTCTGGAAGGGGCTGTGTGATCCACAAGCTAGCCATTTCTTGATGTTCAGGTGCCTGTTCTCTTTGGCAGCCAGCAATAGTGGTAACTCTCTGATCCTGCAACCAAAAATGTGATTTTGAAGCAACTGACACATTCTTAAAAGCAAAAGAACATACAGTAAAAATAATAGTAAAAATTTTAAGGTTCAAGAATGTGAGTTTTCTGTAGCCTGGCTATACTTGCTTTTATATAAAAAAAAAGATATTACTTTATGTAGTTATATTACTTTACTAATATATATATTGCATGCTCTCCTTTCATGATATTACTAAGCTTGTTCAATGTATAAATATTTATTTTATTTATGCTTAGTATTATATTTTAGTTACAACAGTCATGTGTTCTGAGAAGGGCTCTACTCTGCTGCCACTAAGGCTAGCCAGGTCATCCTTGTGACTGCTGAGGTAGGGTATTCAGTAATGGATGTCATCTTTACAGTTTTTCTACAGAGGATGAACCGGGAGCTGAACATCTGTGGTGGGCAAGATGGGACAGAGGGAGCAGTGGTTGAAATCACGAGCCATGCTCTGGGTGGTTGTAAGAAAGCACTCCTTTTTTGCAGGTGTCCCCCTACTTTTGCCTCTATTGGGACTACTTGATGCTGGTTATCCACTCTGACAGTGCACTGAAGCCTGTTAACCAAGCCCCAGTGCCAGTGCTGTCTCTCTAAAACTGATACATGTCATTTGGCAACTCCAAATGGAAAGAACTTTAACCCCTTTATAAGTCCCTGGTTGTGAGGATGTGCAATCATTGGACGATGCTTCGGGACAACTTCCACCCTTTCTATCCCCGTCTCCCCTTATGTATTCACAGACCGGGCGAGGAGAAGACTGGCCCTTTAAGGAGTTTGATGGGGCATACCAGGTGACAGAGTCACGTGGTCCGGAAGGCAGCTACATCAAGGATGACGCGAGAGAATTACAGCGTTCACTGGGACCACACCACATCGCGAGCCAGGAGGAGACGCTGGTGAGGACCTTCCTTGTACCGCCGTGGGAGAGCACAGGTACGGAAACCGAGGACCTGAAGGGTGCGACATCGACGGAGGAAGCCTATGACGCCGGAGGAGCGAAGACCGGAACAGATGAGTAGCCAGACCCTACCTGGCAACACGAGCACGCCAGCCACAGCCACAGGGGGTCGTGGCTGCACAAGGTACGGGGTAGCTTGCAGTTTTCTTGGGGTCGCGTAGCAGAGGAGGGAAAAGGAGGGGGTGAAGGGGGCAGAACCCAGTAGTTTGTGGTTATAACGGCACACAGAGGGTCGTTTTTGAGATAAGCCACACGCACACTGGTGAAGGTTCGATGGCAAATTCCCCCCACTTACCTGGCTCCCTGCGCCGCTTCCGTATCAGAACCCCTGCCTTACGGTTATTCTTGTTCTTGTTTGTTTTTCCCTTCCCGGTACCTGCACAAGCCTATCAGTCCTATAAACCAGTCCGGAAGACCATTTTTTTTGGAAACCCAAGAAAGAAGAAAAAAAACAGAGTGGGACAAAGCCACGTTCCCAGAACCCCTTGCTTGTTTTGGACTTGCATAACTACATCTCCCAGAATCCCTTGTTTTGGACTGCATAGCTACACCTCCCTGAATCCTTTGATTTTGACTGTAAATAAACCCTAGCAAGCACAAATCACCCCAGTTGTCCTGGTCTGCTTCTCCACCGCGCTACAGTGGTAACCAGGGCATGGGAGTTAAAGGGGTCACCAGACCAGAGGCAGTGTTTGCATCACCCAGAGTGACACAGGTAAACAGATGACAGCACTCTTGCCATTGCAGACTGCAGGAGCAGTGAAAACTGCTGAAACTTGACTTTGCCCTCACCAAGTGTCACAAGGTTCATGCACTGTTTTTAATACATGACAGTCATCCCTAAGGAAGGCCTCCTGAGCCCAAAAGGCAGAGGGCTTTACATTAAAGGTGAAGACATATGAGTGGAAGCATATATGTCCCTTTAGCAGCCTTTTCAATTAAAGGCTATTATAAGTGGTCAGCGGCAGTGGCAGCTCCTCCGCCAAGGCAGAGGAGCATCGCCCATGGCTTTTGGCAGTGCAAAGAAGGACAAATAAAATTATAATAACTTGACGTTATTATCATTTTATTTGTTCCTGATTCTTGGCAGCTTGGCGGCTGGGTGGGGCTGCTCTTCTCTGGGAGCAGGGGGAGGAGTGATGGGCACTCTGTAAGGTGCGCAATGACTGTTTGGCTGGCCTCACTGGCCGGACAAATAGTCATGCGCATGTTGCATGCACTCCACCCAGGCTGCAGTACAGTCAGGGTCGAGGACATGCCAATGCGCCCATTGCCTGGCTGAGCGCCAAACCATGGCACTCAGACTAATCACATCGCTGCATTGCAGTGTTATGATTGCTATGGGGAGCTTGGGAACCTGGGTGCTTCCTGCTTGCACAGAAGCCAGGAAAAAGACAGAGGACAGGCAGTGGCGGCCGGCCAGACGCCCGGCCGGCAGGCAGGTAAGTTAATGGATTTTTGGGAAACACCCCTCCCCCTGTTCCCCCCTCACTGCCCCACTGCTGCCTCCCGGGAGCAGCCGTCACTGGTCAGCGGTCAATTGGATGACATGCGCTGGCAACCAGGCACTCTGGAGGTTGGCAGCTCCATTATGGTACTGACAAAATATGTCATGTTTGGTATCAAACAATGTTCCTCTTCACCCCTGACATGATTCAGTCGAGGACGATGTGACATGAACCCAGGTGGCCACCTTAGAGGTTGCCCACCTGGCTGCCCTATCCTTTCCTGTGGCTGCCAGCCCGCAGCTGCTGCCGCCAAGACAGGAATCTGACCTTATACCAGGAGGTGTGAACTTTCCCAGAAGTAAAAAACAATGGCCAAGGCAGAGGAGCATCGCCCATGGCTTTTGGCAGTGCAAAGAAGGACAAATAAAATTATAATAACTTGACGTTATTATCATTTTATTTGTTCCTGATTCTTGGCAGCTTGGCGGCTGGGTGGGGCTGCTCTTCTCTGGGAGCAGGGGGAGGAGTGATGGGCACTCTGTAAGGTGCGCAATGACTGTTTGGCTGGCCTCACTGGCCGGACAAATAGTCATGCGCATGTTGCATGCACTCCACCCAGGCTGCAGTACAGTCAGGGTGGAGGACATGCCAATGCGCCCATTGCCTGGCTGAGCGCCAAACCATGGCACTCAGACTAATCACATCGCTGCATTGCAGTGTTATGATTGCTATGGGGAGCTTGGGAACCTGGGTGCTTCCTGCTTGCACAGAAGCCAGGAAGAAGACAGAGGACAGGCAGTGGCGGCCGGCCAGACGCCCGGCCGGCAGGCAGGTAAGTTAATGGATTTTTGGGAAACACCCCTCCCCCTGTTCCCCCCTCACTGCCCCACTGCTGCCTCCCGGGAGCAGCCGTCACTGGTCAGCGGTCAATTGGATGACATGCGCTGGCAACCAGGCACTCTGGAGGTTGGCAGCTCCATTATGGTACTGACAAAATATGTCATGTTTGGTATCAAACAATGTTCCTCTTCACCCCTGACATGATTCAGTCGAGGACGATGTGACATGAACCCAGGTGGCCACCTTAGAGGTTGCCCACCTGGCTGCCCTATCCTTTCCTGTGGCTGCCAGCCCGCAGCTGCTGCCGCCAAGACAGGAATCTGACCTTATACCAGGAGGTGTGAACTTTCCCAGAAGTAAAAAACAATGGCATGGATGCAAAAGGAATTCAAACCTCCCTCCCTGATAGGATGGCTAGTAAACTGCCACATCAATTCGGTGAGCTTCAAAGCCAACAACCGCCTTTGATATGCAACCAGGCATGAGCAGATATGCCCCTGTGCTGTCTCGTTTAACTGCTAGATAGTACAAATGAACAAGGAGGCAATCATGATTATATGTACTGGGTATTGTTCATTACAAGGTAAAAATGTCCATGAAGGCTTTTCTGAAAACCTATGATGTTTGGTATCAAACATTTTGTATTAATAAATCCATACTGATGTCAGTAGTGGATGTATGAAAACATGCACCCAGAGGGCACATTAGAGGTGCCGCTAAAAACCCACCAGCCTTCTAGTGTGCTGGGTGTCTGGTATTATCCAGCTTGCCACTGCAGACATGTTTCTGACCCCCTGCAGGTGAGAGCCCACACTCTCTGAGGTCAGAAACAATGTCTGCTCTGGAGGTTGGTATTCACACTTCCTCCAGCGGGATGGCAAGTGCATCTACATACCAAGTCTAGGGACGTCAAAGCCCATGCCTCCTCTGATATGCGACCCTGTCTTCCCCTAGACTTGGGAGATGCCACTCTCAGCTCTGAGGCCCATTTGTTCCAGGACAGATGGGAAACTAGCTATGCAGGAAGGTGTGTTGCACTACCAGGCTAGTCACATCCCTAAAGTGGGTTGCCTGATGTGCTCAACGAAAGAAGGATTCCAACATCTTGTTTTTGGTGGGGGTAGGAACTCTGGGACATGGTTCTGCCCTCTCTCCACAGGAATTAGTCATATAGGGGGTGTAGTGACCCCAAGGGTAAGTAGCCTATTGACTTCTATCCTTCACTCCCCTTAACATCGCTAAAGTCAGTATACATTTAGGTGGCCCCCTGATCCTGGAACTCAGATTCACCTGACAAAGAAAGAAGAAGGACAAAGAAGAGCCAAAGAAGATGTAAAAACTGTGGACTACCGGTGGAGTTATGTTATGTTATGTTATGTTATGTTATGTTATGTTATGTTAAATAAAATGTATTGAGCGCACGTACGCCCGTAGGCTTCATGGCGCTATTGGAAGATTTGCAGAGACATAACACAACAAAAGAAAAGACAGAATTAACTATGGATAAGCTTGCCTAAAAAGCCAAGTTTTAAAGGCTTGTCTAAAAGCCAGAATGTCTTCATGGAGTCTCAGTGGCAGAGAGTTCCACAGGGAGGCAGCTAGAAAGTGAAAAGAGTTGCCTCCCTGACGTTGTTTCTTAATGCGAGGCACCACTAACAAGCTCTTGTGACCCGAGCGAAGAGCACGTGAGGGGGTATACCTAACAAGCAGGTTTGGCACCAAACCCTGCTTGCCTGCTTCTGTTCCGAAAATCGTGACACACCAACTCATCCAAAGCTGTCCATTCTCCAAAAGCCTCAGAGGGCCACAAGCACTTTCCAAGCCATCAGCATCTCTCTTCAAGTGGAGGAGCCACTTCCCTGCAACCTGCAGGCACTGACCGTAACATACGGTTCACCGTTCTGCTGATCACCGGGTTCACCTACACAACAGCCACCCAGGGGGAAGTAACTGTGCTCCCAGAGGTCAGATCCATCTCTCCACCAAGCTTGGAGATAGATGACAGGACCCCAGGATCCATCCTGCATTCAATTCACAGGGTACTGGACCCTTGCAGCAACCAATACTTGTTTTAAATCCAATCTAAAGTCTGACATCACAAAGACTGATCAGCCAACAAGGGATGTCAGCATTACAGTGGCCAGCACCAAATCTTTTTAATTTGAACTGTTCAGGCCTTGTGTTAAGTCTCCCATCCTTGGTAGTAAATTTTTTAAAAGTGTCATATTTAGATAGGTTTAAAAAAATGTAATCTTATAAAAAAACATCCCAGCTTTGCTAGAAATTACTTCCACATGTAGTCCAGGAACTCACTTGGACCCCTTATCTGTAGCTTAAAACCCAGCAGTTAAGGCTCCTTTGTAGAAACTATAACATTAAAACTGTCTCACATCCTACCAAGGTCAATCTCCAGGAAATCTTGGCAGAGTATGATTTAGCCAATGCAACAGAAGACACTGGCCATCCTGAAGGGAAGGATAAGGACAGTGAGCATAAGGATGTTCTTCATTAGGTAACTTTAGAGGGTGGTGTTGTTCTTACACACTAAAAACTGTACCTGAAGTGCCTTCCTCTGCTGAGGGCAAGTCAGCAACTCAGGGTCCAGAGAAGGGCTAGAGGATGAAGATATTGATCTTGAGAGACTAGCCCCGAAGAGCAGCCCTTGAGGCCAAAATCCTGGCCATAGAAAGAGAATGGGCTGAGATGGGCCTAGAACCCATCAATGGTGGCAGCGAAGTAAATAGAGCAAGGGTGGAAACCTTTAATCCTCTAATCCCCAAAGGGATTGTCCCTCAATATGTTGAAAGTATTGACATTACCAAACAGTTTGCTGCCTTTTTGAAGGCATACAAAATTAGGAGGTTACACCAGAGATACTGAGGCTGTCTCCTTTGGGAGGTGGTCTCGGGAAAGTGCCGGGATATACTCCTGACACTGGATGAGGCAGATGCTGAGTCTTATGATCTCATGAAGGATACCAAGATTGAGGGCTTTGCACTCACCACTGAGGAGTACAGGATATAGTTCATGGAAATTTACAAAACCTCAAGTCAGCTCTGAGGTGATTTTGGTTTACTTTTCATTCAAAATACTAGGTAGTTGGTTAAAAGGAAGTAAGGTGCAAGACTATGATGGGCTTTATAATTTACTTACAAAAGAGCATCTGTTAAGTTAATGTACTTGCATCAATACTTGGTGGACCTAGGTTTGGTCTCCCCAGGAGTTGAGGAAGAAGGCTGGCATTTGGGTCAAGACTAGGGTGTCCAAAATGTTTTATGGAGGGGCGACCAAAAGACGGGGTTAGCTTATCTTCCGTCCCCCCAAGGGAAAGATATGGGACAATCTAAAGAAAAAGGTAAAGAGTCGTCTAAAGGACCCAAAAGGGAGGGTCCAGGGTAAGAACTGGGATCCCCAAGAGGCTTGTTGTTTCAATTGTAAAGCCTATGGACACCAAACTGGGGACTCTACCTGTCCCAAAAAGGTTTCCGCTAGTGCAACCCAGTTACCACTTGTGTGGTGAGTCTCCATATGGGATACTTGGTGTGTCCTGACCAGGTCAGAGAGCATACTGAAGCTACCTTAATCTCAGAGTGTGGGGTGGATGTTTTTGCCCTGGCTATATAGCCCAGTAATCTGGAGAAATACAGACAACAGTCATGCATCAATGGGGTTAGAGTAGAAGCACTGAGGGATATAGGTGCAAGTGTCACCATGGTGACTGTAAAACTGATATCTGCAGAGCAGTATTTGGCTGGAGAAGCGTATCCAGTCACCAACACTGATAACCATACTAAGGTTCATCCCATGGATATGGTGTACTGAGAGTGGGGCGGAGTTACTAGCAAAAAGAAGGTGGTTGTGTCTTCTGCAACTCCTGTTGAATTTCTGCTAGAGAATGAACTGGAGACCTCAGAATGGGCTGAGGTAGAGCTAAGATCCCATGCAGCCCTGCTGGGAATATCTGAACGGTTGTGTGTAAAAAAAAAAAAAGAAGAGAACAGAGTAAAGCCCAGGGTGAAAAAGAGGAATCGCAGCCTGGAATATTGGCCCAATCCTCCAAGAGAAAAGGCAAGAAGGATGGAAAACCAACTTCTGAGCAGCCTCAATCTTAGGTCCCCTCTCCTCAGGGAGAAGACCTGTCAGACCTTGAGGGACATGAGCTCCAGGAACTCGGGCCTTACCAGGCAGAGTTCCTAGGACCATGGTGACCCTCTAGGAAAGGCCTGTGCCAGGGACAGAAAATGTGTCCCACTCTTGAGAGCCTGAGACAGCAAGCTACTGCACAGGAAAAGGGAGATGTCAGTGGCTTCCCCAGTACCTATTGGGAGGAGGGGGCCATGTGCACTAAGGCCAAAGATCTCAAACCTGGTGCCACTAGGAAAGTGGTAGTGCCTCAGCAATACATACAGTACCAACTCTCATTGACCCATGACATCCCCTTAGCTGGGCATCTTGACCAGGCAAAGACTTGGAGTAGGCTAGTATCCCCCTTCTACTGGCCAAACATGTCCCAGAAGGTAAAGGAGTTTTGTAACTCCTGTATTACCTGACAGACAAACCAGTGGCAAGACAGGTGACCACTCAAAGGCCCCCTTAATTCTACTTCCAGTGGCTGAGGTTCCCTTTAAAAGGGTAGAGATTGACCTAGTCAGTCCCCTTGACCCTTCAACAGAATCAGGAAACAGATTTATACTGGTGGTAGTGGACCATGCCTCAAGTACCCTGAATTCCACATAGGACTGTTGCCAGAGCCCTCATCAGAATTTTTCCTAGAGTGGGCTTTCCTAAGGAGGTGGTGCTAGACAGAGGTAGTAACTTCATGCCTGGCTACCTAAAAGTCAGGTGGGCTGAGTCAGGGGTGACATACATATTTTCCATGCCATTTCACCCACAAACCAAGGTCTAGTTGAGAGATTCAACAAGACTACGAAAGGAATGATCATGGGACTCCTGTAAAATTCAGAAGATGATGTGATGTCCTTTTGCCATACGTGCTTTTCCCCTACAGAGAAGTGCCACAGAAGGGATTGGGCTTTAATCCCTTTGAACTTCTGTTTGTTCCTCCTGTAAGGAGACCACTATGTTCTAGTAAAGGAAGGTTGGGAGAAACCTCTAAAAGAGCCCAAGCTATATATTGTGGACTATGTGCCTGGCCTTTGTTCAAGGATGGATACGTACATGGGTAAAGTAACCAAAACCCTTGAGGAAAGCCAGGAGCTCCAGAAGCTCTGTTATGACAAAAAGGCTGCACTGGTCGATTCCCTATCAGGGCAGAAGGTATAGATGTCAGAGCCTGTGGCTATTAGAGCCCCTCAGTACAAGTGGAGTGGTTCCTACCCTTTTCTTGAGAGAAAAGGTGAGGTCACCTACTTGGTTAACCTAGGCACTTGAAGGATCCATCACAGGGTCATCCACGTGAACCCCCTGAAGCCTTTCTATGACAGGGCTGAAGTGACAATGCTGATAGTCACTGATGAGGATCAGGAAGAAGAGAGTGAACCTCTCCCTGACGTACTCTTTCACAGTCCCAAAGATGGGTCAATTGAAGGAGTTGTCTTCCCAGGAACCCACTCTGCCCAACAGCAAGACAAGTCCTGAGACAGTATGCTCGGCTTTTTTCCTAACCCCTGGTCAGACAACCTGGTGTACCCATGATGTGGGCACTGGAGACAGTGCAGCTGTCAGAAGCAAAATGTACAGACAATCTTACCAAGTTAAGGAACACATCAGAGCTGAAGTCCGTAAGATGCTAAAGTTAGAGGTGATTGAGCCCTCAGAAATTCCCTGGGTTAGCCCAGTGGTCTTAGTCCCCAAGCCTCATTCCAAGAGTGGTAAACCAGAGCTGAGGTTTTGTGTGGACTATAGAGGTATCAATGCTGTCACTAAGGCAAAGGCATACCCTATACCAAGAGCTGATGAATTGATTGACAGGTTGGGGCAGTCAAATTTCTCAGTACTTTTAACTTGACATCAGGGTACTGGCAGATTGGTCTGACCCTAGAAGCAAAAGAGAAATAAGCATTCTCCCTTACCAGTTCACTGTAATGCCATTTGGATTTAAAAAGGCCTTTGCCACCTTTCAGGGAAAATTCATTGCTGGGTTGGAGTCTTTTACTGCAGCATATCTTGATGATATTTGATGTCTATAACTTCATTTGGCAGGAACACCTGATCCAACTTGGCAAGGTCCTTGAGGCTGTGCAGAGTGCAGGCCTCACTATCAAGACAAGCAAGTGCCAGATAGGGCAGGGATCTGTTGTATACCTGGCCACCTTGTAGGTGGGGACCAAGTTCAACCCTTAAAGCCCAAGATCCAAACAATTGTATACTGGGCAGCTCCAACAACCCACACTGAAGTCAGGGCATTCCTTGGCTTGACTGGGTACAACAGGAGGTTTGTGAAGGGGTGTGGTACCATTGTGGGCACCCCTCACAGAGTTAATCTAACAGGCAACCAAAGAAGGTACACTAGTCATTGAGCTGCCAAAAGGCTTTTGACACTCTGTAGGAAGCAATTTGCTCAGCACCCATTCTAAACGCTCTAGATCATTCTAAGCAGTTCATAGTGCAGACCGATGCCTCTCAACACTGGATAGGAGTGGTCCTATTCCACCCCAATGAGGATGGCCATGGCTAGCCTGTTGCTCTCATTAGCAGGATATTGGTTCCCAGAGCACAGCACGTAAGTACCATTGCGAGGGAAGCCTTTGTTGTGGTTTGCCCCCTAAAGAAGCTAAGACCATACCTGTTTGGTACTCCCTTCCTTGAAAAAACTGACCACAGGCCTCTCAGGTTGCTGATGAAAATGAAAGGAGGAAAACTCCAAACTGATGAAGAGGTCTATCTTCCTACAGGGAATGGACTTTACAGTGGAACACAGCACCGGGACTGACCATGTGAATGCAGATGGACTTTCCAGGTTTTTCCACTCAGAAGATGGAGACTCTCTATGAAAAGGTTAGTCTCATTCTTTTTCGTTTCTGGGAGGGACAGTTGTGTAGGAAAGTGCCCCTTTTTGACATGGTCACCTTCACTTTTTGCCTGGGTTTTGGTGCAATTTTGACTGAAGTTCACTGGGTTCTGGCTAACCAATTCACCAGTGACAGCGCTCTTATCCTAAAACAAGGTAAAATTTTAATTGCTTCTAATTAGCAAGACCTTTAGCACCTCTGTTAGTCCCTAGTAAATGGTACCCTTGGCACCAAGGGCATGGATACTACAGAGAGCCCCTAAGAGCGGCAGCATTTATTGTGCTACCCTAAGGGACCCACCACCAAACTCATGCAGACTGCCATTGCAGGCAGCATGAAATTGTATAAACAAATGTGAAAACATGACATGGCCCACACCTTTGTGCCATGCCCACAGATACTGCATGCAATATGTGCAAGTCACCCCTACAGCAGGCCTTATAGCCCTAAGGCAGGGTGCATTATATTTCATGTGAGGACATAACTGCATGAGCAGATACCACCCTGTGATGTCTATCTAGTTCAATTGCTAGATAGTACAAGTGAACAGGGAAGCCATCTTAAGTATATGTACTGGGCACTTGTCATTACAAGTTACCCAGCTTCATGATGGCTTTACTGAGACGTATGGTATATGGCATCGAACACCTTGTCTTAATACATCCATGCTGATGCCAGTAGATCATTTATTAAAGCATGCACCAAAATCTATCAGCCCCTTAGTGTACTGGCTGACTGGTATCATCCAGCCTGCCACTACAGACATGTTTCTGATCTACTGCAGTTGAGAGCTTGCGCTCTCTGAGGCCAGAAGCTATACCTGCTCTGGAGGAATGTGTTCACATCTCCTCCAGCAGGATGACTAGTGAATCTGCATACCAATGCCAGGGACTTCAATTCCCCTGCTGCCCTTGATTTGCGACCCGACTTCCCCCAGACTGGGGAGATGCCGCCATCGGTTCTGAATCCCATTTGGCACCAGGACAGGTTGGAAATTAGCTAAGTAAGGAGGTGTGTTGCACTACCAGGCCAGCCACACCCATAAAGTAGGCAGCCTGATGTGCTCCACAAAAGAAAGATTCCACTATCTTATTTTTGGTGGAATTAGAAACTCTGGGACAGGGTTTTGCACACTCCCGACAGGAAGTGGTCATATAGGGGGTGTAGTGACCCTAAGGGTATGTTGACTATTAGCTTCTACTCTTCACTCAGTATTTAGGTGGCCCCCATGACACCGGGAACTCTGATTCATGTGACAAAAGAAGAACAATAGAGCTTAAGAAAAAAGAGAGACTGTGGACAAACCGGTTGACTTTGGCGCCAATACCTTCCTGCCTGCTCCAATGCTCACAAACACAACACCCAAAGTGTCCTGCAACTGTACATTCTCAAAAAGCCTTGGAGAGCCACCAGCACTTCACCAAGCTATCAGCATCTCCCTTGAAATTGAGAAGCAACTTCCCAGCAACCTGCAGGCACTGACCCCAACGTCCAGTTCAACTATCTGCTGACCACCGGGTTCACCAACACAGCAGCCTTCCAGGAGGAGGCCACCATGCTTCCATGGGTCAGATCTGTCTCCCCACCATGTTTGGATCCCTAGAAGCCACCCTGCACCAATAACCGCTTGTTTGAATTCTAATCCGGACTCCGACATCACATGGACCGACCAGCCAATGAGGGATGTCAGCATCGCAGAGGCCAGCACCAGGAGTGGATCATGAGTCCTGTTTTGTCCCCCTTGCAGGTCTGACCGAGCCCTGTGAGTGCCTTTGATGCACGGGTGCCAGGTGACCAAAATCCAGGCCCACGAACACCAATTTTGCCCACCTGATCCCAGGACCTTCACAAACTGAGTCACCATTGGGAGCTCCTGGACTGGTCCCCCAGGTCACCTCTTCAGCCTGTTTCTAGGTGCCCCCCTTGCACCTACCTGTGTGCAGTATATGTTTCTTTCTCAATAGGAAAGCATTACTGTTTGAAACATATTTGTTTGATATTTTTGCTTATCTGTAAAAATTGATAACTCAAAAAGTACTTACCCAATTACAAAGTTCCTGTTGTTAAAACTATATAACAATATCTGTTATTTTTCTAAATTGGTCTTAAGTGTGTGTCTCATTTATTGAATCTGTATGTACAACAACTGCTTACCAATACCTTTTGATAAGCCTAAACTGCTCGACCACACTATCACAAAAGAGATTATTAATGTAAGTTTTGTAAGCCAATAAGGGTCATCAGGACTTTCTACATATTGTACCTCATTTTGGTACACTACATAAAAAGCCAGCTTCTCAAAGTCACAATGAGAATGACAATCACACATTTCGTCCTCTGATATACTAAGAGCGCATGGAAGGTAAAAGAAGACTTCCAAATGATTGCATGGAATATAAAATAAAGGATGGACGTCCCACAATTGAAATGAAAAAAGAGCATGATACAATAACATGCGTATTCAACCATTTATGACTTAAAGCCAACCTTAACAAATCACAACTTAATCAATTGCCGCAGCGCACTTCACATCTGCCCTAATATTAATAGAGAAAAAAATGCAAAATACCTAAAAAAAGACTACAAAACAGATGCACACAAAAAGAAAAGTTTTAGACACACCACACAGGACTGTAACCTTACTTTAAAAAGTCACTCAAGTCCAATGCCTCTTGTATGTCAGTGCTGACAGCTTCAAGGATCCCTCTTTCGCCACCATTCCTGAATAGACCACACAATAACTAAATGGCTTGTATCATCCGAGGCACAGCAAGAGGTTGGAGTTAAACAGCTAGATCACCTCTTTTGTTTTAGCTAGGAATGTTTCTGCTGATTCAAATGAAATTTGCACAGAAGAGAAAACAAAGCTTTCAGTTGAAAAGACAGCAGATGGTCTTTTTATTGCAGCGGCTGGTGTAATCTTTTTGATGTGCCCCAATGCGTGCGTTTTGGAGCTGGGGGCTATGCGTATGTGCATGAGTGCAGCCGAGAGAGAACATAGCTTATAGGTGGGCAGCCGCCCAACCAGCACCTTTATTCAATGCTGCAACTCGAGGAATACCTGCAACAACTTCATCTGACATCAGCAGTGGCCTCGTTGTCAACTTTTTGCACCTATTTCCTCACCAGCATGTGTAAGTGGTAAAACCAGCTCCCCTTTGGCTCCTGTTTCAACACCAAGGACAGCCAGGACAGCTCTGCACCTGGTCATCTGGAGCCAGGTAAAATCAAATGGACTATTGTGGTCTGGTCCTGAGTACCGCATCACCTTTTTCCTCCTTAGGTTCAACGCAATCAACCTGCAAGTGACCGATTGTCACTAATGCTTTTTCCTATTGACCGCAATGATAACGTTTTGCAGTATTGTTTTGCACTGATTTAATTTTGCTTCTAAAATCCATAACTCTGATTATACTTATCTGATCTACTTTGTTTTAGTATCAAAATGTATATAAAAATCAGCTTTATTTCTATACATTGGTGTTGGGTTTCTTTTGAGTCGTTTCAATTACTTATCATCCATGTTGGTACTCTGAACTGCTTAACACATGTTCCTCTAGAAAAGCTTGACTCCTCTTTGTCACTCTACCAGGACTAATCCAATGATTTATTATTGTGAACCATCTTTGAAGTATTGTGAGAGTAATAGCAGAGAAAATCTTAATCAGCATCACTACATAATACTACATCTTAGTACATTGGCGTTCCAGTGGTGGGATCCTGAACATGTTTCGCAGTTACAGTTGTTCATAAAGAATTGTGCACAATAAATCCACTATTAACTTTAGCCTCTAAATGTACTTTTTCTAAATGTTAAATTTCAGGGCCCTGCTTAGAACCCCATTCCAATAGATAAATAAAAGATTTAGAAAGTTAAGAAAAATGTTAAAAGTTGTTTTAAAATTGTTCCAACTTTCAGGTAAAAGCTTAGGCACAATGGAGACTGGTAAGAATCTCGACCTGTCATTCACACCAGCTCTGAAGATCAGTGATCTAAGGGTTTTGTGAAAAGCTAGGGCCATTATCTGTAAACTACAGCTAAAAATGAGGTACTTGAAAACGCCTTCAGCTCCTAGGAAAAAGAAAAAGAAAAACTAGAGAGGGAGGGCCATTCCTCAGATGAAGACGTTGAAGAAGGTGAGGATAATGCCCTACCCCAGATTGAAGATGATAGGAAAGAAGGTGAAGACCAAAACTCTCCACCCTTTCCCAGATGTCCTTCACCAGTGTAAAGTGACAGAAGTCACTCTAGCAGACTTTCTACTTGCAAGGTGGTAGTAAGCCTTGAGGAAAAGCTTGACCTTTTCTCACTAGAGAAGAAAAAGGTTGAATTCAAGGAAAGGAGACTAGCCCTTGAAGAAAGAAGGATCAAAATGGGCTTAAAGTCCAAAGATAATTGTGGCAGCCACTGTTATAGGGAAAAAGAGGAAACCTTTGGCACTATGATCCCCAATTAGATTGTCCCTAAGTTTAGTGATGGTGATGATATTGAAAAGTGGTTTGCTGCCTTTTAGAGGGTCTGCAAAATGTGTAGGATAGGTCCCCAGCACCGAGCCAAATGCCAAGAACTGCAGGGACTTTGAGTCCTAGGACATCAGGGGTCATGAAGGAGGACCCTCATTGCCTATATCTGCTGAGCCCTGTATTGCGCTACAAAGCGCAGCCTTTCATCCCACAGTGCGAGACGTGCCCAGGCTAAGGGCAGACCTTTTTACAGTCGGACTAGGTAGGGCTGGGGAACTCCTCTAAAGTTTGGGGTGAAATCTGACATACTCACAGCACAGTCACAGAGGCTTGGGGATAAGGCAACCGAAGCTCCATCCATGCTATACACCCTGTTTCTTCATCAGTATACAGCCTCCGGACTATATCTGGTGATTGGGTCGATTTACAGGGTGAGTACACTGGTTGCGATTGGGGGATTATCATCTCTAGAACTGTGGCAAGGTGTCAGTTTTCTAGATGGGGAAGCAGCTGCTGTCGCAGTTGTCTCTGTGGCCAGAGGGAGACTTTTTAAAAATCTTTTGTTCATTATGTTTTGCCCTGAGTATTTTTATTTGCTGCCAGAAGCACCTCAAGGAGAGAGTCAGCCTTGCGCTTTTAGCTGTAGTGTTTTAAGAACTGGACTTCTCCCATCTGTTTTTCTATGGCCAACTGTGGTGGCTCAAAATTTTACATCTACCCCCTATTATTTGCTAGAGGACTAATTGCTCTTGATTTGATGTAGGAACGGTGTCCTTCAAGGTCCAGTGTAATTCAGAGCGACTTAAAGCCATTTTATTTTTTGGAAATTATGCACTTTGACTGACTAGACAAAAAGGTATTTTATGGAAAAAATGTAACACTGGGCGGAGTACACAGAGTGCCACTACGCGGAGTTTCAGAGAGTTTATAAAAACTCAGTGGAACTCTGTTCCACTCCACCCTCCCTAACAATAAAAAACAAAAACAAAAATCACTTACATGCTCTGGCGTCTCCAGGCTGCCCTCTACCTCGCAGTGGTCTCTCCTCCTCACAGTCCTCGTCCTTGATGGTCGCAAACCCCTACATTCTACGTCTTGGGAGGACTGCGCATGCGCACTTTCGTGCATTAGTAGTCCTCCCAAGACGTACAACTCAGGAGTGTGCATCCGGCGAGGACGAGGTGGGTGAGGAAGAGAGACCGCGGCGAGGAGGAGCGCAGGTCGGAGACACCAGAGCAGGTAAGTGATTTTTTTTCTTCAGTTTTTTATTTTATGGGTTTGGGGTCTTGGGCAGGGGCTAACTCCGCTCTGCTGCGGAGTCAGAGTTTTGCCTGAACTACACATTCCAAATGGTGCACAGAGTTGGCAAAACTCTGCAAATTCCACTGGCAGAGCGGAGTTCACCACCCGGGCTTAGAACTAAATTTATCCCCAACACTGCATGAGGAGTTCTTCTGCATAGGCAAAACAAGCTCTACAATGTGCTATATGCTTTTAGCTGGCTCTTATAAGCTATACTTTCCTATAATTTAAAGTGGCGTAGCTAGCCCTACTGCCAACCGGGCGGCCGCTAAGTTTGCTGCCCGGTGCAGGTTAGAGCAGGGGGAGTACTTGTTCAATGGGGTGGGGTGGAGGCTGACGAACAGCTTGTTCCTGGGTGGCCGGGGGATAGTGGTAGTAGTAGACAGACATGACTTGCTCACCTCCCCCGCTCCCAAAAAAGAGTGCCACCAGGGGCGGACTGCCCCAGCCACCCCTCCTAGCTACGCCACTGATAATTTGGATTGAAAATATTGTATTCCTGTATTTTGCTTAGCATGATAAGGAGCAATTTGTTTCATTCGGTAACCACACTGTTGTGTTAAAAAACAATTTGCCTACAGAATAGAGTAAGCACTGTCTCAAGCCCTAATGTTTACTTTGGAAAGTTATAATGTATGCCGCCTGTATTTTAGGAATGTGCATTATGTGAAGAGAGTTTTAAAATATCCAGCGTCTCAAATTATATGTTGTATTCATAAAATATCTTCTATTTCCAAAAGCTGAGGCCTCCTGGTATCTTGCATCAAGAAGTGAAACTACTGTCCTAACTGAGGATGCTATTTGTTGCAGAAACTGGATTGATTGACCAGTCATAAATCTACATTGAGCAGCCAATGTTCACTGACTGCAGATGTTGCTTATGTCATGTGTGCTTTTCAGTCCACCATGTTATGATCTGCCTGGTAATACTTTTCATAAAACAACATTATTACACGTTTAAGCTGCCCTCTTTTAAGATCTTTGTCACTTCGATGGGTTACTTGAGATTGTCTGACTGCCAGAACATGAGCCAGAGTCATTTTTACATTATCTACTCTGCACCATTCCACACCACACCACTGCACTCTTCACCACTGCACTGTACACCACTAAACTCTACTCTGTGCCACTGCACTCTCCACCACTCAACTCTACCCAATTGCAGTCTACGACACTGTACACTGAAGCACTGCACTCTCTGCCACTGAACTCTATGCCACTATGCTCTGCGTTGCTACACTCTGCACCACTCTACTCTGCGCCACTGAACTCTACTCTGCACCACTCTATGCCACTCTACTGCACCCTACGCCACGTAATCTACTGTGCACCTCTGCACTCTACACTGCACTCTATGCCACTTTACTCTACCCCTCTCTACACTGCACCACTCTACTCTATGCCAGTGCACTCTACCCCACTGTACTACGCACCACTGCACTCTACAACACTTCAGTCTAGGCCACTCCGCTTTGCACCACTACACTCTAACTCGGAACAGAACCTGTGTCAAGAGGGTGACTTTCAAAAAACAGCGCTAAACATTCTGGAAATTGAAGTTTTCCTTTTCCCTTTGTAAGTGTGAACCTACACATTCCATCATGCTTACTACTGTTGCCTGTAAAGAGAAAACTGTCCAAAAACCACACTATTTGACTGCTGTGCATGAATTCCCTCACTTAAAGTTTTCTTAAGTTGCCATATCTCTCAGGTTTCCCATTTCCATGAGTGAGTAGCATGGCCATCGAAATGGCAGTCTAACTGTGATTTGTAGTCCATTTCGTAGTGTTATGGCAAAACTTCAAGTCCCAGAATGCAAATGATAAACCTTGGCGGGAAACAACCTTTACAATGCAACTTTTACAACGCACTACCATTACAACGAAACTTTTACAACGCAACATCCATTACAACGCATGCATTTACAACGCAACCATTACAACGCATGACACTACAACGCACACCACTAAAACGCATGCCATTACAACGCAGTCATTACAACGCATATCATTACAACGCATAGCATTACAACACATAGTACCCTTACACTATCCAACACTTACCCTACTGTTGCACCCCCTGGAGTTAGAATAGTAATTTTTACCCCTACACTATCCAACACTTACCCTACTGTTGCACCTCCTGGAGTTAGAATAGTAATTTTTACCCCTACACTATTCAACACTTACCCTACTGTTGCACCCCTGGAGGTAGAATAGTAATTTTTACCCCTACACTATCCAATACTTATCTTACATGCAATGTAATGTTATGCGTTGTAATGGTTTGCGTTGTAAATGTAGTATGCGTTGTAGTGGAATGAGTTGTAAAGGTAGTTTCAAAGAATTCGTTGTAGTGGCATGCGTTGTAATGGTATGCGTTGTAATGGATGTTGCCGTGTAAAAAATGCGTTGTAAAGGTAGGCGTTGTAAAAGTATGCGTTGTAACGTCATACATCCAACCTTGGCTTGTTGAAATAGTCACATATTGACCCAGTAAACGTAAGAGTCCTGAGATGTTCATGTACGTCCTTGAGGCTGCTTGCTTCTTTCATGGATTTGAATTGTTTTTGATTTATGTCTACACTGGTTTGAATGGAAACGCTTGTAAACTCAAATGCAGTTAGAACCATGCACCATTTGTTCAGTGCAGCGTAGTGGAAGTCTGACATATCTGTTGACAATCCCAAATTACCAAACTGCATTACGTCATGTGTGACATCTTGGCCAAATATATGCTGAGCCATATTTACAAGACCACTCAAAGCCACCCTGCGTTGCTTTCCATGGCCTAGTACATATGGCCCCTTTTCACTCACTACTCTGCGTGAAAAGACCATTCCATGGGTGTTGCTGTGGATGTTCCCGTGCAACACCCATAAATTCTGACACATTCCCAGATTTACAAGGTTTCGAAAGCCTGGGGATGCATCAGATTGTAACGCCTCTCCAGGGGAGGCGTTAAAGTAGCGCAAAGATGAAAAAACATTTATTTCTCCTTGTTTTTGCTCTTTCTATGTAAGGAAGGAGGAAAATGCCATCACTTATTGTTTTTGTACAGGGAGGTGTCCCTTCCTGCACAAAAAACAATAATCCCTGCAACACAGTCACCCTTGCACCATGGTGCAGGGGTGTCTGTGTTAGCACTAGGCAGCCAATTGTGCACCGGCGCAGAGGAAATCACAGCAATGCATTCTATTGCTTTAAATACGATGCATCCCTGAACTTTCCTAATGATGCAGCTAGGCGCAGCAAGTTGAGCCATTTTCTAGTAAATATGGCCCATAGTTTTTCTCGCCAACATGATTTTGCTTACTATTGGCCCCATTTACAATGCCCTTGCGTCACAGGAGAATTACTTTTTGCGACATTCCAGTGGCGCTGTGTCCTGCTCCTTATTTAGAAGGCAGTGTGTTAGACCTGTCAGCCTTTTGGTAGTCCCTCCTAATTAATTGTTTATTTTGTCCCCTTTTTGCCCTCAAACCCTTTTTATCTTTTTGTGTCTACCGGATTTTTGTGGTGTTGACTAGGGGTTAGATGCTCTCTGGCTCGCATAGTCCTTTTTCCTGAGGCCTAGATGCCTTTTCTGACTAGAAAGTAGGGGATACACAAAATGGTGGACATTAACTGCCATAACTGTTTTCCTCAGAGGATAGACCCATAGGACAATATAGGGACGCTCTAGAACCTTCCAGCTGGTTCTGGAAGCCTGGGGCTAGCCTATAAAAGGGTCAACGCTAGGGCAGCCATTTTAGAAGTGAGAGAAGCCAGAGAGTCCAGCTAGGAGTCCAGACCACTAGTCAGGGAGAACAGTGCACTGAGGGCGGGTTGATGGTCCCTTGGGGCTGCTATCCCCTTGCTGTTGATACTTCCCCTGCGTGTGGATCTGACCCTGCTTAGACCCTCTGTAACGGATTGCTGCTCAGGGGCAATCGGAAGAAAGGAACAACAGGACGCTGGGTTCTTCCCCCCCTGTCTCAGTACCCCGATCGTGATCACCAGACCAGCGGTTGCTGAAGGTGGTTCCCTCACCTGTGCTGTGTGCACGGCTCATCAGCTGATTGTTTGCTGACCAAGGATGTGGTGGCTCGAGTTCTGGTGAGCCGCGAGGCCCACGTCAGGCTGTGAGGCACCAGGTCTCAGGGGAAGTCCTGAGGTAGTGTCGTCGCTGGATCGGCTGCTGAGTGGAGTGAGCGGAGCTGCGTCTGTCTTCCGCGCAGGCTCAGTGGTGCGGAGTCTGGAGGAGGCGACTCGTTGTGGGTGAGAGGCGGCGTCTGACTCCTGCGCAGGGCAGGAGGCGCAGCCCTACGAGAAAGTGTCCCAGCGTGTGGGCGGTTCGTGAGGAGGCGACTGACAGAGGCGCGGCAGCGTCTCCTTTCTGTGCAGGTCTGGTGGGTGAGTCGGCCGGCGGGAGGAGCAAGCACCGGCGAGTGTGGGCGGAGATCTTCCCTTTCCTCGGGAGACAGCCGCTGGAGGCCTGTGTTGTCCAGGGAGGGCAGCGCAGGGTGGAGACTGGATTCTCCGATCGGCCAAAGCCCCAGACCCGCTTGTTCCCCAACGAAGTGCAAAGTAAGTGGGAAGGGGGAGGCTGGGCGATCGTAAAGAGCCTTTGGTCACTTGAGCTAGGTTGGGCTCAGTCAGCAGGCAGAGGAACCAGGTGGGAAGAGTCCCCGGAGAAAGACTAACTGTACTGTGAGCTGGCACCAGCGAGTGGGGAAGGTGTATTTGCTCAGGTGTCATTTTATCTAGACTTGGGCCAATCTGAAGGTGGAAGTACAGAAGATAACTTATAGAAAGCGCAGACTGTACTATTTTAGATAGGAGGCGAGGAATCTTGATGGTGCAGCGCCTGTCTCCTTAATGATTGGGTAAACTTAAGAATCTGCCCTCATAGAAGGAGAAGCCTTCCTAATAGCTCAAAGCCAATTCACAGGAGGTTCCTGAACTGTGTTTTGAACGATAACTGTGAGCTGAATGTAAGGAAAGAATTGGAGGGTTCATGTTGTCTTGCAATTAACCTACTGGCTGTTAACTACTTGAATCCTTCCTCAAATTTTCAATACAGCTATTTACCTTCTACTAGTAAATGTAATGAGTTTATGAAGAATTTTCTGTCTTGACAATCTAAGAAGTGCCAGGGAAGAATTATTTTTGAATTGTGTGCCAATGCCTTCATAAATGTTTACAAATACAGGTACTACAGAGAATCAATCCAGATGTTGATTTAAAGAATTGTATGCAACTACAAAACTAATTCAAGAAAGGATAAAGCTTTTCTACTTTTATAAAAAAGTAAGGTGCAATGTCATTTTTGGATGGATTGGCATTGAGTTACTGAGTGGGTGTGACGCAAACTTTGCACATGTACTTTGGAGTTAAGCCTTGCCATTTAGTGCCAAGCTACCTTATGTGACTTGGAGACCCCAGGTCCAACATATTTGGTGTCTAGCGGTGAGATGAGAACTGTGTTTGCGTCCACTCTTTAGTAACTAAGTGTACTCCATAGGCTTACACCTGGAGTTTTCTCCTGGCGGACTTTCCAATTACTACTTTTGCTTTTTCTAAATTTACTCCAGGTGGTGGGTGGAGGTAGCTTCAAATTGCCCCTTTTGAATCCATTCTTACTGCGTGGTTGGCCCTACATTGCTCATCAGCAAAATGAAATTTGCTCTGGAAGAACTGGAAACTTATTCTGCAGCCCAGCTTAGAGACTTTTGCCAAAAGATGGGAGTGTTTTTAAAGCGTGGTGCCAAGAAGGGGGAACTCCAGACCAGTTTGAGGGCTTGGGTGGCAGCACATGGAGAAGGGAAGGAGGAGGAAGAGGGGACGGACCGGGACACAGTCATAGGGGTAGAGAGATTGTTCCATCCTGAGATGGGAAACCTACTTCCAGGACCGATGACCTACTCAAGGAGGGGCAGTAGTGTCTCCGGAGGAAGCTTGACCGAAGCTGAACTAATGGACAGGAGGGAAAAAAGGCAGCTGAAGTGGGAGTTAGCCAGGTTGGAACAGGAGAGGGAGGAACAGAGGATGGCTCATGAGACAAAACTTAGGGAGCTAGAGCTCAAGGCCCTACAGTTAGGACCCTCCAATTCTCCGAATGGTGGCAGCGAAACCAAAGAATTAACCAGGGAATCTAGACCCTACCTACCTAAAGACATAGTTGCTAGCTACAGCCAAGGGGATGACATCGCCAAGTGGCTGGCTGCCTATGAGGTCTCCTTAAGAGCCCATGGGATCCAGGAGAAACACTGGGGGGTGGTTTATACAAGTATATGCCTCCTACCGGTCGGGACACATTATTGGCCCTGGAACAGGAAGAGCAGACCCACTACCCCACCATGAAAGTGGTGTTAATTAATTAATTAAAACGTTTGGGCTGACCCCAGAGAAGTATCGCCAAAAGTTCAGGGGGAGTCACAAATTAAGCACCCAAAACTGGGTGGATTTCCTGGACTATGCAAGAAAGGCATTGGAGGGATGGATACAAGGCAGCGAGGTGAGGGACTATGAGGGGTTGTACGACCTTTTTCTCAAAGAGCATCTACTCGAGAAATGTTTTCCCGAGCTGCGTCAACACCTGGTGGACAGCAAGCTGACCAACCCCCGGAAGCTTGCAGAGAAGGCGGACATCTGGGCAAGTACCCGGGTGTCCTCAAAGGGGACTGGAGGGGATTCCCAAAGGACCGGACAGGGTGCCCCTCAGAAGAAGGAGGGGGGAGATAAAAAGCGGGAGTTCTCAAAAGGTCCCCAAAACAGTTTCCAGGCGAAGGGAACAGGATTCACCCCTAAGGCTAACCCGCCCAGAAACCCTCATCCTGGCCAAAGCCAGCAGCCAAGGGTTGTCCACTGCTTTGAGTGTGGTGGTGTTGGACATTATAAGGGAGATGTCAAGTGCCCAAAGAGACCACCCCCTCCCACCGGAGGAAAAGCCCTGGGAGTAGCTAGTGTAGCGCTCGGGGAGGAGTTGCCCTTAGATAAGGGGGATGAGTGGGCGGGTGTCACCTTAGTGTCCCTGGGAGACCGGGAGATGGTTCCTAAGATCCAGGTGCCCCCAAATACTACCAAGTATGGGCAATGGATCACCATCAATGGCCAGAGAGGGGAGGCTCTGAGAGATACAGGAGCCAGTATGACTATTGTAAGGAGTCAACTGGTGTCTCCAGAGCAGATGATTCCCAATGTACTCCACCCTGCCGCGATGGCTGACGGCAGAATGGGCCACTACCCTGTGGCCGAGGTTCCCTTTATTTATTTATTTATTTATAGTCTTATAGCGCGCATGAATCAGCCCCGAAGGGGTATCTCCGCGCGTGGCTTCTGTGTGAGTTAGACAAACTATAGATAAGGAGTGGCAGAGGGAGGGCTAAATTAATCTTGTGTGAAGTTGAGGAGGTTGGAAGTTTGTCTTAGCTGGGGAGGGAGGGAATTCCACAGCAAGGGACCTTTAAGGGAGGGGGCTCGGCCACCCTGTCTCGCTCTGGTTACTTTAGGTACATTTAGCAGCATAGTGTTGCTGGAGCGTAGAGTGCGTCCGGGAGAGTAGGGAAAGAAGATATCTTTCAGATATTTGGGACCCGACCTATAGATGCATTTATGCATGATGCAGCAGAGTTTAAAATTTACCCGCTGTTGCACTGGGAGCCAGTGAAGGTGGGAAAGGAGGGGACGGGAGGGGGTACGGGGAGGGGCATTCAGGATAAGTCTTGCCGCGGTGTTCTGCACCACCTGCAGTCTGCGCAGTTGTTCCTGGTTGGCGGAAATGAGTAGACTATTACAATAGTCTACCCGTCCAAGGACTAGTGCCTGAACCAGCGTTTTCCTATGGATGTTTGGTAGGAAAGGGAAGATACGCCGTAAAAGACCAATTGTACGGAAGCACGTTCCCGTGACCTGGCTGACGTGATCTTTCATAATCAGAGTTTGGTCTAGGCGTACCCCCAGGTTTTTGATGGTTTGTTTGGGCGCTGGGACAGGTCCAAGCTCAGGTGGCCACCATTCCGGGGACCAGAGCAGGGTGGCCCCTCCAAACAACATGACCTCCGTTTTGGTCACGTTGCATTGGAGGAAGTTCTGGGCCATCCAACCTGCCACCGCTCTCATGCCGTCTTGGAAAGATTGCATGACTGCAGGTGTAATGGTTTGAAAGGGGAACAGCAGCTGAGTATCGTCAGCGTAAGAGATTGGTGAAAACCCGTGAGATCTAATAATCTCTGCCAAGGGGGCCACATATACGTTGAATAACGTGGGGCTCAGACATGAGCCCTGTGGCACCCCCTTGGTAAGCTTCCTGCAGACAGATTTATGGGAGCCTAGTTTGACACCTTGTTGTCTGTCTTCAAGAAAGCTTTCCAACCACGCAAGAGCGGTCCCCTCTACTCCAACTCCCTTCAGACGGCCGAGAAGAATTTTGTGCGACACCGTGTCGAAGGCAGCGGACAAATCCAATAGCACCAAAATCACTGAGCTCCCTCTGTCAAGTGACATTCTGATGTTATCTGTCACTGACAGAAGGGCTGATTCGGTGCTATGGTTGGGCCTAAAACCAGATTGCGAGTGGTCTAGGCCGCCCGCTGCCTCGATGTAATTGGACAGGTGTGCGTTGACATGTTTCTCGACCATCTTACTGTAGTAAGGTAGAAGGGAGATAGGGCGGAGGTTGGAAAGCTCCGTCCATGGGAGAGCCGCATTCTTGCGGATAGGGTTCACCACTGCTCTTTTCCATTCAGTTGGTACTTTTCCCTCTTTAAGAGACTGGTTGATAATATCCTGAATGTAGGGGGCTAACAGGGTACGGAGGGGGGTTAAGGTTTTAACAGGAATAAGGTCATCCGGCGATCCAGATTTAACTTGGGTCATTATTGTATCAAGCTCTTCAGTGTTAATAGGAGGGAATGTAGTTAGAGTAAGGTTGGTATTATCATTGGGGGAGGAGACATTTAGGGAGTCACCGTTTGGTTGAGATACTAAGATTTTTCCATAGATGGATTCTATTTTGTTTTCAAAGTAAGATGACACTTCTTCACATAGACTTTGTGAGAAGTCATCTGGACATATACATGCCATAGGTTTTACAAAAGTTTCGAGAATCCTGTACAGTTCTCTAGGAGAATTATCGGCTTCCATGAGCTGTTGAGCAATGTTATTTTTACGGGCAGCCTTGATATGTTTATAGTAGTTGGCTTGAGCTGCACAATGTGCCTTTTTATTATCCTCAGAGTGTGATTTCCTCCATCTCTTCTCTATCCTTCTACATTCTTGCTTCTCTTTCCTTAGAGCTTCGGTATACCATTTTTCCTGTTTAGCCACAGGAAACTGTCTAAATGTTTTCAAGGGGGCAATTTTATCAATAGCTGCCGTCAGAGTTTGCTGAAGCATAATTAACTTGTGTTCTACTTCATCAGTATCTCTAATCTCGGGTTTTTCCCACGCCTTTTCTAGCGCGTCCAGTGTGAGTTTGTGCCACTGTCTACGTATAGTGGAGGGAAGGGAGTTTTTGGGGGGACCTTTATTAACTTTAAAAATAGTAAATTGTAATAGAAAATGATCTGACCAGTAGACTTGAGTAGGTTTATGACACAGTATATTGTCGAAGTTGGTGTATATCAGGTCGATGCAGTGTCCACCTTTATGGGTGGGATCCTGATTCTTTTGTGTGAGACCGATGGTTGTCATATCAGTCGACAAACTTTTGGTCCCTGTGGATTCATATTGGTCAGTGTGGATATTAAAATCTCCAAGGAGAAGGAAATCTTCATTGAGTGGGAAGGGGTTGCAGGTTCACTTCGAGTTGCCGTAAGCCCTGCCGTGCCAGTCGATTGTCTGCTGGGGAATGATATGGAGCACAATGCTTGGAGAGAGGTGGAATACCGGACTCATTCGGAGATGCTGGGTACACCTGACTGGGCCTGTGTAAGCACAAGGTCTGCGACTGCCCAGAGAGGGAGTTCTCCTGAGTTGGAGCCTGTAACAATGGCCCAGCCCGCTGCCAAAAAGGGACAGACCCGAAGACAGGAGAAGCCTGCTTCGGCTTCCACACCCCATGTGACAGATCGGCCACCTGCGGTGGTGAGCCAGGAGTCCGTGGAGGGGGAAGTAGTCTCCCTGGAGGACCTACCCATCCCTGCTGAGTGGCATGTGGAGGGAGGGCCTACCAGGGAGGAGTTCTGTAAGGGCCAGAAGGAGTGCCCTACCCTTGAGGGACTGAGGCGACAGGCCGAAGCCCAGGCAGCAGGGAACGTTGCAGGGCACTACCACATTTACTGGGAGGACGGTCTGCTCTACAGTGAACCCAAGGTACCTTTACCCGGTTCATCAAGGGCCTTGGTAGTCCCTCAACGATACCGAGCCTTTTTTTTAGAACTGGCTCACGAGATTCCCTTGGCAGGACACTTAGGTCAGGACAAGACCTTTGCCCGGCTTGTCCCCCACTTTTACTGACCTCAGATGAAAGTGGCATCTGACACTTATTGTCGGACATGTGTATCCTGTCAAGCCAGTGGGAAGACAGGGGTGAAGCTGAAAGCTCCCCTGGAACCACTACCTGTCGTTAGCACCCCCTTTGAAAGGGTGGGCATCGACATTGTGGGGCATTGGATCCACCAACAACAGCTGGTCACAGGTTTATCCTGGTTCTGGTGGATCACGCCACGCGGTACCCAGAGGCAATTCCTCTGAGGACTGTCACTGCGCCTGTTGTGGCTAGGGCCCTGATGGGGATCTTTACCCGAGTGGGTTTCGCCAAGGAAGTTGTGTCCGACAGGGGGACCAACTTCATGTCAGCATATATGCGGGCAATGTGGAAGGAGTGTGGAGTGACCTACTGGTTCACCACTCCCTACCACCCCCAGTCAGATGGACTGGTAGAAAGGTTCAACAAGACCTTGAAAGGTATGATCAGAAGTCTGCCTGAGAGCCTGCGGAGGAAATGGGACGTTCTCCTACCCTGTTTGCTATTCTCCTACAGGGAAGTGCCACAGAAGGGAGTGGGCTTCAGCCCCTTTGAGCTTCTGTATGGGCACCCTGTACGTGGACCTCTCAGCCTGGTGAAGGATGGATGGGAAAAGTCTCCCAGAAAGCCTCCCCAGGATGTGGTGAGCTACATGCTGGCCTTCCGGAGCCAAATGGCAAAGTTGTGGAAGCAAGCTTCTGACAACTTGGAAGCCAGCCAAGCAGTAATGAAGGAGTGGTATGACCACAACGCTCACCCGGTGGAGTTGGAGCCTGGCCAGAAAGTAGGGGTGATGGAGCCTGGAGAGCTAAGTGCCCTCCAGGATCGCTGGACAGGCCCCTTTGAGGTATTAGAGAAGAAGGGTAAGGCCACATACCTGGTGGACCTTAAGACCCCTCGACAGCCCCTACAGGTGCTGCATGCTAATCGCCTCAAACCCCACCATGAGAGGCCCGAGGTCATCTTGATGATGGTGACTGATGGAGGAGAGGAAGCAGAAAGCGAGCCTCTCCCGGACTTGTTTTCGTCTCAGGAAAAGGATGGGTCGGTGGAGGGAGCGATTCTCTCCCCATCCCTAACTCCTGAACAGCGGGAGGACTGCCGCCAGATATTGGAGCAGTACTCTACGTTGTTCTCCCTTGTCCCGGGAAGGACCCACCTGTGTACCCATGATGTGGACACAGTAGACAGCCCACCAGTGAAGTCAAAGACCTACCGGCTGTCAGACAAGGTGAAGGCCAGCATCCACGGTGAGGTTACCAAGATGCTGGAGCTAGGAGTTATTGAACCTTCCAGCAGCCCCTGGTCCAGTCCGGTGGTTCTAGTGCCAAAAGCTGCTCCACCAGGCACCACTCCAGAACTGAGGTTCTGTGTGGATTACCGGGGACTGAACTCAGTTACCAAGACTGATGCTCATCCGATCCCTAGGGCGGTTAAATTGATTGACCGGCTGGGAGCTGCCCAATACCTGAGTACCTTTGACCTTACTTCAGGGTACTGGCAGATCTCCCTTTCAGATGGAGCAAAGGAAAGGTCAGCTTTCTCCATGCCTGAGGGACACTTCCAATTCTGCGTGATGCCCTTTGGGCTCAAGAATGCCCCTGCCACTTTTCAGCGGCTGGTGAACCAGGTCCTCTCCGGAATGGAGGCTTTCTCCGCTGCTTACCTGCATGACATTGCCGTCTTCAGCAGCAGTTGGGAGGACCATTTGCATCACTTGCAAGCAGTTCTCCAGGCCCTGAAACAAGCTGGCTTGACAATCAAGGCCAGCAAATGTCAGATTGGGCAGGGGTCGGTTGTGTACCTAGGTCACTTGGTGGGTAGGGGAACAGTGCAGCCCCTCCAGGCAAAGATTGAGGCAATCATGGCCTGGGAACCCCCCAAGACCCAGACTGAGGTCCGAGCTTTCCTGGGCCTCACAGGTTACTACCGTCACTTTGTGAAGGGGTATGGCACTATTGTAGCACCCCTCACAGAGCTCACATCCAAGAAACAACCTCGACGGGTGGTCTGGACAGGGGCTTGTCAGCAAGCCTTCGAGAAATTGAAACAGGCAATGTGTGAAGCACCGGTCCTGAGGGCCCCAGACTTCTCCAAGGAGTTCATTGTCCAGACAGACGCATCAGAACATGGCATTGGGGCAGTGTTATGGCAACTCAATGAAGAGGGTCTGGATCAGCCTGTAGTCTTCCTATCCAGGAGACTACTTCCCCGGGAAGAGAAGTGGAGTGCAATTGAGCGGGAAGCTTTTGCGTTGGTGTGGGCTCTGAAGAAGCAGCGGCCATACCTGTTTGGCTCGCACTTCCTGGCTCAGACTGACCACCGACCCCTTCGTTGGCTGATGCAAATGAAGGGGGAAAATCCCAAGTTGTTGAGATGGTCCATCTCCCTACAGGGAATGGACATCCGGGTGGAACATCGGCCTGGAGTGGACCACGCCAATGCAGACGGTCTCTCTAGGTATTTCCGCCTTAGTGATGAGGACTCCCAAGGGGTTGGGTAGCTCTCCCCACTTTCAGCTGGGGGGGACGCGTGTTAGACCTGTCAGCCTTTTGGCAGTCCCTCCTAAATAATTATTTATTTTGTCCCCTTTTTGCCCTCAAACCCTTTTTATCTTTTTGTGTCTACCGGATTTTTGTGGTGTTGACTAGGGGTTAGATGCTCTCTGGCCCGCATAATCCTTTTTCCTGAGGCCTAGATGCCTTTTCTGGCTAGAAAGTAGGGGATACACAAAATGGTGGACATTAACTGCCATAACTGTTTTCCTCAGAGGATAGACCCATAGGACAATATAGGGACGCTCTAGAACCTTCCAGCTGGTTCTGGAAGCCTGGGTCTAGCCTATAAAAGGATCAACGCTAGGGCAGCCATTTTAGAAGTGAGAGAAGCCAGAGAGTCCAGCTAGGAGTCCAGACCACTAGTCAGGGAGAACAGTGCACTGAGGGCGGGTTGAAGGTCCCTTGGGGCTGCAATCCCCTTGCTGTTGATACTTCCCCTGCGTGTGGATCTGACCCTGCTTAGACCCTCTGTAACGGATTGCTTCTCAGGGGCAACCGGAAGAAAGGAACAACAGGACGCTGGGTTCTTCCCCCCCTGTCTCAGTACCCCGATCGTGATCACCAGACCAGCGGTTGCTGAAGGTGGTTCCCTCAGCTGTGCTGTGTGCACGGCTCATCAGCTGATTGTTTGCTGACCAGGGATGTGGTGGCTCGAGTTCTGGTGAGCCGCGAGGCCCACGTCAGGCTGTGAGGCACCAGGGCTCAGGGGAAGTCCTGAGGTAGTGTCGTCGCTGGATCGGCTGCTCAGTGGAGTGAGCGGAGCCGCGTCTGTCTTCCGCGCAGGCTCAGTGGCGCGGAGTCTGGAGGAAGCGACACGTTGTGGGTGAGAGGCGGCGTCTGACTCCTGCGCAGGGCGGGAGGCGCAGCCCTACGAGAAAGTGTCCCAGCGTGTGGGCGGTTCGTGAGGAGACGCCTGACAGAGGCGCGGCAGCGTCTCCTTTCTGCGCAGGTCTTGTGGGTGAGTCGGCCGGCGGGAGGAGCAAGCACCGGCGAGTGTGGGCGGAGATCTTCCCTTTCCTCGGGAGACAGCCGCTGGAGGCCTGTGTTGTCCAGGGAGGGCAGCGCAGGGTGGAGACTGGATTCTCCGATCGGCCAAAGCCCCAGACCCGCTTGTTCCCCAACAAAGTGCAAAGTAAGTGGGAAGGGGGAGGCTGGGCGATCGTAAAGAGCCTTTGGTCACTCGAGCTAGGTTGGGCTCAGTCAGCAGGCAGAGGAACCAGGTGGGAAGAGTCCCCAGAGAAAGACTAACTGTACTGTGAGCTGACACCAGCGAGTGAGGAAGGTGTATTTGCTCAGGTGTCATTTTATCTAGACTTGGGCCAATCTGAAGGTGGAAGTACAGAAGATAACTTATTGAAAGCGCAGACTGTACTATTTTAGATAGGAGGCGAGGAATCTTGATGGTGCAGCGCCTGTCCCCTTAATGATTGGGTAAACTTAAGAATCTGCCCTCATAGAAGGAGAAGCCTTCCTAATAGCTCAAAGCCAATTCACAGGAGGTTCCTGAACTGTGTTTTGAACGATAACTGTGAGCTGAATGTAAGGAAAGAATTGGAGGGTTCATGTTGTCTTGCAATTAACCTACTGGCTGTTAACTACTTGAATCCTTCCTCAAATTTTCAATACAGCTATTTACCTTCTACTAGTAAATGTAATGAGTTTATGAAGAATTTTCTGTCTTGACAATCTAAGAAGTGCCAGGGAAGAATTGTTTTTGAATTGTGTGCCAATGCCTTCATAAATGTTTACAAATACAGGTATTACAGAGAAACAATCCAGATGTTGATTTAAAGAATTGTATGCAACTACAAAACTAATTCAAGAAAGGATAAAGCTTTTCTACATTTATAAAAAAGTAAGGTGTAATGTCATTTTTGGACGGATGGGCATTGAGTTACTGAGTGGGTGTGACGCAAACTTTGCACATGTACTTTGGAGTTAAGCCTTGCCATTTAGTGCCAAGCTACCTTATGTGACTTGGAGACCCCAGGTCCAACACAGTGCTAATCCACTTTGCTTGGCTTAACGCAGGATTGTTGATATTGCCCCTTTGACCCAGGTTTCTGCATTAAAGGGGCATGCAATCAGTGTTGCTGTGGGTGTTCGCAGCAATCCATGGCTGTTTGACACTGCCCCAGATTTCCAAGGAATCGTAAATCTGAGGCAGCGTCAAAAACGTATGCCTCCCCAGGGGGGGCATAATGGTGGCACAATGAGGAGAAATTCTTTAATTTCTCCTCGTTTTTTGCTCTTTCCATGTCTTCTGCATTCTGAAGCACCATAGAAGGAGCAAAGCACCATCATTTATTGTTTTTGTGTAGGAAGCTGTCCCTTCCTGCACAAAAACAATCATCCCTGCACCACAATCACGGTTGCACCATGATGCAAGGGTGTCTGTATTGGCACATGGCTGCTGTTTGTGCACTGGTGCAGGGTGAGTACAGGAATGCGCCATATTCTAGTAAATACATTGCATTCCTGCACTTAGACTATGATGCAGATCGTCGCAGAAAAATTGCTTGGGGCACCGTGATGAACCATTGTCTTGTGAATATGCCACTTTTTTTAGACCGACCCTAGGGGGCATGCATGCATTGTCTGCAAGACCTGTTGTATTCAGTAAAAAATTTTGCTCCCATCTGCTGCTTACCGTTGGCTCAGTCCAGTGTGATTCTTCTTTGTTGCCACGTAACTGGTTCAGGCAGCGATACGTTACTTCAGTTTTTCCCAGAGCAGCACCGGCCAAGTACAGTTTCCTTTTGCTTTTTTGCTTATCTGTTATTTATGGGGACTATTTTTTGATTGCTCCATAATCGTGATGTGCGTGTCCTGTTTCAGTGCCCTTTACCATTGTTCTATCTTATGTAGTGTGTGTTCAGCTACAGCGCCCTTTGACATTGTTTAATTTTATTTCTTCTGATCAGTTTTTTTTTTGTAGGTACGACAGCCAACACCGAGACTTGAAGCGTTTCCCCAGGCACAACGTCGACAGCTCTGTAGGCTATGCCACACTTGCTCAGACGCTAACTTGTTTGTTGTAAAATGGGTTACGTTATTTTTACACACTAGCCCTCTAAAATGGTGTACTGGTGAAAGGGCCATGCGCGGACCCAGCGATGTTGCTTTAGATAGACTTTTAACAGCCCAGGGCTCAGAGGAGACACTCTCTTCCCGAGCAGCCATCCGTTCCCTGGCGTGCCCCTTCTTGGGACACCTCCATAGGCCTCAGCCATGAAGATCGAGGAAGCGAAGAGCACCACACAGGGCTGGTGGTCAGGAAACCGCTTGAGAGGTGAGGAGAGATGTGTAGCTGTGGAAGAGGAGCGGGAGAGGCATAGTGTTTTTAATTCAACTTTGTTGCTTTTTCCTTCTTATTCACTCTTCATTTCTGTTTTTAGGTCTCGCCTACACATCGTGCATGTGCTGCATAGGCAAAAAGACCTTTTGGAATGGCTTCGGCTTTTCAGCCAAAATCGTGCACACGTTCCATTGCCTTCATTGGCAACGCGTGCACATGTAGCGATTCACTTGCGGGAGGGCACAGCGCCATATGGTAGCAGTTATCGCCCCTGGTGCTGCTCGCTCTCGCGAGTAAAATGCTCTCACTCTTTTTTTTTTATTGTGTTCCACTTCGTGAAATCGTCCAGATCTGAAGGGCCATAAATCTACAACTCGTCTCCTGTTCCCCGCTTCTAATGCCCCTGTCTTTGATGTTCTATTTACATCCGTGCAGCCGGCACGAATGGGCTTAATCTCTGCTCCACGAAAGGTTGGGAAATGAATTGTGTGCTTGAACCTGGGGGGCCTGCATCATGTGGGGACTTCCCTTCTAGTGAATGCTGTCACAGGGGCGCCCTTTTGGGGTCCGGCGCCCCGACTTGACCTCCGCTCTAGGGAATGCTGTCACAGGGGTGCCCTTTCGGGGGAACTGCGCAAACAAACTTATTTCCCTTCTAGTGAATGCTGTCACAAGGGTGACTTTTCGGGGGCCTGCGCCACGAGCCGACTTCTCTTCACTGGGATGCTGTCAGACGAGTGCCCTTTCGGGGCACTGCGCCACGAGCTGACTTCCTTTCTAGTGAATGCTGCCACAGGGCTGCCCCTTCGGGGGCCAGCACCCCGAGCTGACTTCCCTTTGAGGGAATTCTGTCACAGGGGTGCCCTTTGGGGGCTGGCACCACGAGCTGACTGCCCCTCGAGGGAATGCTGTCACATGAGTGCCATTTCTGGAGATAATGCGCCATGAGCTGACTTCCCTTCACAGGGTTGCCCTTTACTTTTGAGGGGACCTGCGCCACGAGCAGACTTCCCTTCTAGGGGATGCTGTCACAGGGGTGCCCTTTCTGAAGATAACAGGAGCATGTGCGCATGGTGGAAGCTGATCTGGGCAGCCGGGCTGTCAGATCTCATTATGAAATGCCACCAAATGTCAGGGATATCAGAGCACAGGCGTCACGGCCTTCCATTCCAGGTCCAGCCCAGTAAGGACAACAACGTGGTCAAATGGCTGAAAAAAACAGTGCTGAGGCACGAGCCTGAAAAGACCGGAGTGAATGTATTTTTTGATAGGGCTGCTCGGTTGGTCAATGCAATCACTTCAGACGTCTGTGAGTGTAATTGGAGGGTCACCGATTTGAATCCTGGTCGGTGCACTGGGGAAACTGTGATATGTAGTTAGACTGCATTGAGGTCCAAGCAAGTGACTCAAAGCACTGTGAAAAAAGTAAGTCATTACAGTTTACAAACATTACTACATATAGTACGATCGGTTGTTCACAGAGTAAATAGGATTTCCCTAAATGTGCAAAAAGATTTTGTTTAAATGTTTACAGAGCTTTCAAAAGTTATGTTTTTAGTGAGACATGGATTGTACCTAATGCAAACACTACCTATTGGTTTCCATTGGTTAAAAGGACACGTTTCAGATTATATCAATTAAAGTCTATACTGGCTCCCAAGCAGTCTTTAGATTTGCAAATTAACAGATTGCTTAAATTTACATTTGTTTCGGGTAGCATGCATCTTGGAGAGAAGGCTTGTTTCATATTTAGCTGGCTCTACTATTTTACATAGAGGGGTCCCTTCTTCTCCCCTTTCAACTTGCAGCAAAATAACCATTCAGGAACAGTCGGTCGTTTTCAAAATAAAAAGTATGGGAACTGTTTTGATCAAAATAATAAAGCTTGGGAACGTTTATCCCCTGTCCCTCTGCTCTCTTCGATCTATGGCATGACCGCACAAAAAACACCCATAGCCATCACAGTTTTTATGATTACATCACTTACTCCTAGCCCTGGCACCTCCAAGACATAAACATTTCATACTTATCCCAATGGTTACTTTGTAAACAAGCATTGGCATAGCCATTAGGTATCGCCTTTGGGACCTTATAAGTATTTATTTATGCAGCACAATATCCTTGCTGCAACAACATCAACTGTTGCATTGCTAAACACTTATAAGGTCTGAAAGGCGAGAACTATTGGCTATGACAATGATTGTTTTCCTTTACCCGGGTTCCGGTCGCTGCAGTGCATGTTTGCATAAATCACCTCATCGTCCCGTGCCATCCCCCACCACCTCCCGCACCTCGCTGCTGCTCCGACAGAAGAAATCAGATTGTATGTGCCCTCTTGCATCCTAAATCAAGTACATAAGATACGATATGAAAGGTTGCTGGAAATAGGACCCTTTTGGGAGTGCTCCTGCAGAAAGAAAGAGGCAGACACCTTTTGCAAGATGCATATTTGCATGCCCTGTTTTAACTTCATCAAATGCCAGGCACATACGCGCTTCCCTCCCTTTTGATATCTGCAGTCTGTATTTTAGCATTAGAGACATTGTCCCATGGAAGGGAGCGTGTCAGAGTGGTCTAAGAAGCAGTATTAAGGCTCTAGTCTCTCAAGAGGTGTGGATTTGAATCCCACTGCTGCCATTGCCAATGATTTTTATGTTATTGCAATGTCTGTATCGTATCTCGTTGATGGACTGGACTGTAGGACATTTTTATTTTGAAAGTATTAGGATCTGGGCTCATGAAACAGGAAGTGACACATCATTCAATTGATGTCACAGGATGCTCTCTTGCCAGTTTAGGTCTGGTCCATGATATTTTCCAATCTTTCTAATTAACGCAAAAGCGAAAGTTATGAGTCTAATGTGTTTCTTATCCAACCAGAAGCAATGTTTAATTATGAAGTTCACAAGCGATCGGATGTGTTTGTAATATTGTGAATGTGACTGCCAGTGAATAAGTTAAGCTTTCCTAATAGGCTGTTAGAAAATGATCCTTGGAGACTTGATAACATTCATTACATTCATTAAGCCCAGAGATAGAACTGCGATACATTAGCGGTGTTACTTTTTTAGCTGTAGTTTACCACAAGCTATGCTGTGAAAACATGTTCTGTATCACTGGACTTTGGCAGAAACAGACCAGAACCTGTCCAGAATCAGTCTGGATCAAAAGTTTCAGAACAAGCTGCACTTAACATCAGTCATATTTCCAATCGGGTGATGTCTTGATTCAGCCACTTTTCTAACCTCAATCTATCAGGTAAAACTTTATTTGATCCAGACCTCTACTGAGGTCAACAAATACAAAATTAAAATAATTCCAAATACTCATAAAAATTCTTAGCTTCACTACAAAGTGGTACAGTGGTAATGTTCAGCCATCAAGTCAGACAACATTAGAGTGAATTTGTTAGGATAGAATATAGTTTTTGTATTATACTTCTTGTTTAAAACAGCTTCTAAAAGCTTTTTAAAAACTTAAACAGGTTATGACAAACATATTCATTGACCGGAGAGTTACATAATGTAATCAAATCTTGAGCAGAGAAAGCGTTATACTTTAGTTGAATTGGGATTATGTAACGTCGGCGGGCCTTAACTATGCTCTCATTAGGACAGATTAATAGAACGTGGAGCAAATCTTGTTGCCCGCCTTTACAAAGTTCACATATACCTTTAGGGTTATTATTACCATCCCAGCTAGCTACAAAAGTGGCTAAAGGGAGTATGCCCAAAGGTAAAAGTAAAATACACCGCCTTACTCCCTGCTCTAATTGAAAAAGCAAGTAAGGGACAGAAGTTTTAAATTCCATTCGTTCAGCGAACCATTTATAGTGCTTCAATTGACAACAGTGATCTTTATCAGATTCAAAACTGATTCTAGGGGCCAAGTGTTTTAAAAACAGTTTCAGATGTGCTGGAGTCCACTCCTGTAAAAGTGCAACCGTGCATTGAGAGACCTCCAAGGCTTTTACCATATTCTTATTAAAGGTGTACCCAGACGCTTCCTCTCTAAGAAACTCCAATTTTAACAAATGTCTTAAGGTGTCTGGGGCTGCATGTAGTAGATTGTATGCCCACCTAATAATATTACAAATTACTCTGGCAAAAGTTCCCGTAATCGATAGCTCAAGACGGAAGGCTTGAACTGGAATCGACTGTGCCACTTTTATCAGTTTTCGAAGAATGGTCCCTTCTTTTATTTTTAATGATTGCCACGTTTTAATTTGAGAATATTCCATAAAATCGGGAGGATTTTCATATTACAGACTTCCAGCATAGAATTAAAGTGTCTGTTTCCTGTGGAAAGATACAATCTCTGTAGAGCCCCAACATGGGAATCTGCTTTCCGGCACAGGGGGCTAAGGTGGGCTTTATCTAGGAGATTGGAAGTGAATGTTCGACCCAGATACACGTACTCGCTTACGGACTCTATTGGCTTATCTCCTAGGAACCAAGTATAAGGCAAAGGCTTCCTTCTGCCCCTAAAGGGGAGTACTTTAGTTTTATTGAGATTTGGCATCAGGAAGTTTTCGGTTGCATAGAGATTTAGTTCATTCAAAGATCTTTGTAGACCTTTCAAAGTTCTTTGTAGACCTCTAACCTCAAGTTATTTCATAAAAAGACCAGGTTAAAAAAAAGGTAAACTGCTTCCGTCGAAATTATGTGACAGAGTTATATTTTTAATAAAATAAGAGTACACAACAGTAAATTGAAAGTACATCCTCCAGCTTTGGAATTACATTTGCTATTGTCTTCACAGACATTTTGCAATGCGTAAGCGCCACCTTCTGACTTATTATTGAAATACTGTTAAACAGTGCAACAGTCCAGTAGCCTCCTTATTGTCTGTTTTGCGGCACAATGAAACGTTAAACTCTCTCTTTCTTTACAGTGCATTTAATGATATTTGCAGCCTGCATAATCAAATCATGAGTGTCATGAGAATCGGCGTGAATTACTAGTAGGGCACACTGAAGCAGTGCTGCCACACTTTAAATCAGACAGAACTGGCTCACCTCAGCAGAGGTCTCTCACAAGCTATCCTTACGGAAAATGGTCTAAAACAAGGATGTTAATTGGCTCCCCTGCCTTTCGCCCTATATATTTCTGATCTTCCTCACAATCTGGCCCAAAGTGAGGGCACTGCACTGTTTCTTGGGGGAAACCAATTGTGTGCCTGCTTTATGCAGACAACATAATACATTTTAGATTTAACGCCTAGGGGATTAAATAGTCGTCTGCAGGCACTGCATAAATTTGCAGAGGCTCACCATTTAATGATTAATATATCCAAAAGTAAAATTATGTGCATGCATAGAAGAAAGAAGCTGCAGTACCGACATTTTGTATGGTCTGTGGGTGGCCAAAAATTGGAACTTGTAAAATCATATACCTTTTGAGGAAAAATAGTGTGTGGCAACATAAGTTATAAAGCCCATATAGAAAATAACATCTCTAAAGCTTCCATGCAGGGAAAAAGCTTGAGATCCCTCTATAAGTCTATTGGAAAAATACATTTTGCCCTTTTCTTGGAGGTGTTTCATGCAAAAATCCTTCTTCTCTGCTGTATGGTATTGAATTGATCGATGTAGAGAAATTGGGGTTTTTAAATGCAACAGAAGGCAACATTTTAAGAAGTTTAGCCTCAGTTAATGCAGCATGTCCTGTGGTTGCCCTCAGGTAGAATTTGGGTTGAGAAGCACCTGGGTACAGGGTCTCTTGCGGGGATAGTGCATTGGGTCCTAGGCCTGGCAAAGGGTGATGCTGGTACATTAAGATTTACTTTGGAAAAAAATGTTAGAATGTTTAAAAGAACAGTCATTAATTTTTAGAAATTTTAGGACTGCGGTTGATTTGCTGCAATTAGATAAGTCCCTGCTCTTTTCTTTAACGTTATGTTAATTAAAGGCCACCTTGAAACAGGCCACCTGGGAATCAAGTTTTAGAAGGGATAGGGAAGCTTGCATGCTAAAGAGGGGTATCCATCCGGTCATTGACTCCTGCATGATAAATAAAGTACAGGCCTACACCTCTTGGAACTTGCCTCATGGAGTGCGCCGTTTTTGGCTATTATTGAGGCAGGGTATGCTCCCTTTAAATCTTTTAGTGTCTAAATGGTTGGGTTCTTCACCAACATTTAATTTGTGCAATAATGGCCTCCAGGGTGTTAATCATGTGTTATTTATCTGCCCTGCATTATTATTGTGCCGGCATAAATGGATGCGACCAATATGTTTACAATTATCTATTCTTTCGGCCTCTGCATTAATCGATTCTCTCTATGAGTCACCAAATGAAATGTTCTGCCATAGGATTTTTTAAGTGTTTTCTAAACATGTACTGAGGCTCATAAAGTTTGTAGGGAGCAACGGCTAATACTTGTTTTTGACTCTATGACAATTGCACTAAGGGCATAAAATATATTTTAAATGACCTTATATTATATATCATATTGTAATGTTTTAATCTGAAGATGTTTATATTGTTGGATCTTGCTTAGGACTTGCAGACGTTTTGTTGGATAGGAATATTTTTTGAGTCAATTGTATATCAAAATAGATTCTTGACTTTCATGTTGTTGGTTTTCCAGCTTATGTGGATCTCTACGGAGTTCCGTAATCGTAAATAAAAAAAACTTGACTTGATCTCAGCAGAACTGCTAGTGGCCTAATGTGCAGTAGTTCCACTTCTTAAATGGGCAGTCATATTTTACTTGGGATAATGGGACACTTTTTCACGGAGTTGTGTTCTAAATGTGTCTGTAAGAGCACTTGTCAGCACGACTATTGCATATTTAATGGTCTGAATCTGCACTTCTCAATAGGATTGCTGTACTTTCACTGGGACAGCTGCAGCTCTTCTCAGCAGTTAATGCTATTCTATAATGAGACAGTTTTAAAACAACTAAGCATTGTTACTTTTGTTTTAGTGAAGCATTAATATAAGTTCTGCTATAGTTTGAATAGAACAGTAAAGGTACTTTTCAAAATGCATGCTTAATATGTAACAAGACAGTATCAGAACTTAGTCTGCCTCCAATCCACCCCACTACCTCAATCCACTGCAACCCACTCCACCCTTCCCAGCTCACTCCACACCACTCTAAGATACTGCACTCTACGACACTCTCTGCCACTGAACTCTGCTCAACTCTACAGCACTTTACCCCCCTACTCCACTCTGTGACACTCTACTCCAACACATTCTGTCTATGACACTCTACTTCTCCCACTCCACTCTAGGACACTGGCAACTGCCAGATAGCAACAATCCACATAATTACACTCCACATCATGCCACATAATTCCAAGCAGCAGAATTTCACTGAACGCAACACAATTCCACGCCACATATTTCCATTCCACACCACATCATTCGGCAACAAACCACATAACGCAACTCAACAACAGATTTACCCAACATACCACGTACATCCAATCTACACCACAAAATAGAACATCATACCAACAAACTCAACAAAACACCACATAATTATACTCCACAACATACCACTACCCAGCACAAAATACTATTTCACATATTTACACTCCATGAAACACAATCCCACTCCATATAATCCAACCACACTCAACATAACATAATTACTATCCACATAATCTCACTGTACGCTATACCACATAATGTCACAACACACATCCACTCCACACCACACAATTCCACGCTACGCAATTCCACAACACAAAATACACACTCTCATATCGTTGACTTCAAGTCTACAAGCACAGACCTTTCCCGTACCTTTTCAAGGATACCGTCCCTCAAACCCACACTATCCTCTTCTTAGGGTGTCTTCTACGTAGACAGGTGTTCCCTCTACATACATCTGTAGCCGTCTCTCCCCTACTTTCATCTCACACACTTTCTACTACTCTGTCTGACATTCATTCTCCACTTCCTACACTAACTTCCTATCCCTCTTTAGCTTCCTTTCCTTCTATTCTGTGCAGCTCTCATCCCAATTTCGTCACCATGCCACATAATTTCACTACACAAATACACTCCACACCATACAATTCCACAACTAACAACTGCAATACAACCCAGATAATTCAACTCTACATGACATACACCCACTACACTCCAAACCAAAACACATAGGTAAACAACGTCAGTTACAACACCAATAGCTCTGTTACAAATGCGAGATTTATTGCACTGCAAATGTTTGTTTTGCCTGCAATTACAATATTTAAAGTGAAACTACAAGTACCACAATGCAACAGTCCTTGGCTAGAACGTATGAGATGGGTGAAGATGTTAGACAGGGCCACTTCACAGTGGCACGATGCTGTCTTTTCCGCCTGCTAAGAAAAATAAACAGGTGAAAGGTAGCATCATGTGGTTTATCAACAAAGTACGGAGAATAAATCGACTATAATGCAACGTGTGTGGCTCTTTGAATAAAAAGTACTACTAGAGCTCTCACATCTCCCAGATCCATGCATCAGTAGCTCACCCACTCCAGGTGTTTGCTGTGCAGTCAGAGATGTGCACTACTTGATATGTAAAGTGATCAACACGACAAAAAATCCCAGAATCAAAGCAGAAACCTTGACTGGATGACGTGGACACTGGCAACTTAAAATCTCTGTTCTAGCATTAACCAACCCCAGGCTACCTAGTTTGGCAGCTTCAGAAGAATGAAAGACTGTCAGTACTGCTAGGTTTTTAGATCGATCATACTCTGCATCCGCAGCATATTACACACTGGGCTGGCTCGTACCCACACCGCGACAAGGCTAATGGCTTCAATTCAAATTATATTCAATGAAGATGTGCTGATTCACTAGAAGATCACAAATTCTGCATGGGCCATGGAAGTTTACTTTCCACCTTTATGATTTATTTCAGGGAGGGGCAGGGGTGGATTCACTAACACTATCTGTACCAGTTCATGATTAAATCCACTTAGTGCGGGTGTTCCAGGTCGCTAATTCCTTCTTAATTTTGAGAACAGGTACAAAATTGCCGGTTTGCAGGTATTCACAAACTTCACAACTCATTCACGCACACTGGGAACGTACAAGGAAAGTAGTAAATCTGTTTTTCAGGGCACAAAGGTTTGGAATGCCCTAAATTGGTGACACTGAATGGTAAAGGATTGCTCTGTAGGGAAAAATACATTCCTACGTGGAGAAAAAAAACCTAAGAAGTTCACTTGCTGAGTATGAAGGGATTTTTGCAGGCATGATTATAACTTATCTACAATTACTACTCAAAACTGTCGCAGGTTTCCAAGAGTACTCTGGAAATCTGAATTGTGTAAATGTGTACCTATGTGAGATGTTAAACCTGCAAATGCAAATGTATACATTTCTTGGAAGAATCTATAGAAAGACAAAGACGGTCAGGAAAACCATATGCCAAATCCTGGATTCAGTAAATGCACTTGTAACAGGGAAAGTTGGATTTCTACCTGGAAACACTCCTTTCTATAATGGGTGGGTGAGCCATAGTCATTAAGTTTCCCTGCCCAAACGTTTCATTTCTGAGTAGGCAAAGCTCGGGCAAATAAATAGTCTTAGTTGTATTCATTACCTTTTCTGCTGCAACAGGTCAATCTCGCCTTCCTCCCGATGCCGCAGGTGGAACCAGCAGCTCAGCCTGTTCGAGATGTAGGAGAGAACTCCTTGCTTTCTGGTCGATGAAGACTCTCTCGGAACTGTTTTGTCTCCTTTCTGTCCAACATTGCTGGCTTGGGGGACAACATGGCGCAGTTCAAGACCGGGGCAACATCCTTCGTCTTCCTTCATGGTAGTACAATGATAGTAGTTCAGTTCGTAGTTCGAGTTTTCTTTAACAGACTGTTGACTGTCACAGACCCTTCAGAGACCGCACAACAGTCTAAAATATCCCAGGTGAACTCAAGCCTACATTGAGCGAAAACTTTTGCAGATGGCAATACAAGTCAGACTATCTTAGTAGCTCCCGATGGACCAATGAGTATCCCAGGACTTTCGAAAATGGTGGTACAGTCCATACTATCAAGGTTGTTTTTTAGACTGCATCCTGTTTCAGAGCTCTCGCAGTGGACGGTACAATCCGTAGATTCACTGTGGTCTTCGATAAATATTGAGAGCTATAGAACCTTTGCAGTTGACAATACAATTCCTTGAAACCCAGTTGTCTTCGAAAGAACACGTGGTGCATCACAGCAATTGCAATCCTTCGCAGGAGGCAGTACAGTCCAAAGACCCCCAGCTGTTGTTGACGAAAAGTCGATTATCACAGATCTTTGGCAGATGGTAGAACCGTCTTTAAGCTCGTAGTCGTTTTAGAAAGAGTATAGAAAATGCCGGAACCTTCCCATACCTTCGTTCCATCCACTAAATTCCAGTTGCGTTTGAAAAAGCGTTGACTTGCGGTTTGAGGATGGAAACAATCTCTCCCTTCATGCTCAGCTACTTTCTCCTGGCGGTATGAGAAGTGGTTTAGATGGACACTGTCAACGGGTAGCGCTCCAACCTCTATGAAGAGAGAAAAAAGTCACCAAAACACATTTGATCGCTTCAAAAAGTGCACAGCAACTTCCTCACCTTTAGAAATGACGGGCTAAAAAGCTTGACAGTGATGATGTCACGCATAGGTTTTTCTACCGCAAGACCGAAATGTCTGAAAGTGCTGTCTAGGGTCAGACTGCTTCGTTTCAAAGGAGGGTTCGGTCGCGATGCTTTAGTTTTCTCTAAGGTGGTCATAGCCTGGCCTGCCGGTTGTGACTAACAGTGACAATGCATTCGTGAAACTGGAGACAGCCAAGAAAGCTTTACTTTCACAGCACTTGGCCACAGGCCAGTTTCTTCCAGGCAGACATGCAGATTTCTGAGAACAGTTTCCCGCGGTGTCTGCACCATATCTTAAAGGGATATCAACAGCACAACAAAACAGGCTGCACAAAGATACGATCGACACGGTTACAGAAGGCCAAAATGAGAAACTGCCTTTCAGGATGGACTAACCTGATTAACACGACGAGCAACCACATGTGCGCGATGTGAAGGCCATGAGTGTGTGGAGATAAGGTGAATACAAATGTGGGCACAGGCCTGATTCACACGAAAATGCTTACAGATACGTTCCATAGACTTCTGCGTGAGATTTGCGTAGATTTAACATTTTGTGTATTGATAATAAAACTCAAAATCTGTACAAACCATAGACATAACGGCATATGCGTTCTTACTCCTGAGGTGTGTTTGCAGTGTGAACAATCCACAGAAATAAGTGTGGTGTATTTAACCTTTTTCCCCAGCTTGCATAGAACATGTTTTTCCATGCCCAGGAAAAGATTCCCCTACCTACGGCCCCTGAACTCATGGTGATGTTTAGATTTTTTTCATTTAAGTTTGCATTTTTGTTCCACCCACTTTTTTGCACTTGAGCTAACTTCGCAACTTAGGTGTGACTACCAAGAAAGTAATTCCTTTAAGTGTGTTCACTACATTCTTAGATGCCCTTAGGGTGACCACGTCACTTCGTTTCATTTCAGATACATTTTCCAGTTCTGGGCTTTTTTGCGTCCGCCTAACGCATTCTAGATGTCGTGGTCTTGGTTTACTTTCACTGAACTAATTAGACAGACATACCTTATTGCAGTAATTTATTGCTGAACAGGTCATTGATGACATGGAGTGAGAGGGCAACCCTAGCTACTCTCCCCTTGGAAAATCCACATTCCCAACTCATCCAAAGCACTAACTATACTCCTACGTGAAATCCATGGGTGTAAGTGAAATTTGTAGTTGGAAAATCGGAAGGAACATTTTGTGGCACAATGGAGCACATTATTTGGCAGTATTAATTTTCAATTTTGCCATTTTAGCACACATCAGCTCTGTCTGGGCAAAACACCGGAGTACAGTGATCAGCGAATGAAAGGTCACCAGTTAACATTTGCAGAGGGTCTGTGTAGAATATTGGGCTTTTGATTGAGGGGTTGTAGACACTTCTCCAGCAACAACCACAATCCCTGTCAGGGTGCACTACAAAAGTCATTAAATTAACAGGTGCTTCACCCATTGGTAGCTTGGCACAAAAGCAGTCAGGCTTAACTTAGAGGCAATGTGTTAACTGTTTATGCAGCACAACAAACAGTTACAAAATGAAAACACAAAAAAATCTCACACCAATTCAGAAAAGTTGAGTGAACTGTAATACATAGTTTGACACTAAAATGACAAAAATTCAATCAGTAGAACCAGAGAAATGCAATTTAAAAGATTTAGGTAAGTATACTGCCTAAAAGCACACACCACCACTCGCGGTCATCTGGTTGTGCTGGACTGGGGAAAAGTCACAAGTTCAGGTCAACTGTGAAATAGAGAAGGCTGGATGCAGGGACCATGTTAGTTCCACTGAAAAGTTACCTTCTCAAAATCTGTCGTGAAGAGTCCACTGGCAGTGGAGGAAGCAGCGAGGAGTGAAGGGGAAAACGCTCATTGTCGTCACTGTAGCTCGTTGAGCATGCTGGGTTGCACGGATGCTTACCACTGTAGAGCGAAGATCTTGCAGGGCTTCACAGACTGTACTTACTGGAACATTGTGTTGGCATCCCTTTGGTGTATAGCAAAAAGCATATCTTGCATTACCGGTCACCGTGGTCACCGTGGCCAGTCTCTGTAGCATAAAGAGCTGGGTTCATTGGAGCTCTGCATTGGAGCGTTGTTGCAGATGGCAAGAGCTGGCGTGAATGGGCCCGGTCACGAAAAAAACAAAAAACTTCAGGATTTGTCCCTTTTCTTCTCAGGAGGTTGTCAACTTATACCAGCCAATGGTACAGGACCTGGGGAGGCACCCCTTGGGGATTAGGAACTCACTCCAGTAGAGGCCAGCAGAGCTCAGGCATGTTCAGTTGCAGGTCCAGGCAGGGCCAGTACAGCAGGTCAGCTAGGCATTTGCAGGGAGATCTCTAGAGCTTAATGTATCCCTGTAGCTCAGAACCGGAGTTCGGCCACCTGATCCATGGAGTCAATCAATCAATCAATCAATTAATCAATCATCTTTATCCCGTCAAATATATATGACCATAAAAGCACAACAAATATAAAATGACATATATAAATACACAATACAATACATTATCAAATTTCATTTCATTATCACACAGGTAAATAAGCATGATTAAAAATATCAAGCATTATCAAGTCTTAATACATTCTTAGTAATAATCCCCTTAGAAATATTTACAGTGTGTACCGATCTAAAATTCATCTACACCTTACATTGGTTTGTAAATAAGCTTTATTAAAAACATTAAGCATTATCAAGTCTTAATACATTCTTAATAAAAATCCCTTTACAAATATACATACAAATAATCAATAATAGTGAAGTAATACAGGGGGATAAGAACCTCACTAGTGGGCCTGCCATATCATCCCATTTCCACACTTTTAGAAATGGGGGTCTCTAGTCTGCGATAGTTTGCACCTTTATCCAAATAGGGACCCTTGCTTATAGTCAGGGAAAGGGGGATACACTCCCAAAATAACCCCTGCTCACTCCCTTGGTAGCTTGGCACGAGCAGACAGGCTTATCTCAGAGGCAGTGTGTAAAGCATTTGTGAACACATACAGTAATACAGTGAAAACACTACAAATGGACACCACACCAGTTTAGAAAAATAGGTAATCTTTACCTAAATTTAACACAAGACCAAACAACCAAAATCCACAGTACAGAATTCAAAGAAATAACTTTCAAATGGTAGAAATAGCATAGTTCAATGTAGATGGTAAATGCAACTCTTTACTCTCAAAGTACCTAGGATGTGTAACACAATATAAACTAAAGGGGCGCAGGGAACATGATGCGTCCGTTCCTTGCTCCAGGGGAGGGAATGCGTCTGTTCCTTACCGTAGAGGAGGGGATACATCTGTTTCTTACTGTGTCCCGGTTACGATGCGCCAAGATGACGCCTCGATGCGATGCAACAACCTGGTGCGACGCAACAAGATGGCGTCTTTGGTGCGATGTCATAACTTGGAAACGTTGCTTGCACGCCCGATGGCCGTGCGGCATAATCAGTGATTTATTGAGCCGCAACAGGCCCTGCAACACGCTTCTTTGGTGATGCGATGGCAACCTCTGCGGCGGCGACATGTGTCTCCAGCAATGCGACATGTTTCTCCGGCGATGCGTCGGCAAACAGCTGCGGCAGCGGCACGATTTTTCCTCGTTACATTGCGCTTCCAGCTCCCAGCGACACACAGTCTCTTGAGTTCCCAAAAACAGCAGCAGGCACCTCTCTGCAGGTAGAATTCCCAGCAAGGACATTCAGGGGAGCTGGTGGTAAAGTCTTTGGGTCAGAACAGGAGGCAGGCTCAGCTTCAAGCCCTTGGAGATCTTCCTGAACATGGTAACGTACACACAAAGTTCCTTTTCTCCTTTCCTTGGCAATGAGTAACCACTGCAGGCCAACCCCAACCAGCAACCCGTGCAGGGGCAGTCTCCTCCTTCAGCTTCCTTGGTTTCTCTCCTTGGCAAAGGTTCATCTTGATTCCCAGAAGTGATCTAAAGTTCTGGGGTCTGGGCCCCAATATTTATACTACCAAATCCTTTGTTCTCTGAAGGCAGAGAGTGTCTGTACCTAGTCAAATCCAGTTCTGTCCTCCCCGGTGCAGCATCCTGGCAGGAGGTGGAGACAGCATTGTTGAAAGCAGACCTTGCCAAGGTAGCTGAAAGGAAATTTCCTCCACCTACACTCTATTCAATGTAGGCTCAGGCAAGTGAAAGGAAATATCCCTCTACTCTCTATTCAACCCAGGTCTATTCAGCCCAGCTCTGACCATCAGACTGCTTAAACCACAGCCCTCTCCAGCCCCCTGTCACTCAGAAACCAGACATGCAATACACAAACCTAGCAGAGGCAGACTGGATGGTAAGGCAAGAAAATACCTACTTTATAAAAGTGTTATTTTCAAACACGTTACAGCAACTCTTGGACCGCGCTTTACTCGCTTCCCGGACAGCGTTTCACTCGCCATTCCAGAGGACAGATTTATTTGCCTCACCCCTCCTCCCATCACGCGATTTGCACACACTCCGACCAAGGAATCGATCACCCCAGCTACTTCCTGGCAACATTTCACGTGCCCTTCGGAATCCTTCGAGTACAGAATTGCTTGACTGGTCTCTCCTCCTATCCTGAGATTCACTCGCAACCCCGACCAGATTAAAATGGCTCCAGACATCCTAGACCTCAACTCCTGTCCCCAGGCACTTGGATGAGTATCCGGGCACGATAGCCATAGAGCATCGAGACGTCCCTCGAGACTTTTCTTTTCGCGTACCCCAGCCTTGCTTCCAATTAGTTTACCTACGCATTGCTTACAGCCCCTCAGTCCTGATGATGATCCTTACTCATATGGATCAAAACGCTGTCGACTTCCCAGCAAGACATTAGGCGCCCTTTACTTAGTGGTTCTTGAAAAAATTTCCAAAGTGTAAAATAAATTTGAACTGTTTGAAAAACCACTCTGTTTTTAAATTACTGTATATAATTTTTTCACTACACACTTTGAGCCGTTCACACTGCTTCCACTGTCACTTGTGTCGCCGTAGTGCCACTCACTTTTTGCACTCGTGTACCTTGTACATCCTTGGGCTGTCACTTGTTATTTATTAATTACAGTGCTGATATTAACTGTAACTATAATTCCCCTATACTGCGTAAAAATGTTGATAAAGATGCCTTGAGCACATTTGAAAATCAAATTGAGTTCCTTGTTCTTCAATGGATAATGCTGTATAGGTATCCTTTATACTTGTCTGAAAATAATACCAGTTGGGATACTGTTTGTTGTATATAATTCTCTAACCCAATCCCAACAAGGTTGAAGGGTTTTCACTCATGTTTTTCATTAAAAAAAATAATAATTCAAACACAGGCATACTAAACTTTATGCTCCTATCTTGTTCCCTGGTTCAGTTATGTTTATAAGATGTTATAATCAAACTGCCCATTCTGGTCTATGGGAACAGGCAATAGTGAAAAACTAAATTGGCTGTAATTGACTATCAGGACATGCCACATACATCAGGGCATGTCCTCGCTTTCATTTACAATGCACCCTGACCATAGGGGTACCTTGGACCTACCTTAGGGGTGACTAACATAAAGAAAAGGGAATGTTTAGGGACTTGCAAGTGTGTGCACTTGCCAAGTCGACATGGCAGTCCCAGACTGTACACTGGCTCTGCAATGGCAGGCCTGAGCCGCATTTTACAAGCTGCTTCTGTGGATGGCACAATCAGTGCTACAAGCCCGCCAGGAGCATTTGATTTACAGGCCCTAGGCACACATGATGCACTGTACTAGGGACTGACAAGTATATCAAATAACCAATCATGGAATCACTAATCCATACAAACATTTACAATAGGGAGCACTTGCACTTTGGCACTGAATAACAGTGGCAAAGTGCCCAAAGCATCTAGACCAGCAAAAACATAGCAAAAACACAGAAGGCAACAGCAAAAAATGGAAGTGAGGCCCACACCAATGTTGCCAGATCTAACACAGCACACACGCTTATAGTAAGTCATGTTACTAATAAAATATTGAGTGGATGTTTAGAAAGGGCAGAGCAATTCAGTTTGCCTGCATGGATCTTGGGTCACTCTTTCCTTACCCATCTGGAGTATTCATGCACTCATAGAGTCACTCTGGTTGTCCTGAGATCAAGCAATAAGGCAGGCCTCAAGCAGCAGGGAAGCTCTCTGAGGCAAGCTTCAAGCAGCATGTCTGTCCTCTGGTGGCATCAGGGCAGGCCATTAAAGTATAAGGAAGTCCTTCTAAGGGTCTTGCACAGGTCCAGGAGTGAACTGAAGAGTTGATCTGAAGGTACAATATTTATATCTAGGGCTAGCCTTTGAAGTGGAGAAACTTCTAGACTTCCCCCCATCTGGTTCTGGAATTTCCTTCATCCTCTTCCCTGTCTCCAAGGGGTCAAAGATGACAATGGCTTATTGTTACGTACTTTTTCGGGGTGCTGAGGCAGCCCATTTGAATGTAAGTGGGGCAGGGAACAGCTCCGCCCTCCCATCCTTCAAACACATAGCCCCTCTATGTCTCCCTCTCTGGGTGGAATACACAAAGGCCAATTGCCACCTACACCCAGTCATGTGACCCAGAATACTGGCCTGAAACTTTGGATTTGTTTGTTTACAATGCCGTATTAGCCCTGGACGGAGATATCGACTTCAAGGAACTGTTTTTTAAGTCTAATTTTGCATTATTCGTATCTTGATAACTGTATGTTGGATTTTTATTGTTTTGGTCTTGCTTTACACAGGTAAATATTGGCTATTTTTCTAAAACTGGTGTGGTGTCCTTTTGTAGTGTTTTCACTGTATTACTGTGTGTTATGTATGGATGCTTTCCACAAAAGGTGAGAAGGGGTTATTTTAGAAGTGTAACTCCCTCATCCCGATTAGGAAGAAGGGTCCCTACTTGGACAGGGTAATAACCTGCCAACTAGAGACCCCAATTTCTAACATTGGTTGTCAGCAGTGAGGATAGGACTTGCGTTTGCACTTGATCCTACAGTGATTGGTCTCTTTTTGCATTTCCGTCTTTCTGAACTTGAACTTCCTGCTGCATCATTCCTGAAGTGGTTTTTGTGGAGGATAGGTTGGAAGCCTACAACTTAAGGAATTCAAGGCTGTGTGCAAAAACTAAAAGTCCAAATCAGAGGCCTCAACAAGAAAGAGGAGCTACAAAAAGCATTGAGTGCCTGGTAGCAGTCAGAAAGGCCAATGGTCAATCTGAAGTTCCTAGAGTGGAGGCCGAAGAGTCAATTTAAAATGTGGATGTGCTTTTGGGTGGGGAGGCCCCTCCAAACCAGGCAGCAGTAGTTTGTCCCCAGAAGAGCTGATGTACAGGTGAGAGGTAAGGATGTTTGAACTGCAAAAACTCCAGCTGGAGTATGAAAGGGAAGACAAATGAATAGCCATGGAAGAAAGAAAGACAATCTTAGATCATGAGTGTGATATCAAGGAGTTGGAGCTAAAGAGCAGGTGCAACACAGATGTTGACAGCAATACCACAGTACACTCACATAGAGTTGTACACATTCCCAAGAATGTAGGAAGAGAGTTCAACAAGGGGGATTACATTCAAAGGTGGCTTTAGGCCTATGAGGTGGCTATCCACATGAATGGGTTCCCAGAGAAGAATTGGGGAGCAGGTTTTGGAACCACTTTGCAGAGGAGGGTATGGACACATTGTTAGTGCTGGATAAATGGAACAACCTCAACTACACTGACATGAAAGAAGCCCTTCTCACCAGGTATGGTCTCACTCCTGATAAGTACAGAGATCAGTTTAAGTCCAGTAGAAAAATCACTGTACACACTTGGTTAGAATGTGCAGATTCTTTTTGCAGGTCATTTGTTGGCTGTGTGAAAGGCAGAAATGTGACAGATTTTCATGGGGTCTACAATCTGATTGCATGGGAGCCCTTTTCTAGTCTATGTTTTGCAGAGCTGTGTCAGCACTTGACTGCTAGTAAGCTGGCTGACCCCAGGAAGCTTGCCATGGAGGCAGACCTCTGGGTCAGTACTAGGGTCCACAAGAATACAAATGATGATACTCTGCCAAAGGTGGGCAGGGTCGCCAGCACCAGAGTGTGGGGTACAAGGGAAAAGAGAATGAGTTCTCTCAAAGGCCTCAAACTAGTACCCAGGGCAAGGATTTCCACCCCCAGGAGAAAGGAAGCCATGGGTTTGTCTAGGAAAGCCTGAAGAAATGGGACCCCATAAGTGCTTTGCATGTGATCAGGTGGATCACATGAAGGGTGGTATCAAATGCCTCAAGGGGGCACATACGCCCACCAGTGGGCAGTCCAAGGGTTGGCTAGTATAGTGCTTGGGGAGGAGGGGTTTCCAGAGGATGGGGGATCCCGCAGATATGACCCTTGTCTTACTAAGGGAGAGGGAGATGTTCTAGCGACACTTAGGGCCTCATTTATGAGGCGGTGCGTCACTTTTACGCTTCCGGTGTGTCACTTTTTATGAGACACCAGTGGCGTAAAAAATGTGCCTTGTTGCGCCATATTTACAAAGTGACGCATCTAGGTAGATGCGTCACTTTGTAAACCCCTGTGCCACATTATACCTGTGCCAGGTATAATGTATACAAGGGGGGCGTATTGACGCAAGGAAGGGTCGTAGAAGTTACGCAGTGAAATCTATGAGATTTCACTGCATCACTTTTAGGACGCCGTTGCGTCAAAATCTTGCGCCTGCCTCACAGCAGGCGTAAGACTGACGCAGGCCCTTTCACATGGGGCTTGCCCCATGTGAAAGGACGCATTGCTGGAGTTGCGTCACTTTTGTGACACACTCCAGCAATGCGTCACTTTTGCGCTTACAGATACGTCAGAAATACTGACGTATCTGTAACTCTTTGCGACATGATGCGTCATACATTAAATATGACACATCTGGAATGTCTCAAGGAGTGCGCACTGAGACTGGGTCTGTACATAACGTATTGGAGAGGCATAAATCCAAAGCCCAATAGAAGGGGCACCGCTGACAGTAGAACACAGGTTGCAGGCAAGTGAAGCAGGCAAAGCGAAAAATTAAGCAATAACTCAACCTAAGCGTTGCTGATGGCAAGCAGCCAAAAAGTTGTTGCATTCGATCACGGTACAGTTGCAGTTGGCCTGGTCTGTGCATTACCACAAGATGAGCAGCCATTGTGTAGTAGGAGCAGAAGGATCAGAATTCCACCGGCAAGTGCCAGTACCAAAGGGAACCCTCCGAAGACGCTAAAAAAGATTGAATGAATAAAATCTGGTATTACTCCTAATATTTTCTTAAAAGAAGTCACAAGGCCTGATCGCACAAGTTTAAAAAAATGAGCAAGGCCATTGGTATCAGACGCATTAAGTATTTGATGTATAGCTCCCCAAAAGGGAAGTGGGAGGTTAATGTTCAGAAGTGACTCAATCTTGCTAGATGTTGTACCCACCTGCAACTCGAAGGTCTTTCGAGCTGAAGTGAGGGCCATTCCTTATTGAAACAATAGCACTTTGAGCCTGCTTAACTTTGTTAAAATCTGTTTCGAAAGTAGGAATGGAAGGCCAAATGGAACTATCTACTTTCCCATGCAGGGGCAGAAAAAGCACATTGCTACAACAAGTAACACGTTGTGTAACTGTTACTAAATACGAGATCCCTGCCCATAAACCACAGCAGTCTAGGTTCTTCAAAATATGATAACTGCAGTTAGTAAGCAAGGTAAAAGCAGGAATTATTGCTGGGATGGGAGTTCCTTTAAAAAAAGAAGCAAGATTAGGCCCAGATACATTACAAGCGGCATGCGACTTAACATGTTTACAAACCAGGGCATGGCCTAATGTGGAATTGCAATCCTCCCCTGTTAGGAAAACTTCCTTATCCTCCCCTTGACATCTGTAAGTGAAAGGAAGGGACCATAATTCATGGAGAAATGCACCACCCAGGGGTTTAAAGCAGCTTATCGGAAAATTTTCTTTACATGATTTAAATCTGTCTCCGCCCCAGAGATTGGCAAGAGTTCTAATCGTTCAATGTGTAGTAGCATGTATGTAGAATCTTTCATGGACATAAATCTCTGTTTATCAATCAGATTAAAAGGTAAAAACAAAGCAGAAGCATTTAAATAATTCCAAGGGACTTTTCCCATTTTGAGAGTCTGTAACATCCATGCAAACTGCATAACTGATCGTAATTGATTTTTACCATGATATAACACAGGAACATCATTGTGAACAATATCAATAACAGATGAAACAATATTATCCAAGGTATAAATGTGTGAAGACAGTGTATTGATGCTATTGTCAACCACAGCAAGGACTTTTTCCAAATTTTCCTGATCAATTTGACGCAGACGAAAAGCCGCTTCCATCTGAGAAAGCTTCCAAACCGCATTGTAAGCTGCGTAGATAAACCTCTTCTTTCTAGGAGTTCTAAGACCTAAGATAAAATCAGCTGAATTGATATTGATCGACTAGAGAGACAAGTGTTTTGTTACTGACGACAAAGTGGAATGTTCCAACCACTGTTGGCACAATTTACCCTCTGAATATGTGGCAATTGTATGTGAATTTAAAAAACAAGGATCCGGTCGAGTCTGTGTGAAACCTGGTATTATATTTTAAAAATGCAGTTGACATGCATTTGAACTTGTTTGCCACACCAACCAACTAGATTGGTCAATCTCAGAAACATTGAAAGTTCCATTTCAAAACAAAGCTTGTAATACAACGATTGTATAATTAGTTTGTGAGCGCCAATTGTCATATTCCGCTAAGGAGGGGATGGATGGGATATTCAAATGTTTAGCAGTCACCAAGCCAAAACAAGTAGTTTGGTGCCCTGTATCATTTCAAGATAAAATTTGAGTCGGAATCAGGCAGGCACAATGTAGAGCTTCAGTTCCCTGAACCTACCAAGCTTTAGTGTTCCAAATTGATTTTAAATCAATGGTATATTTCCAGTGATCTAAATATCGTCGCAAGGACAATCTCCCACCAGACCTTTATTGCTCTACTTGTATACTCTCACTATTACTTGGAGAGTTAAGGGCAGCAGGCAAAAAATTCTCTCAACATTTTAATTCTTTTGTTCCTTTTTTTATAAAATGTTATTTGTATATATTAGTTACAAAAAAATATATTTATATCTCTTTCAACATGACAAGATGTGGGCACACGCCTCTTCTGTCCCAGCTCATGGGCTCTACACCTCTGCATAGGGGATGTAAGTACAGATGTAATTTCTCTGATCCGGGTGTCCTGCACTTCGCCTGTCTATCTTTACAGAGTGAACTTTTGCACTCAAAGACTTGGTGCAGGGTTTCTTCAGTTTCTTATTAGCATATGTGGCTTTATTTGGTATGTCTCGACAGGTGTCCCAACAAGTAGTAAGAGGGTATGCGGTGGAATCTCTCTCACGTATAATGGCGGCCTCTCAGAATCACAGTCAGGAACAGGGAGCTCCCTTTTCCTGACTATGATTCTGAGAGGCCGCCATTATACGTGAGAGAGGTTCCAGCACATACCCTCTTACTACTTGTTGCACAGCCCAGAGCCCATGAGCTGGGACAGAAGAGGTGTGTGCCCACATCTTTTTAGGTAGAGAAAAACAAGCCCATATCATCAGGTGTGACAGGACTGTCAGATAAGATAATATACAGGCTAGCCGCATCGAGCTGGAAGCCAGGGAGGTATTTCACAGGCAGGCCTATAGACATTGTTCAGATTCACCACATCTGTGACATATCGACACGCATTTGTCAATATTATTATTTGTAGTAGAGGCCCTGAAGAAGATTGATATTAATGACTAGATCCATCGAAACGTACGTAGGCCAAGAGTTTTTGAAACCCCAGACTTCAGCACAATACAAGCGGAAGGCAATTACCACCTCTTGATCTGTTCATCTGTGTATGATACGTGGTTCAGGGAGTTTGTTTTACTGATCAAGTGAGAGTGTGGTATGACTGTGGGTTCTCTTTTTTTGAATGGGATATGTTTGAAGGGGACTGTATTTGTTGTATAGGACTCACTAAGTGCAAACATTAACAAATAGATGCTGTAAAGAACAATGATAATTAAGATGAGATGACAAGATGTAATGCTTTGATTACACCCACTGAGAACTGTATAATTGTGCAATAATGTATTTGAAAATATTTATATAAACAATGTCATGTTGAAAGAGATATAAATATACTTTGTAACTAATATATACAAATAACATTTTATAAAAAAAGGAAGAAAAAAATTAAAATATGTTGAGAGAATTTTTTGCTTGCTGCTCTTAACTGTCCAAGTAATAGTGAGAGTATGATAGTAAAGCAATAAAGGTCAGTTGGGAGATTGTCCTTGTGACAATATTTAGTTTTGTGTTTTCCTCTTGCTCCCAGACCTTCTTTGTATTAAGGGGTGCCTTTTTTCATAATCTTTCCAGTGATCAGAAACACTATGGGGCCAACCCAGTTCTGAAGGAATTGTAATAGATTAATTTAGTATGGGTAAGAATAAGTTTGAGCTGCGATGAGAAATGCAATTAAAAACATAGGATTCTGGATTGGGCGTGTTATAATTGGTAAAATAAGTGAACTTATCCCGAAGTGTTTTAGAACTCCCTTGGATGGAGTTGGACAATTCGCCTAAATCATCAGTGAAGTAAGCGGACACGTTATTCACGTTTATTATTCACCATGTTAAGTTAAGAATACAATTCTGTGCCCATTGCTTGGTCATCACCATCATTTTTTTTCAAGGTACATCATAGCACACCGTTTGGATTGTTCATAACACATGAGTGTTTTACTCACGTGCACACCGTGTATCTCTTTTTTTCACATTCAGGTTGTATTCAGATACAAACCACACTGAATTGATTCTCGCCAGAGCTACACACTCCTTGCATGTTAAAAACTTTACTCATCACACGAAAAACAGCACGTTGTACTATTAGATATGTGAATATAATGTATTAGATTTATGTTCCATTATTGAGTATTGGGTATTTATGTTCTAATTTTTCAGTAATACCCCTGATGAAGGGAAAAGGCCCGAAATGCTTTAGGTAATTGGACAAAACTCAGGATATCAACAATAATCATTTGGAAATGATAAAGAAGAAGCACCATTTAATTTGATGTAAATAAACCCAAGGTTGTTCAAACAACATTGAAGAACATTTTTTTCAACTCTTGTTTACATATTAAGAAAATTCATTGCACAAGTGCGAATTGGGGGACGGCCCTCTATCGGAGAGGACAGCGCTATTCTCACAGTTGGAAAATGTTCCCATTGAGTGTAATTAAAAACAGGTCTGAATGTGTTCGTTTTGTGTAAGTAATGATGCCCATAATGTTCATAACAGAATAAATCTTCACAACTGGCAGAATTTAAATATAAATATTCAGAATCAAATGCAGCATAATACTTTAAATCAGAAAACAATGAATGTACAGCTTGCACATACCAATCATCAGAACATATGTCCTGTGTCACAACATCTCTAAGGAGATGCAAAACACACATGGTATGTTAAGGACTTCCGTCGGGCAGTGAATTTGAAAATCTACTTTATCCTAAACGATGCCATCTGCAACTGGGAAAGCTGAAATGTTCACAAGAGTCTGAACACGTTTCATAATATGGGACGATGTATGAGGTGCCAGAATTCCATCGACCAAGTTCACAGCAGAGCATTCTAGCAAATAATGGCCATTGATCAGTAAGAAAAATACTGTCAAAAATCCAATCGACATGAAGAGGAAAATCAGGATAAGTACCAACCAGATGTAGGTCCAAGGGGGAACCCGGTAGGTCTTTTTAAACCAAGAGATGAAAATACTTTGGGACTGATTTACAAGACCCTTGCGCCTCCTTGCGCCCTCTTGCGGCACTTTTTTTGATACAACAGCGGTGCAAACTATGCGGCTTATTTAAAACATGACACATCTAGGGAGATGCGTCTCGTTGTAAAGCCCTGCCTCACAATTATACAAGGTGGGAGTTCCCACGTAGAAAGGCCTTGTAAAAGTGACGCAGTGAAATCTACAAGATTTCACTGCACCACTTTTAGGACGCCACTTCGTCAAAACCTTACGCCTGCTTGAAGCAGGCATAAGGAGAGATGAAGTAAAGTAAGTATAGGCCTCAAAATACATTGCTTGAGTAGCAATGTGCTTGTGACACGACTCCAACAATGCGTGACTGTTGGGCCAACAGATGCATCAGAATTTTTCACGCCTCTGTTAATCCTTGTGCCATGGAGCACTGCATTGTAAATACAGCACATCCATGGTGGTGCAAGAACATTTGATGCTGTTGCAAGGAAACTGACACATCTAAATAGATGCTTCAGTTTCTTGTAAATCTGCCCCTTAATTTTGTCAGTGGAAGTGCCAAAGTGGAAGATGAGGAGGGTGAGTCATAAGAGAAGCTGGCATGATCTCCAAAACAAATGCTTGTATCCATGTGTATTAAGGGTGGTAGGGCAGCATCAGCATGATGTTGTCGATTACAGTTCGGCACTTCACTATGGGATGAATCTGTAGGGTAAGTATACTCGATGTCAGCATTGGAAGAGGATGAAGGCAGAACAGGCGGAAGGTCAACAGTAGTTTCCATCCCTCCCTCAACTAAACGGGCATTAATAGAAGAGGAAGTAATTGGATTCAACGAAATAGCGTTGCAATAAACTGCAGGTGTGACACTAATCAGAATCGTTCAGATGGTGTAACTTGACATTGTACACTGAGATGTATCTGTTATCTTTGCGACTAGGTAAAGGTGGTCAAAGGACTGTACGAGTACCCTTCAATCCAAGTATTGGAACCGGTACACGATAAGAGGGACCAAATTCTTTTTTGTTCTCCAGCTTGTCTCGTACCAGATATCCAATCTTAGGAAGACAGCTAGCAACCGGAATCAGCAGTGCTGCAACATTGGAAAAGTGTAAATGTTCAGTTGTGTAGCTGTCACAGGTCATTTGTAGGTCTTGCAACATAGTAGAATGATTAAATACGACAAAGGTTGCGGCAGCCCCCTCAAAGTCTAGACCATCAAGGCCTGGCACAAACATTTTAATGCCAAAGATCATTTAGCATGGGGCCCGCCCACCCAGAGATCTTCTAGGAAGATTATTTAGTCCATGTTGAACCCCATACACATGGACCAGCCAGTTCCTGCCAGTACATAAGACCATAGCTGTCAAAGATTGCTTTAAATCACGGTTCATTTTCTCCACTATGGAATTGCCCTCAGGCCTATATGGAAACGAAAATTGCACCAGCACCTCCTTTGACATCACCCCGTCCTTGTACGCCTTAGAGGCGAATGCTGGACTTCATCAGAATGGATGGTGCCATGGGCAAACATCCTGACAAAGACACCCAAATGACATTTTGAGCGTCAGTGCTGCTTTGTGGCCAAACCCAAAGGGATCTAGTGCACGAATCAACTGCAACCAACATATATTTATATGCAGTATCAGAATAGAACAGACCGCAGTGATCAAGCCACACACATCCAAATGGCTGATTGGATATACAAAGCTGTGTTTGTGGTGGATGTGAGAGCATAGACGGTTTGATTTTCTGACAAATGTCACACGAAAGTACATAATTACGGGTCTGTTTATATAAACCATTGCCACCAGTAATGTTGTTGTAAAATAGAGACTGTTGCAGACACTCCGGTATGTGCAGAAGATATGCGTTTGTGAGCGGCAATGATCAAAGCAGGTCTGCAGTCCTTGTTGGGAAGCAGCCGATCCCCAACTGATGGAATTTTAGCATAAGGAACTCGTTCAGGAGATAAATGATAAGAATACTTCGAAGGGAAGCCCTACGGATAAGCAGTTCCATCCTTCGTAGCAACAATCGCTGTCAAAATGTCATTATCTATCTTAGTCATGGACCTTGTAACTGCTGCTATGGTTGCCAAGAGTATGGATAACCTGTGTGAGTGGGAGACGTTTTTTAAGTTCCGCCACTCGAACCCAAAGCATTTTATGCTTTATTGCGTTGCCTTTTGAGTCTCTATAGTAATCTTGGGACCAAAAGAATAAGTTGTCATAAAAAGACTGGACATAGTAGTAAGAATCACACACAATAAGAGTATTCACATTAGGATCAGCAAACTCGAGAGCAAGAACAAGGGCACACAGCTCTGCCAATTGCGCTGCACAGTCCCCAAGTGCCTGTGTATGCTCTATGGAAGACTTAAATTCTCCATTGACAAATAAACCAGCCACAATAGCGCAAGCCGCTGAATAAGCGTGTTTGGAACTGACGGGCGGTTGGACTGAGCCATTGGTATAGATGGTACATTTGTATTCATCCAAAGGAAGCTACGACAGTGGAGGAGGATTAACATGTTCATTCTGTAAACACTCTTGTGTCTGAAGAGCAGGATCAAAGATAAATGTAACATCAGCTGGTGTCAAAGATGGAGCCCATTGAATCCAACGGGGATATAAAGCCTTAGAGTTTGGTACACTTGCCTTAGGCACTGCTTCTAAAGCAGGGAGAGGCGTGACCAAAGAATTTGTTTTCCCTGCACCCGCAAGCGTTCTTTCAGAATTGGAATTTGGACCGCTGTCAAAACTTTTTCAACATTTCAAAACCGCTTTTCAGCTGCCGTTTATAAATGTGATTAATATGCAATAGGTAGTGTGTCTCCCTCATTGAACATCAAGTGAGCGAAACCCACCGTCCCCGGTACTACACGTATCACAAGGTTCGTGGTATTGTCGCGCATCAGCAAGTAGTTCGTTGGAAGCAAATCTGATTGCAAAAATTGTGGAATATAGGTATGTTCCAGGAGCCAGCTGGCAGAAGAAAATGTTGGTTGTATCAACGCATGTAGCGGTTTGATATGCTGGGCGTAATCGGGAATATATGTCCTCCCGAAATTTAGTTATCCCAGCAAAGACTGAAGCTTTTTCAGTGTAGAAAGAGGTCGCAATTGTGCACATTTCTACAGAAATTGGGGGGCTACCCCCTACCTTCATTATTGAGCTTGAAGCACCACAAAATGTGCGATGTTGCTAAATTGAATTTGTATCCATGGTCAGCAAACCAAAAAATAATGCGATTGACACTGACAAGATGTGGCATCAGTTTATCGTCCGTAAGATAAATATCATCAATATAGGAGAATGTATCAGGGTCTATGCTGTCTAAGAAAGACACAACATGTGCAGCAAAACCCCAGGGCTATTCCTATACCCAATAGGCAAACGCATACATTTTTTTCTGATTCCCAACTGCAGTGAATGCTGTCAAGGCACTGCTCTCTGGAGTCAAGTTGTGACTATATAAAACCATTGGATATATATTTAGAATAGTTTTGTATTTCTTACAAACTAGACTGTTCCCACTAGCGCAGAGCTGTGTGTGTTCTGTACCGAAATGTATGACAATGACTATTCAAATTTCGATAATCTAAGACAATGCAATATGATCCGTCATGTTTTGATACCAGAAAAAGAGGATTATTCATCGGTGATACGTAGGATTCAATCATTCCCTAATACTTCAACTGAGTTAGAATATCACAAACGGGAGCCCTAGCTTCTCATTTGCTTGGATATTGTGGCTGTGGCTGTGGCATAGACCGTAACTGGATCTCATATGCTGGGGAATCTCTAACCCTGATTACGGTACACCGCCGGGGCAAGGGCCAAAGCCCACTCAGAAGTGTAAGCATTCTCATGTTCCTCAGGGACATAACGCCAAAAACGTGGAAGTATCATTTCCTCCCCTTTAGGAGCGGCTAGCACAAACAGTGGTTTCATATTAAGAGGTGAGATTTTCCCAGAAAACCGCGCTGATTGTACACTGTACATCACCTTCAATTTGGAAGACTATTTCATAGAGTCTGCTTTGGGGGACTCCTTGTGTATCTGCTGTTTCTACAGTAATGAATGTATCAGTTGCTCTCTCCTCCAGACAGGGAAGCAGTGATTCCCGCACTATGGTAAGCTCCTCCGCGCTGTCGCGAAGAGTCAGCGCCCATGTCCAGTCTAGAAGACGTGTTCTCACCGGCTGAGGCATATTTTGCTGTCAATGCAGCAACTTTCTTCTTCTGATAATGTGGTCTAAATCGAGGCAGATCCTCTTGTTTGGCTTTAACGTCACACTGTTGAGGTTGATCTCGTCCCTATTGTGTGGTCCAACCATTGCCACGATCCTGGCATACCCCACCACCGACTTTAGAGTCAGGGATGTGTCCTGTAAAGAATGAGGAGAGTGCTGATCAGGGACTTGGAATCTATCAGGAGTCTTAATTTCCGTGTAATCACGCAAGTCAGAAGTATGCTCAGAAGACTCAGGTGTCACTGAACCAGCATGCAAACCCTGCTTCTGTTGTTGCTGCCAATGTTTTTTATTTCTTCAGTTCTTTTTAGGAAAGAACGGTGGCCATCTTTATCAGTTTAGGCTTTTTGTTGAGTTTGAGTTTGCGGTTAATTAAAAGGTTTGATTCCCCGACTATTGCGGCCTATGGTTTTATAAGCTTTAGCAATAATCTTTGGCAAATCGAGTTGCTTGTCTGCCACAGCCTCTAAGCGTTGTGCCACTTGTAAGCTCACCAAAACACACAAGATGATGGGCGGAATGTTGCACAATGGCAAAACATTCACAGATCTGGTTTTAATCCATCGTTATTTTGCTCACTAAGCCACCCCAGTTCAGACATGGTCATATGCAAATCAGTATTGAGCCTGTGCCTCATGGGAACAGTCCAGCCCGAACTGCCAAGCCATGTCTTCCCTGGACCGGATTCAAGCATCCTAGGACCAGTTTCTGGCTATCAGCCTTCTTCATCCAGGATAGCTTGACTCCAGTGGCATAGTGAGCATGGGACTTGTAAGCTCACAGCATCATCCTTAACATTAGCAAGGATCATATCGCAAACAATATTGAACACTCCCACCAGTCTCATTCCCAGTTCCAGGGCGGCCTCGGCCCCATGTTCATCCTGAACACGTTTAATCACGGATGGGAGAACGGTCATTGAGGGGGTGCCAAAACACATCGAATTCACTGCTGCAAACACTCTACCCCAAGTGTTATAATCAGGTAATTCTTGGAAAAACAGTTTTGAGTTGTCCAAACTTCTTGGCAAGCCTATTTTCATACTTATTTTGCGGATGCTTGCCCATTACAGAATTAACTATTGGTCACACCACCAGGTGCAGGTGGTTGCGCAGCAGCGCCAGGTGGTCCCACCTGAAAGTTGTGCGACATGAACTGAATAACATCTCTAGGTATATGTATTAATGACGAATGTAATACGCATAGCTCTGCTACTGCAGCAGTGAGATAAGCTGGGTAGGAGGTGTACTCAGCCAAAACAGGCCAAGTGGTCCCATATGTAGACAAGGGGCCTAAACGGACCGGTGTTATCGGGAGAGGAAGGGCGCCATTAAACCATATTTGGTGTTGCCAAGTTGTTAGTGGAACCTCAGGAGATCTATAAGGTCTATATTCCCACAGAGTCGCTGTGGCAGTATACTCGTGAAACAAATTATTTGTTCCATCGACCACCGGAATGGTGACCCAAGAATAAAATACCTCAAAGTGGAATACTGGATTCGCTTCTACAACATAGATAAGTGCAACATCAGCATCAGGTACTCCATATTGAGTCAAATAAGCCCTGAGCGGTACACGGTTAGGAGGCGCAATAACAATCGCCATTTTTAATAACAAAGTAGAACAACCTATGCATGGCAGGGCAATAACAGGGTAATATGAAAAAGAAAGACCTTTTAAAATTCAAGCTTGAAAAACCTATAAAATATCACAATATAGGAGGCTATACCATCACAGCTGTCTCCGGAAAGAGAAGTGAGGGGATTGTGGACAAGCACAAGCACTACTCAGGAGTCTCACAGATAAGAACCAGACCAAATGTTGGCGGCACCATGTTGCGCGGATTCTGCACGTACACAGAACTATGCGCAGTAAAACAGGACCTCAGTGCACGTGGATTGTACCTTCCTACCACCTTAGTACCCAAAATCTCAAAAGTGACTAGCTATAGTGTCTCATTCGTTCTCCTACATAATCACAAAGCTACAAATGATTAGACAACCCAGAACACACTTCCGACTCCCGACTCTCTCAGGAATCGCCGAAGCAAGACATACCCTTTCGCTCACTCACTAATACTTTCCACAATAAGGATTTCCAAAGTCTCTGTATAGTTTAAAATGTTTATTTTAACTATCTTGCTCTATAATGCAGTGTACGAGCCACTGCCCGCAGCAAAATGCGGAACCTAAAATAGTTAGCATTGGTACAATACCATAGAATATAAAGGGGGATGTCGTTATATACAGATAGTGGAAAAAGGACTATAAGGCCTAACCACCCTCCCCTTGGTAAGTTGAAGTTTATTATATAAAGGAAGATCTCTGGGCTTTGTCAGCAGACCCCATACCTTAGAGCCTAGATGGAAGGTTTACGTCATAGGAACAGCATAGCTCTTCTCCAAAGAAAGGTCTCTCTCCAAGTGTGTGTGAACAACATGCATCCCTGTAATATCAAAGCACGAGTTTCCAGCACTGCAGCTGTGATTAGCATGTTTTGTCTAGGTGCTAGGGACTGACCAGAACAGGATAACAAGGGGCATGTTTATCGACCTTGCACATCGTGTTCAGACTAAACTTCAGGAACAAGCAGAGAACGCAGAAAGTAGACAAATCCCATGTGAAAGGCACAAACAGAGTCTTGCAAAATAAAGTCACGTAGTAACGTGCGCAAAAGCAGCATCATGGTAGCAATGTCGATAATGACCATAACTGCCATATAACACTGCCTTGTAACATCTTACAATCATAACATTCTATTTGGACAAGATAGAGAAATGGAGTTTGGACTTCCTGAACTCAGGATCTAAAAATACATCTTTTAGTGAAGATGATTTTTCTATTGTGTGTTTGAAAATGCCACTTTTAGAAAGTGGGCATTTCCTTGCTTAACCATCCCATGGGCCACTGCCGGTTTGTATATTTACTGTCTGGGTTGAGTGCGACAGGAGCTGGGGAGGTGCATTCACAGTAGACAGTCACAAGGGGGAGGTGGAGGTGCCTTTCTTGGGTGACTGATAGCCAGGCTGAATAGACCTGGCTGCATTTAGAGTAGTCGGAGGCGTTAACTGAATGGACTGTGGCTGCTTCTCACAAAGCTGTCTCCCCCTCTGGAGTGAACCTGGCCTGAATCATTCAGAACTGGTTAATGAATGCTAGACGGACCTTCTTGTTCCAACTTCAAAGGTAAATGTGGGCTAAATATTGGGCCCTGACCCGAGGTCTTTAGGACTCTTTGGGATTAAGAAACCTGCTAAGAAGAAGAGCTGGAGAAACTGTGAGGAGAGACTACCACTTTGCTGTGTGCTTTACTGTATTGGCCTCGAGTGGCTGCTTCTGTCTTGGGCAGTAAAAGTACTGGACTGAGCCTATTACAACTTCTTTTTCTGAGTATCTCCAAGGGCTTGAGGTAGAGCTTGCCCTCTGTTCAAGAAGTCTCAGGAACAGTAAAGACTTCACCTTCCTCTGGGTACCTGCACCTGGAACTGTGTGTTTCAGCTGACAGAGAGGGAAAAAGCAACCCAACGCTGCTGCCGGCTCAGTCACCTGAAGGCACTTCAGAGGGCACCGTCGCACTTTGCACCGCAACCCTGATTTCACCAATGCTGCCATCCGATGCTACCACCGAGCTGCTGCTTGCACCGGGACCTGTGGGCACAGCACTCTGCACCGCCTACCTTCTCACCACCGCCCTGTTCTCATCGATGAAGCCACTGCAAGCTGACATCGCCAAACCCCTTATGATGATGGTGATACGTCATCATCAAGCTTCACAGTGGGGTCATCTCGGACCTCTCAAGGTGGACTTGAGATGGTTCAAATGCAGGACCCTTAATAGTTCCTAGGAGTCTTGTAGTCCGTGAAGTAGGTGACAGTATTCTTGCTCTCCAGGTAGACCCATTATCATGCCTTGAGAGTACGGTTTAAACTTTCAACCAACCCAATTGTTGGGGGATGGTAAAGAGGGGTGAACTTATAGGTCACACCACTCTCCTTCAACATGGCCTTCATGTAAATGGACATGAAATTAGTACCTCAGTCAGATACTGCCTCATGGGTAAAGATCCACCTCAGTGCCCTGGCTACGATGGGATAGCCTCTGGGTACCGGATGACATGGTTGACCAGAACCAGAATGAATCTGCTGCTATGGCTGTTTTGGGATCCAGAGGCCCCACAATGTCGATGCCAACCCACTCAAAAGGGGTGCTAATGACAGGAAAAGGATGTAAGGGAGCTTTACTTCCCCCTGATTTGCCCCCCGCATGGCAGGTAGGACAGAGCCTACAGAACGGATCTTGAGGCCTTACTCATTTGAGGCCAATAGAAGTGGGTGACAACTCTGTCAACGGTCTTTTCTTGCCTCAAATGACCTGTCAGTGGCACATCATGAGCCAGACCCAGTAGGAAGGTCCTGAAGTCCTGGGGTATCACCAACACATGTGTTGCACCAGGCTGAGGAACCTTAGGCTCACTATACTGGAGCTTATTATCCAGTAGGCCAGGTGTTGTCCAGAGGTGTCCCCAGCTGCCTGGGCCTCAGCCTGCTGTCAAAGACACACAAGAGTATGGCACTCCTACTGTTCTGTGCAGCACTCTTCCCTGGAGGGACCCGCTTCCACCTGCAAGTAGGTCAGCTCAGGCAGGTTCTCAAGTTCAGCCACATCTTGCTCTGTAGGTACCAGGGCATCCCGCTATGGTTCGGTACTAGTTCTTACTTGTCAAGCCCCTTCACCATATAGGTGATACACAGAGATTTCTGCCTTATTTGATACGCTTCAGAGTTATCTTTCAGTCATATGGCAATGAATGCACGGAGCGGACTAATTCATTCACCCCATTATGTTTTCCAGGTCATTGCCCAGAAGACAAGCCACAGGCATGGACAGACTCACACCTATCTTCAGCAGACCTGAGACACCTCCCACTCAATGGAACCAGAGCCACTGGATAGTGGCGCTAATGGTTGTCAGCAGCAGCAACTTGGTGGAATGTGTTAGGGACTTCCTGCTCTGAAAATACCAGATGCCACCTGCTGGTTGTCATGCTGGCTCTTGTGTCTATAAGAGCCTCCACCTTCTGCCCATTAATGGACACCCACAGCCTGTACTTCCTAGTATTGTCAGACATGTGGGTTCTCTGTACCATTTCTCTATCACACAGGGACACTAGGGTAACCTCTACACTCTCTTCAAAAGTATCTGGGGCAATCTCCTCCCCAGTCACGGAGCAGATTAATTAATCCACTCCATTATGTTTTCCAGGTGATTGTTCAGAAGACAAGCCACAGACATGGACAGACTCAAACCTATCTTCAGCAGACCTTAGACACCTCCCACTCAATGGAACCAGAGCCACTGGATAGTGGCGCTCATGGTTGTCAGCAGCACAACTTGGTGGAATGTGTTAGGGACTTCCTGCTCTGAAAACACCAGATGACACCTGCTGATTGTCATGCTGGCTCCTGTGTCTCTTAGAGCCTCCACCTTCTGCCCATTGATGGACACCCACAGACTGTACTTCCTAGTATTGTCAGGCATGTGGGTTCTCTGGACCATTTATCTATCACTGAGGGATACTAGGGTAACCTCTACACTCTCTTAAAGAGTATCTGGGGGGATCTCCTCCCCAGTCGCTACACTAGGCATCCTCAGTGACTGCCCACCAGTGGGGGGCTGTGCCTGCTTGGGACACTTCACATCCCCTTTGCAGTACCCTTCCTGCTGGCACTCATTGCACTTCACGGGTGCCTTAACTGCAGACTTATTCTCAGGGAAAAATGTCTTCGTATTATCAACATGGGGAAGGGCAATCTGACCCACAGAACTAGTTCAGGGCCCTTTAGAGATTTTGTTAATCTTTTTGTCCACCCTCTCCTTCTTCTGATGAGGACCTTGCCGACCCTTGTGGTGATCCCCCACCCCAACCCTACTGGGATACCTTCCTGTGGATCCTGGTGCTGACCTAGTGGTCTGCCTCCTTAGCAAGCTCCCTAAGATCAGTGAGCTTACTAGCAACAAGGTGTTGGTGCAGATCTGGAAAGCATTGACTGAACAAATGCTCTATTGTAAGCAAATTATACAGCCCCTGGTAATCTTTTACCTCACTGCCCTTCACTCAACCATCCAGTGCCCTTCAAAAGAAATCCACACAGTCCACCCAGGTCTGTTAGGAAAACTTCTGACTGTCCCTAAATTTGTGTCTGTATTTCTCTGGGGTCAAAACAAACTTCCTGATTAGGACTCTTTCAGGGGGTGTGGGGGAGATACGTCATTCTGTCACTCCTTTCTAGGGCCAGTAGAGTGTTCCTCCCCTCAAATGGGACATTTCTCCTAAGACTAGCCCCCCTTCATCTGCCTCAAGGACCTTGTGCAATTTCATAGGCTTAAAACCATCTGTTTATGTTGTCTACCCTCCAAGAAATCAGACACCAGACCCTTGGGTATGTGGACCCCTTTGTCAGAGGGCACAGAAGAAATAATGCCAGCATCACTGTAGGACTCCGCCTTCCTGGCCTTAATATCCAGATCTTTCATGCTGAGCCAGCATAATTTTCTTCTCCTTCAAGGCCAATCTTTTATTTTTCTCCTCCTTCTCTATGGCCAGTTGCTTTTGTTTTTCCTCAAATTTGAGCTTATCCAGCTCAAGTCTTTCTCTCATCCCTCCTGTACTACATCTTCTCTGAGGACAGGCCTTTGGATGACACCCTGCTCCCTGCCCTGGTAGGAAACCCCATTCCTGGAAGTAAGTTGCCCGTCTCCTCTACAGACAGCAGCCAAAGGCCTCCGCTTGCGCCCTGGTTCAAGTTATCCTCCTCATCCAGCTCTTCCTCAGCCTCACCCTCCTCGGGGTCTCATTCAATGCACCATGGGCTTCTGACCAGGCTCTCAGTGCCTTTTGTAATTACACCTCCCTGGTGGGGGTCTTTACAGGAAGCCCAAAGTCATTGCATAAATCCTTGAGCCGGGCCACAGAGTCACCCTCAAATTTGGCCAGCTCAAACTCCATTCCCGCAGGTGCAGATTCAGAACCTCCAATCAGAGACATGGTTTTAGGAAAAAAGTAAAAATACAGTTGGAAATGGCCCTTTTTGCAGGGTTATCCCCAAACTTTTTGTTTATTCCTCCTCTTTTTTCCTGACTTGTTTGTGTTGTTTTTAGGACTTTGGGCGCTTTATCACTGCTAATCAATGCTGAGGCGCATATGCTCTCTGTGTAAATTGTATTTTGGATTGGTATTTCCATGATTGGGTATTAGATTTACTTATTAGTCTTTAGTAAAGTGCAATGAGTGTGCCAGGGCCTGTAAATCAAATGCTACGAGTGGGCCTGCAGCACTGATTGTGCCACCCACGTGAGAAGCCCTAAAAAGGTAACTCAGATCTGGCATAGCAGAGTCTGCTCACATTTTGTAACTGCCATGTCCACTTGGAAAGTGCACACTTGCCAGTCCCTAACCTTCCCTTTTCTTACATGTTAGGCACCCCTAAGGAAGGCCCAAGGCACCTCTGTGGGCAGGGTGCAGTATATGTGAAAGGTAGGGCATCCCCTGGTGTGTGTGGCATGTCCTGATAGTGAATTACAGCCCATTTTGTTTTTCACTATTGCAAGGCAACCTGTTCCCCTTAGGAAAGAATGGGTAGTTTGTTTATAACATCTTATAAACAAAGTAGGCCCTGGGAACTAGGTAGGAAAATAAAGTTTAGTATGCCTGAACTCAGCATAAAAAGATGCATCTTTTAGTGAAGGTGATTTTTACATTCTGCATTTGAAAATACCACTTTTAGAAAGTAGTTAATTTCTTGCCTTGTCATCCTGTGTGCCTCTTATGGAATGTGGATTGCCTGTATGGGTTTTGGATGACAGAAGGCTGGGGAGCAGGAGTGGCTCCAGATAGTCTAGCTAGGGTCAGGAAAGGGCTGAACAGACCTGGGCTGCAATGGGGAAAGGGGGAGGAGATTTCCTTGCACCTCACTGGGACTGGTCTGCCTGTGACAATGCTGTCTCCACCTCCTGCCAGGAATTCATACCGGAGAAGACAGAACTGGTTCTGGCTGGGCACAGACACTCTCTGCCTAAGAGATCAAAAGATTGTGGGATATAAATATTGGGGCCCAAACCCCTGAACTTTGGAACTGTTTTGGATCAAGAAGACTGCCAAGAAGAAGAGCTGGAGAAGCTGTGAGGAGGGACTACCACTTTGCTGTGTGCTTTGTTGTGTTGGCCTGCAGTGGCTGCTTCTGTATTGGGCAGTGAAGGGACTGGACTGAACTTTCTGCAATCTACTTTGTGAGCTTCTCCGAGGGCTTGAGGTGGAGCTTGCCCCCTGTGCAAGAAGTCTCAGGAACAACAAAGACTTCAAGCTCTTCTGCCCTCAGCACTGGGGACTGTGTGTTTTGTGCTGTAACATTATAAAAGCAACCCGACGATGTCTACGGCGACCCTGCCGACTCCGTGACCTGAAGGCACTGCAGAGGACACCACAGCAACACTGCATCGTAACCCTGGTCTGACTGACTCCGCCACCGAACCGCTGCTAGCACCGCAACCTGTGGGCACCACACTCTGCACTGCTTCGCTTCAAGCTGCCACCTTGGTGCTGCAGAGTGCACTTCCGCGACACCGCACCGCAACCGTGGTCTGACCGATGATGCCTCTTGATGACACCCCCGAGCCGCTGCTCGCACCGTGACCTGTGGGCACCGCACTCCACACCGCCTCGCTTCACGAGGATGCCTTGGTATCCTCGACGAAGCCACTCCACGCCAAAATCGATGCCGATGCTTGCACCGGGGTTTGAGGGCACTGCTCGTAATGTTATACGAGGCACTGCCCTCATCCTGCACCGCAACCTTGGCCTACTGACGCCGGCGCCATCGCCTCCAGTTTGTTAGCTGACAACAGCGCTTCAGCAATGACGACGCCACTGATTGCACCGTGACCTGCCAACACTGTGACTAGCACCGCCTTCATCTGGCACCGTGACCCTGGTCTCACCGACGATGCCATCTGATGCTGCCATCTAGATGCTACTCGCACTGTGGCCTCTGGGCACCGCACGCCACACCGCTGCACTTCGCACCGCAGCACTGAACGCAACTAACGCCAGTGCTCCGGACTGAATCAGAGGGGAGATCGACCTGCAAAGCATGTGACTTCGAGGGCCCCGATGACTCCTGCGCTGACCTCTGGAACCGTTGCTCAGGATGCTCAGGACGCCATGTTTTCAGGAGCTAAATGAGAGGTCATCGACGCCATGCATTTCTAAAAGGTACTGTTTGTGGGTCGCCCGGACACCGTAGCTGGACCGCGACGACGTGGTCAGCCAAAACTGTTGGATTTGTTTGCAGACGGAGCTATCAACATCAAGGAACTGTTTTTAAAGCGTATTTTGATAACTGTAGATTTTAAAGTACTATATTGTAGATTTGTATCGTTTTTGGTCTTGTCTTAAGTATATAAAAATGTTGGATATTTTTCTAAACTGGTGTAGTGTCCTTTTGTAGTTCTTACATTGTATTACTGTTGGTTATGTGCAAATGCTTTACACACTTACTCTGAGATAAGCCTGACTGCTCATGCCAAGCTATCAAGGGGGTAATCAGGGGTTCTTTTAGGAGTGTAACCCCCTTATCCTGACTGTAATGGTGGTTTCTGCCTGGCTTTGGCACATGCCCTAGCCAAAAATTCAATTTCTAACATATACCAGTCAGAGAGATTCAAAAAATAAAAGGTTCCAATTAAAGAGAGTAGAAAAAAATGCCAATGGAGACCGGAGATACTTGATTTAAATTGGTCTAAATGTGGGTAGTAGTGTACACTATATTACTGTAAGGTACTGCACAAACACAAGTCCTAGCCTCATCGCTGACCGCAATGTTAGAAATTGAGTTTTTTGTCTCGCACAGTATACACCCTGTCCATGCAGACACCACAACCTTAATCAGGGTAAGTCAGATACACAACCCAAATTAGCTTGTGCTCACCCTATGGTAGATTGGCACAGAGCAGTCAGTCATAACTTAAAAGGCAATGTGAGAAGTATTTGTGCAACACTTAAATTTCAGTAACACAGTGAAAACACCACAAAAGACTCAATAACAGTGTAGGAAATTTGAGAATAGTTATCTGACTAAAATAAGATCAAAAAGACAAAAATCAAGTAGAAGTCTAGATATGAATTTTTAAATATTACATCTAAAAACAGTGCTTAGAAACCAATAGCACTAAAAGGTTACTTAAGGTCGAATTAGACCGGGGTATATCCAAGGTTCACGCCAACCATGATTGAAGGCAGGTCGGCTACAGGGCCCACGCAGGGCCCGCTGAAAAAGTACCTTTGTATGGAGCAAGCGCCAATGTCGAAGACTAGATGCATCGGTTCTGATTCACACAGTTGGGTTGATGCATCAGAGTCGCGTCTTCTAGTCGGTGTAAAAAAATCGGCACTGAGTCTTGCAGCTGCATCTTCGTTTCGGCACTGCACTGTTCTCAAAACTTGCAGTTGGTCCCCACGTCGCCGTTGAATTAGCACTGCATCGGCATTGAAGGGCACTGAGTCGGTTCTGATCGGCGCAAATAAAGTCACTGCATCGATATTTGCAGAAAAAACTGCAGAACCCACTTTTGATACCCATTAGTAGCGAAAAACAAATGTAGCAGTTTTTCACTACCAGAACATATAAAACTCAATAGTACATATCCTACCTTTTAGATGCACTGCATTCTACACTTAGGGCTGCCTAGGGCCTATAGTAGGGGTAACTAGTATGTAATAAAAGGGAAGGTTTGGGCCTGGCAAGTAGGTTAACTTGCCAGGTTGAAATGCCAGTTTAAACTGCACACACAGGCTCTGCAGTAGGAGGCCTGGGCCATGTTTAAAGGGCTACTGAATGGGTGGCACAATCAGTGCTGCAGGTCCACGAGTAGCATTTTACTGTACAGGCCCTGGGCACATATCGTGCACTTAACTAGGTACTTATAAAAAAAAATAATATGAAAATTGTGGATAAGCCAATGCTGCTATTTTTTTAGTACAGAACATATGCACTTTAGAACTGGTTAGCAGTGGCAAAGTGCACATAATCCTAAAGCCAGCAAAAATGAAGTAATCAAAAGAGGAGGTTCCGACGCAAAAAGTCAGGGGAAACCACGCCAAGGATGCCAGGTCTAACAGCTGCCTTTTAACCTCTTCGCCGCGACCGGCATTCCGCTGTGATACTAAAAAAATTACAGCGTGTGCGGTTCAGACGGCCCCAGGCCGTCCTCCGTAAACGCCCAATCTGACGTCGGGTACACAGTCAAAATATCGAGTCCTAATTGTTGACCTACACAAATATCGTGTTGCAAATATTGAAGGTACAGAATTTCGATGTCAAGAATATCGTTGACAGAATATCGACCCTAAAGTAAGTAATATCGAATTTATTTATATCGATGTAAGTAATATCGAAGTTAGTAATATCGATAGCATATATATCGATGTAACTAATTTTGATGTTACTAATACTCGATATTTGTATTATTTTTATGTTTTTAATTATGTATGTGTAATATGTTTTTGTGAAGTATTTTAATTTTTTTTAATTATATGTGTACTATTTTTATATATTAATAATGTTATTTTTAAGTAAATTGTATGTTTTAGTACCGGAGCGGGTTGTGGGTTTATAGGGGAATAGGGTGGGAAGTAATTTAAATATACAAAATTATTTATTAATTTTTAGGAATTATAAATTCATTTTAATTAATGTATGTTTTTATTTCTGTAGCGGGTTGTGGGTTTATAGGGGAATTGGGTGGGAAGTAATTTAATTGTAACTAATTAATATTTTTTTATTTTTATGGATGAGTATTTTTTTTATTAAATATTAATTGGCAATTATTTATTTTAATTTATTAATTAATTATTAATTGGCAATTAATTATATTAATTGATTAATTATTAATGGGCAATTCATTTTTTTAATTGATAAATTCATTTTTTAGTTGGTATTTAATGTTATTTTTAAGTACATTTTATGTTTTTGTACTGGAGCGGGTTGTGTATTTATAGGGGAATAGGGTGGGAAGTAATTTAAATATACTAAATTAATTATTAATTTATAGGAATTATAAATTATTTTTTATTAATTTTGTTTCTATTACTGTAGTGGGTTGTGGGTTTATGGGGGAATTGGGTGGTAAGTAATTGAATTGTAATTAATTATTGATTTATAAAAAATTTTATGGATAAATAATTTATTTTAAATTATTCATTAATTAACAATTATATTAATTGATAATTTATTTTTTAATTGGTAATTAATGTTTTTAATTGTTAACAAATTTTTTAAATTGGAAATTCATGTTTGTAATTGGGAAATAATTTTTTACATTGGCAATTCATTTTTTAATAGGAAATTTATGTATTAATTGGAATTAATATTTTTAATTGGTAATTATTTCTTATGAATTGTAAAATATTTGTAATCAATTGGTAATCAATATTTTATTTAAAAAAGTATTCTTTTGTATATTGTTTAATAATTAATAATTGTGAATTAATTTTAAATCATATTTTTATATAATGAAATGTATTTAATTCTTTAATATTTATTATTTGGGGAGTAATATTTAATAATTAATATTAATTGGTATTTGTTGATAATTTATTGTTAATTAATTATTCAAATGTAATTGCTTTTAATAATTATTAATTGTTTGTAAATGTAGATTTATTTAAAAATGTAATTATACGTTATTTTAAATATAAAAATTATTTATGAGTATGTTACATTTAAATTCTACGCTATCAAACGCGTTCCCTACTGTTGCACTCACTGGAGTGGGAATAGTAACTTTTACCCACCTGCTATTCAACGTTTTCTCTACTGTTGCACTCTCTGGGGTGGGAATAGTAATTTTTATCCCTACGCAATACAACGCTTTCCCTACTGTTGCATCCCTTGGAGTTGGAATAGTAATTTTAACCCCTACGTTATCCAACGCTTTCTCTACTGTTACACCCTCTGGAGTTGGAATAATAATTTTTATCCCTACGCTATCCAACGCTTTCACTACTCTTACACCCTTTGGAGTTGGAATAGTAATTTCTACCCACCCGCTATCCAACACTTTCCCTACTGTTGCACTCACTGGAGTGGGAATAGTAATTTTTACCCACCCGCTATCCAATGTTTTCCCTACTGTTGCACTCTCAGTAGTGGGAATAGTAATTTTTCCCCCTACGCTATCCAATGCTTTTTCTACTGTTGCACCCTCTGGAGTTGGAATAGTAATTTTTACCCTTACGCTATCCAAAGCTTTCCCTACCGTTGCACCCTCTGGAGTTGGAATAGTAATTTTTACCTTACGCTATCCAACGCTTTCTTACTCTTGCACCCTCGGGAGTTGGAATAGTAATTTTTACCATTTCGCTATCCAACGCTTTCCCTACTGTTGCACTTACTGGAGTGGCAATAGTAATTTTTACCCACCCGCAATGCAACGTTTTCCCTACTGTTGCACTCTTGGGAGTGGGAATAGTAATTTTTCCCCCTATGCTATCCAACGATTTCCCTACTGTTGCACCCTCTGGAGTTGGAATAGTAATTTTTACACTTACGCTATCCAATGCTTTCCCTACTGTTGCACCCTCTGGAATGGGAATAATTATTTTTACCCACCCACTATCCAACGCTTTCCCTACTGTTGCACCCTCTGGAGTTGGAATAGTAATTTTTACCCTTACGCTATCCACTTTCCCTACTGTTGCACTCACTGGAGTGGGAATAGTAATTTTTACCCACCCGCTATCCAACACTTTCCCTAATGTTGCACTCTTTGGAGTGGGAATAGTAATTTTTACCCCTACGCTATCCAACGCTTTCCTTACTGTTGCACTCTCTGGAGTGGGAATAGTAATTTTTACCTTTACGCTATCCAACGCTTTCCCTACTTTTGCACTCCCTGGAGTGGGAATAGTAATTTTTACCCCTATGCTATTTAATGCTTTCCCTACTGTTTAATTTTCTGGAGTGGGAACAGTAATTTTACATTCTATGCTATCCAATGTTTTCATTAATGTAGTTTTTTTGGGACTTTAAAAAGTATTTTTATTTATTTATGTATTTAATATTTGTTGTATTATTTTAGATAATGTTGTATTTAATTAACTATAAAAATATTGAAAGTATATTTTATTTATTTATGTATTAAATATAATTAATTATTTTTATTTATGTTATTATTTTATGTGTGTAGATGTATTTGTAATGTATGGTATTTGTTATTAATTTATAATTATTAAAATAATTAATAAATATTGTAATTAAGTAAGTATATATTATATATTGTATGTTTATTTTTAATTAACGTTTTATTATTAAATATGTTTTATTTATAAATTTTAAACATTATTAAATATGTTTAAATATGTTTAATTTATTTATAAGTATTATTTACTTTATTTAACTTTTTTTGTTTCAGAAAAAAACGATATTTTTAATTACGATATTTTTAACATCGATATTTTAGTTTCAATATTTTTGTACTTACCCTGTTGTAGATAGTGTGTCGATATACTTGCCTTCGATATTCCAGCGTCGATGTTGCTGTAGGTCGATATTCTGTCCGTCGATATTCTGTCAGAGATTCGTGACGTCGGATGGCCCCGGCCGTCCGACACATCAAAGAGGTTAAATAAGCCTGGGTATTAGACACAAATAGTTTATAAATAAATCAATGTATTGACAGAGTGCTCCAGAATCAACAACAACCAGAGCCTATGGATCTGTCCAGGGGATTCTGGAGATATGTATGCACTTTAGGGAGGCTGTATAGCACAGAGATTCTTGGTAGGGCTTAGTCTAAAAGGCCTGGTCATTCTCATTAAAAAAACTCCATCAAGACCCTTTTCTGGTTTGTTCAGCAATCATACCTCAAAGCTTATTTTCTCATTGTTTGAATTACTACTGATATTTCTATAGCAGTCAGTGTCTGACTAAAGAATCTAATTACGATAGCCATGGATTTTTTCGATGACCAAATCAGGGTTGTTTTTTAAGAAGCTTTTGGTGTCATGTGTCTCTGTTAGTGCTAGAAGGAAACGTTGCCATTTTACATGATCACCGGGCTTTCCTAAAGTTCCCTTCACTTTTCACTTCGACTTTTGACACACATTTGTGGCACTTTGGGTTAGTTTCCAAGAAGCATCAATATTCCTTACATGAGTCAACTTCGCAAGAACACAATCTCCCAGGATTAACCTTTGCTAATAGATAAGTAAGGAATTCCCAGTTGACACAGTCAAAAGCCTTTGCGGCGTCTAAGGTAATAACCGCTAATGGGTTTTTATATTGAGAAGCAACATCTATCGCTCCCACCAATGTTTGTGTAAGCTCTTGTATAGAGCGCCCCTTTATAAAGCCTTTCTGGTCTATATGTAGAAGTTTAGGTGCCGATCCGTTTAGTCTTTTTGCTAGTATATTTGCCATAAGCTTGTAGTCAGTGTTAAGGAGGGAGATGGGCCTATATGAGTCACACTGGTATGCTCTCTTCATTGGTTTTAAAATGAGAACCACTTTGGCCTCGTTCCAGGAAACAGGTATATTATCCCCTTCCTCAAATATACCAGAAAATAGTCTTTTCAAAATGGGTTTAATTACTGGGGCTAATAGTTTGTAGATTTCTGAGGGTAACCCATCAGGGCCTGGAGCCTTACTGTTCTTAGCAGAATCTTTGGCCGCAACTATTTCAGAGGAACTGATCTCTCTATTAAGATTATGGGAGGACTGATCATCTAAAGCCTGCACCTGGAATTGGTCAAGCCATGAATATATTGATTGTTGTTGAGGGTGTACATCTTCTCTATAAACTTCGTCAAAGTGATGGAAGAAGGCCTGTTCAATATCTAGCCTGTTCTCAGAAATCACATCTGAGTCTATGATCTGCACTTCCTTTATGGAGTTCTTTTCATTGTCTTTTTTTGTTTTCCAGGCTAAAAGTTTTCCGCTGGCCTCTCCATATTCGAAATGTGCTAATGAGCTAGCCTGCCAGCGCTTCCTCAGCCTTCCGTCTAATGCCTGCTCTAGTTCTAATTTGCAGGTTAGGAGATCTTTTTTATTGTTGTTCTCTTCATCTAGGGAGCTGGGGGCTAGCACTGGGTGCCCCAGAATGGACTAAGGATCCACTATCCCTAGCTCTCCAGAACGCAAATATCAGACTATGGGGCCAGTTAATGCCCGAAGGTAATCTTTTGAGCTGGGAAGACATTTTTGCTCTCACAGATAAAAATGTATGTAAATTTAAGTATTTACAAATAAAAAGTTGGGATCAGGCTGTCACAGAGGGCAAAGGTGCTAAATCGATCCTAGATGAATTACTAATGAAGAAAACAACTCCGCTTAAAACATCTACTCTATACTGGACAATACTTGAAGGAGAGGATGGAGAGTTCAGCCTCCCAGAACATCTATGGAGAGACCAAGTACCGGACGTCGACTTGCAGACCTTATGGCAAGTATCCTTTGATTTTCTACACCTTACGGTCTCACCTGCCAATTTAAAGCGGAACCACTTGTTTTCTCTCCATAGGGTATACTGGTCTCCGGCCAGGATTGCTAAATTCTCAAAGGGGCCTACTCCCTGTTGCCCAAAGTGCCACCAGGAAAAAGCAGACGATCTCCATATGTTTATGACTTGCCTTGAACTATCGCAATTTGGTTTGAAGTACAAAAAGGTATGAAAGCTCTCTTTGGGTATGAAATACAGGTTAGTACACAACAAGTATTTTTTGGAATTCCCCCCAATTATGAGGAAGTATCTCAAGATAGTAATAAGTTATTTTTATACTTAATTATTTTAGCACGCAGAGAAATATGTAAATTGTGGTTGAGCACTAAAGCACCAATATATTTAGATTGGGTTAGGGCAATCAGACATACTCTTAGCTTAGATAAAGTGGTATGGAAGAAAAGGAAGCATTTTTGGACTCCTTATATTAACTGGCTCGATGGATTATAAATTAACTTTGTCCAATGATTATGCCTTTTTGCAGAACGAACTACCCTAAGATCAGTCCAAGGGTCGGATAAAGTGTAAGACTGAGCTGACTATAGACATGGTGGTACCGTAAGATTCATATTGGGTGTTTGCAAAAAGAGCTTCCACAAAGATTCTCGGTATAATTAATACCGAAAATATCTTTGATGGCGTATGAGGACAAAGAAAAAAAAATAAAAAAACAAAAAAAAAAGAACACAATCTCAGTCCAAGGGAAATAATGCCTTTTTCTATAAATAAACATCTTTTTCCGGGTGTAGTCAAAGGGGGGGCACTTATGCGGACATCGAGAGGTTTTACTTGATGATACTTTAGCCCAGCAGCTGACTAACATCTCTGTGAGGGGTGTCCAGCTCATTACCATGAAGAGGCTCTACATACTTAACTACCACGTGATGGGGTCGGATGATCCAGTAAGGAGATTCCTGGCATAACCTACACATACACCCTAGACTCCTAGGTTAGAGTCCGCATTTTAGGAGTACGCCAGATTGTAATATTATTTTATATTATTGCAAATATACGTTGTTTCAGCACGATGGTGGAAGTTTTTGTATTGTTCACTGTTCTGATACTTCCTATAACTTTCATCTGCTTTTGTCAATTGATCATTAAGGCACATATATTCTATACAAGAATCATGTTGGTTCAATAAACATTGTAAAAATCCCGCTGCGTATTCTTTGTATAGTTCTCTGAGCAAAAGAGAGAACAAGTGTATGAGTGAAAGGTTCTAGATCGGTCACCATGGTTCCTGAGGGAACAGGGTTGTCATGTTCAGTGGTTAGCAAAACTGTTCGCTCCCTGTCTAGGTTTAGGAGGGCTTATGGTGGGACTGTGAGCTAGCTGGTCTATGGGACAACATATCCTACGGGGGTGTACGGAATCAGTATTGCACCATCTCAATGTTTATGTCATCCACAAACACACAGTGCTCACTGATTCGTGGAAACTACGTGACATTGTTTTTGGGAATTTTGTAGAATGTATACTTTCTCTCGTTGCTGATTGAGTCAATATCTCTGATTACTACTTTCTCAAAAAGTGGAGAGGATGTAGCCTTATGGCTAGAGCGGTTGTCCTCGGACCTGGGGTACCGGGAACGAGTATGAGTCTCTGCAACAACGCTCAACAACCTGTGATTGTGGTCAAATCATGCAATCTTCCAGTGCCGAACAAAAATGAATGTGTTCATCTGTAACAAAACTGGTGCTCATGTAAAGCGCTCTGATACCCGATGTCTCTGATCTAGTTTGCGCTATATAAAACTAAAACAAAAATAATGTTGTTTTTCCTCTGGCAAGCAGTATGAGTGAGGTATAAAGTTAGAGGAGGATGATTGCCTTCTTTGGGCACTTTCAATGGATTGGGCCCCTATTTTTAATTGATTGTGTGATGCTTTTGATCTTTTTCTTGACAAAATGCACATTCCTTTCTGCAGGCTTTCCCTGACGTACACAGATTCTGGTTTACTTGTTCATCTGATTCAGGAAGAGATTCCCCTAATTTTATAGCATAATTGAGAAGAGGTTTCCTTGTTCATATTCATTCTCAAAGTGAGGTACGATCTAATCATGAATTGAATTAGTTGTACTGTGCTAATTATTTGCTTTAATACAGAGCTGAATGGGAATTCGGAGGGGTCTGTGTCATGTTGTGATTGATGCACAGGGTCCAATCAGGCCATCTGAATGTGTGTGAGTGATGCAGGACCTGCTGAATGACACATCTGGGGACTCATGGGAAATCTAGATAAAGACTGGTGGTGGTAGAAGATGAGTGCATCAGCACCTATCTGTAGCCAGGGTGAAGGTGGTGATAGTAGCAGTGAGGCACAGTGGGAGAGAATCGTGGTAGAGTGAAGCATACATCAGTGGAGGCAAGTATTATTGAAAATGAATGTATGCGTGCTGCATGAGTATTCGTATGACACAGTGCGAGCGCTTGTATGCCTGAGTGTTGTCTGCAGTGCCCGCAGTACCTGCTAAATTGCTGCCAGACAAGGGAAGAAACACAAACACCTAGCAGTAGTAGTATGGATAACAAGGAAAACCTAGTATCTGCATACACACAACAGTATTCATTTCCATTGCAGTGCAATATCATAAAATGCACATTGATATTTTAATGGAAATTAAAACAACTTTAAAAACAACAACAAGCATGTAACATAGGTTGGGATGAAGTGGCAAATGATGACGCATGTCACATTACATGAGTGAGCCTACCTTTTACAATTCATGGAATTGCCTGTTTTGTTGTAGGGATACTAGCAGTATGGAGGTAGGAAAACACAACAAGGGCTAGGGAGACAATTCCCTATGCATGCTTAGAGGGCATCATGCCATTTCTGTTTTTTTGAGTGGTTACTAAGAGGCTGGCGTGGGCCCATTATATTGCCTCTTTTTCTATTTTATTCTCACCAGGGTCGGACAAGGTGGGAAATGATGAAGCGTGTCACATTTTGTGAGTGAGCCTACCTCACCCATATTCTTAAAATTCATCAAAATATGGGTGTGCTTGCCTCCTATTGAGACTACAGGCCAAACTATTAGGTCACCACATCATAGAATAGCCTGATACATGTGTGTCATATGGTGTTTATAGAATTTTAAGGGAAGACATTTCTTCACATGGGACAATATTTACTCAATGTGTAGAAAAATGAGGGGCAAATATCTGAGCATTTGCACTTTTTTACTGCCCCCATTATTTCCGATTGTCGGCACTGTGAAACCTGTATTCACAGGTTATCGGCTGACAGTGTTATGCACTCCTATCATTTTTGTAAATTCTTAAATAAAAATGTGGTCCACAGTCAATAGTTCTGTGGCATTCCACATTTATCAAGAACCAAGACTGGTCTGTGGTAAGGAAACCAGTAAAGGCATTTCTCCCACAAGTAACATTTATTGACGTTTTGAATTGTGCCACTATTTTAGGCCATGCTCTTCACCAGTCCTCAATTACAGTATCCTGATAAAGGATAACTGATGGCATATTTTAAAAATGCAAAACTTTCCATGCTTGCAGGATGGGTCTGTCAGTCCAGCACTTACTATAGACCTTTATGTGTAAAGGTTGTATGGCGGAACAATTCTGGGAAATACTCAGCATGCCTTTACCACACATTTTTTACCCCACATTTTTTAGAACGCATATGCTTTTACAAAGTATACATTATTTACATATATATATATATTCATATATGTAAGCAGTATATTTGTGAGGGGAGACCTCCCACACCCCTCAACTTACCTGAAAATGTGTGATAAAGGCACACATTGTAAAAACATGCCCAGTAAAACAAGCGTGGTAAAGGTACACCCTGGTAAAAACTATGTTGTAAAGGCTGCTCCCCATGTGTAACTTGCAAGTCATGAGTTCCAATGTAGTCAAGGCCAAATTAGTCTTTATAAATCTAAGGTCTATAAATTGAGAACCACTAAAAACAGTGACAATAGCAATTGTTGTTTAGAGTCTTAAGATACAGCAAACCTACAGTAGTAAGTGTATTACACGTTGACCGCGGTGCGAACTCCGCAGCAGTGAAGGCGATTTAATCAGTGGACGGGGTTCGGACGGCCCCTGGCCGTCCTCTGCACATGCCCACTGTCACATGGGACGGCCGGGGGCCGTCCGCAGCACAAAACGGGTTACACATCAAGATTTTCAAAACTAAAAAAACTGCAAATACATCCTATGAAAACATATTTGTGTGTGTAAATATAGCATATATGTGTGGATAGTCTTACTCTACAGATGTAAAACCAAATGTTCATTTCAGGACGGGTGATTGTACATGTATAAAAAGATTTACTCACACAAACATGTTTATATGAGCTAATCTATTCACAGTGGTGAGGAATGGAAGTTGTCAGCATACCCCGATAAAATAGGGACAACCAGAATGTCCTCATTTGTGGATCACAAAGGTTTTCCTGATCCATTTTGCCCTTAAAACTTTTGAAGAGTTGCTTGTGTCAAGGTCAGGGGTAAACCCCATCCAAGGATAGGTATGAGAAGAGAACACCAAGAAAATGGATGGGAGTCGAGTGGAAGGTTTGTCTCCAAGGGCAGGGCTTTCAGTAGCCTAAGTCCTTCTGGGTCTCAGAACTGGTAGTAATTAAAAAAGACATTGAAACTGGTCCCTAAATTCATGCCTTTAATTTTAACGGCAAAAACACTAATTTATTGATGGACAATGAATATAAAAAATGTGAAGGTAATGCATGTCAGTGATTAAGTTCCGGTTTATAGTTTACATGTTTTGTTTAATTTTGCATTCCTAAAAAGTCTTAGCTACTTATAGGATGTTGTGCTTCTGTATTTTTGCCTGGTATAGCATATTCCTCTTTGTATAGTGCATAGGTTGAATTGAGTTGCTTGCAGGTGTTTATAACAGACCACCCTTGAAAGCTCCAGAGTTGAGACTGAGGGAAGTGTCTGTTTCTCACAGTGCTTATCAATGGATCAAAAAAGTGTTTAGATTATATGCACATCCAATCTTTTGCCTCTCTGAAGAGTGTACAGAGCAATGATCAAGTAATTTTGTGAAATTTTAAAAAAATGTTCATAGTTGTCAAAATATTAATGTTTAAAGATTTGTATTTTTGATTAAGAATATAGGTGAATACATATTAAACCTCCATAACATAAGAAGAATATATTATGTAATGACAATAAAATCAATGTATAATAAAACTAGCATGTACAATAACAAAGGTAACGAAATTGATGGCAATTAGAAAAAATTAAGCAAATAAAGAATAAGACAACAGAAAAGACATAAAGGAAGGGAAGTTGGAAAAGAAAAAATAGATACACCATCAAAATCAATATCTAAAGTGTACAATATGTTAAAGAAAAGGAATTACAACAGCAGGTCTATGAATCTCAAATATGCACAAATAGGCATATAAGAACCGTTATACAATGTTAAAAAAAACTTAAACGTTAGCAACCTTAGAGAGATAAGTAGTGAGAGGTGGCCACAAAATATCTCTTTTAACCAACAGTGGGAGAGTTTGTAAATTATATTTGTCTAGTCTATAGTTATGGCAGACTAAGTATCACTATTGTTTAATGTGTAGATTTTCAATAGATTTCCAGGGAGATGTAATGACTTGTAAACCTATTCCAAGCACAAAATCTACAAATGTACCATATTTCTTGTTAGTTGCCCATAGTGTACGTAATCTACCGAGGAATATCTTGCCTTGGGAAAACTGTGCATAAAGCCCAGTAATGTCAGCAATTCTATCCCATACCTGAACTCGGAAATCAAAAACCACTTGACATTGAAAAAACATATGAACATAAGTCTCGCAATATGAGTTACATCGGCAACAAGTATCTTGCCTAAAAAGTTTGAGTTGAAACATGTGAGAAAGTGTATAAAATAATGCATTTTAAAAATAGTATAATCTTTGAGGTAAACTAGTGGGGCGACTTGTGGCGTGGATTTTGACCCATATTTTATCCCATAAGAAACAGGCCAGCTATGTTACAAATCAGCTTGAGGTTTGGGGGAAGGATTTGAGGGCTTGTGAAAAAGATCATGTAATATGTTGTATTGATTATGGAAGGCAGATGATAAATTGAATAATTGGGAAAGAAATTGAAATGAAATAATTGAATTATTTGTGATAAGTTGGGAGAAAGTAAATAAGCCTTTGTCAATCTATCTCTTCCAAAAAAGAGGTTTCCCTTTCTGAATAAGCAATTTTTTATACCAGACCGGACTTTGGAGAAATTGCTGAATGTGGAAATATTAGAAATAAGAAGCGGTTTGATCAAGGATCAAGAGTGTGAAATAAGTGATGCCAACCAAAACTTAGGTGGTTGAGACATATAAATAAATTAGTTTGTGAGAGAAGTGAAAGACCATGGACGACTTTAATGCATGTCATAATTTAGGTTCAAATGTATTAGGCCAAAAAATAAAGGATTGAATCTCATTAATACTGAAGGCCTTGTGGTAAAGATAGAAATCATGAGCGTTAACACTTCCCAATGATTTGGGGAGTTTAAGTCTATTTTAGGAAACTCTAGACCTTTTCCGATTCAATAAGAATTGATAAAAAATGTTATCTATAGAAATTAGGTATTTCTTGGGAATCTTAACTGACAACATCTGAAGAGAAAAATGTATAATTGAAGAATCATCATTTTAATTGCGTCAAGACGCCCCCATCTAGATAAGAAGAGAAGTGACCAACCCTGATTGAGGTATGTAATTCTAGCAATTATGCTATCCAGATTGATTTTTAATGTATCTCTGAGATTATTGGTATAGAAAATTCCCAAACATTTAATCTTTACAAGATTTTAGGATAATCCTGCCCTAGTGAAAGGCTCCTTTATGTAAAATGTATTAAGAGGTAGGACTTTGGACTTATATAGATTAAGCTTACAACCTGATACCGCAAAGAAAGATGTTAGTGAGATGTCGGGTTCTGAAATGAAAAGAAGAATGTCATCAGCATCTGCAGTATATTTAATATGAGTATTTTGGACCTGAAAACCATGTATTTGTTTGGAGGTTTTAAGTTGATGTAAGAAGGGTTCCAGCACTAATATGAATAATAATGGAGGTAAGAGGCATCCTCGTCTGGTGCCCTTTTTTGACAGGAAAATAAGATGATTGCATGCCATTTATTTATACTGTGGAATGGGGTGATGAGTAAAGTAAGGACATTAGTTGAGGAAATATGGGCCCAAAACCATGCCATTTTAAAGCTTCCACAAGAAACTGACAATTTACTCTGTTGAATGTATTCTCTGCATCCAGAGTGAGGGCTGCTAAGGGAGACCTAAGTGTAATTGCTTTATTGACAGTATTTAAAAAAGATACTTGAATTGTCTGCAATATTCCTGTTTGACAAAGCCAAACTGTTCTTGAGAAACCAAATCCGGAAGTAGATCAATTAGCTGTAGGGCACGAGCTTTCGCAAAGATTTTGCAATCAGTATTCATCAAAGAAATTGGGCAATAATTTTACACAATGTAAAATCACAATCTTTTTTGGCAATAATGTGTACCATGGCTGCCGTGAAAGTACCAGTAGATGAATTATTAGAGGAAAAATAGTTAATGAGCTTGAAACGTTTAGGAAATAAGATGCAAGAATATTGAAGGTAGAATTCTATGGTTAAACCATCAGGCCCAGGTGCTTTGCCTTTTGGTAACCTTTTAATCACTATAGTGAGTGCAGATTTAAGGAAGGAGGTTTCAATATTAGTAGAGGTGCGAGGTTCATGGCAAAAGGAGAGTTTATAAGAGTATCCGAACGGCTGTTTTCAGGAGTGTAAAGTGCTTGGTAATATTTTGTAAAACATTCTGCTATGTCGGCATCCCCGAGCAATTAAGTACACAGGGAGTTAATGATTGTCTTAGTAGCGTTTTTTTCCTTTTTACCTTTTAAATAATTGGCCAGCAATCAATCAATCAATCAATCAAAGCATTTATATAGCGCACTACTCACCCAGAGGGTCTCAAGGCGCTAGGGGAGCCTCTTGCTTTGTTCTTACCCCCATAATGATGAGTGTTATTCCTGAGAAGTGTGCCAAGTGCCTTTTCGTGGATAATTTATTTAACTGTATTATTGCTTCAATCAGCACTTCTAGATCTGTCTTATTATAATGATATGTATATGTATAATAGACATGTTCTAAGTGTCTAATGTTGGTTAGTGAAGCCATAGTCTCTTTTTCTTCATTTTTTTCCTCGATGAAACATAACTCATTATAATACACCTAGATGCAGGCTGCAAAGAATCCCATACGAAATTGAAAGAGATATCGCCTTTGCAATTCCGTTTGAAAAGTTCTGAATTGAAGGATTCAAATGCCGTGAGGAAACATTTATCAGAAAGTAAAGAATTATTGAATCTCCATCTAGATTTGTGATTATGTGTATTTGGAATTTCAATATCAGTTATAACATAGGCGCATATTTTGCGTTTCGTAACCTTTTACCGAATTGCAAAATGGGGTTGCCTATCAGTATTTGGAAGTGGCGCAAAATATTTGCAATTTACTACCAACTTCAAGCTGGGGTAACGCATTCGCAAATGAGAAGGTGTCCCTACGGGACCCGTTCCCCATTGGGAATGGCAGTGAAAACATTTTCTCAGAGCAGGCAGTGGTCCCATGGACCACTGCCTGCTCTTCACAAGGAAAAGAAAACTTTTTATTTTTATTCTTTAAATGCAACCTGTTTTCCTTTAAGGAAAACAGGCTGCATTTGAAAAAATCAATTGCTTCATTTAAAAGCAATCATGAACATGGTGGTCTGCTGACCCCAGCAGGCCACCATCCCTGTGATTTTTGCGATTCCTTGGGGGTCGTAAATTGCGACCTACCTCCTTAATATTCATGAAGTAGGTCATTTGCAACACCCCTAGGAATTACAGAAAGTGTTCAACACACTTTCATACATGCCGTTTTGCGATTTCCATATTGAGAATTGCAAGGATTCGCAATTAGGAAATCACAAAATGGTTACTTGATACATCTGACGCTATGTGCTTTATGAGGTGAAAAATGAGTAGAGGAAGAGCAATCTAAAAAGGGGGTTAGTACCTGGTTGCAATCTCCACCCAATATGAAGTTCTGAGAATAGTGCTGCATGATTTTATGAAAAATGGATTTCCAAAACTCAGGTTCTGGATGTGTTGGACTGTAGGCATTATAAAGTGTAAAAGGAATACTATCAATAGTGACAATTCTCAAATGTACTACAGGAACAGACATGACAATAACGGAGCAACATCTGTGAAGGTATGTAAAGAATATAACTGAAAGAGAAGATATGAGATGAAAAGGAAATGAAAAGAAAGAAGATGAATAGGAGCATAGGAAAGGAAAGATGAGAAGGAAAAAAGAACAGACAAAATAAGAGTTAAAATGTGCAATACAGGAAGGAAAAGTTCCTTCATTCAAATAGAATAACAGAACAGCACATCTCAAAGGGCGCAGAACACCAAAGGAAGATGTGTTTGACTAGTCTCTGGACAGGCATGAACAGTGACAAATACATGTAGGAAGGGAGAGAGAGAAGAAATATACAAAAATAGAATACAAACTGACCATTAATGACAAAGAGACTTGATGTCAATGAACAAAACATATGCGAGATAAGCACATATGGTTATGGATATATCTGGTTGAACCAGTAATGAAACATAAAGGAATAGGGAGATGAGGATCAACAACATTATCTCATGGAACATAACCTGTAAAAAAAAAGAATTAATCAAAAACATCATGGAAACCAAAAAAAGAAAAGATGAGGCAAAGGCTTGCTAAAGCATTTGTAGCAGTTTCCATATCTTCATGACCCCGTTGTCAAAGGAAAGCTTCCAAATTGCATGTCTTTGTATGTGATTTTTTAAAAACAAGGATGCAGCAGATCATATAATATATTTAAGAATTTCAACTGAGGTTGCATCTCAAGGAAACATTTCCTTTTAGCAGCAGTGACAATGGAGACAACTTGTGTAAAGTAGACCCTGTTTCCAGAACACAGTAAGGTACCGAGTTGTTTAGCTGCTGATAATACTTGCATCCGTTCGTATACTGTAAAAAGAGAATGCTAATCCCTCTTTTTTTTGTACTGATATATCGCGCCAACTTGACCCGAATTGGGTAACAGAGCGCTTTAGATAGCACCAGTTGCATTACATGAGCACACATTCATATTTTGTTAGGCACAGGGAGATTAAGTGATTTGCCCAGAATCACAGGATGTTCAGCGCCATTGCCAAGACTCGAACCCAGTTCCCCAGATTTGAGGTCGACCGCCCTAGTTGTTCCTCTTCTGGGCTTAGAATTGGAGGAAGTAGAGAGCTTGGGCCTCCAATGATGTGCCCTTTGAATACTAAGAGGATTTGGTTTTGTATGTTAACTATTGCAGGATATCTTTTTGCAGGTATGCAATCATGTTGGAGCCTTCTGAGTTCTCCAGTATGCCACACAGTCTTATAATGTTTCTGCGGTTTCCATTTTCCAAATCCTCTGTAGTTTTCTTAAATGGTGTCATTTCTTTTAGTAGGTGAGAAACATTTGGTGTAGAGTGTTCCACATTGCTAACTCGCTGTACAAGGGCAGAAAGATGTTGATCATGAGAAGACCACTTTTCCTCAATGCGCTGAATGGAAGTGCTTTTTTCAATGACAAATGGCTTCAAGGCTCTAATCTCCTCCATAACGCCCTCCAGGGTGAAAGGAGAAGGTGACTTGGACGGAGATTCAGTATCTTTTTTTGAATATGTAACTGACCCAAACTGTTTCTTTGAAATGGCTCCCATCGCAGATGTTGATGGAGTTCCTTTGTACTCATACTCACCTCCGTAATAACAGTCAGGTACTCTGGACGGTGATCCTTTTGATGATGATCTTTCCTAATGACAGGTTTGGTGGTAACACAAGATGATTTAGTTAGACATTGTAGTCTATGAGGCTTACCCATGAAGGGAGATTGTAGTAATATCACCAAATATTTTAGACTTGCTTTTATCACAATTCTCCCTTAAAAATGTAAGCAACCCCTCAGAGAGGCAAATAATAAATCACTTCAAATCACTAAATCTGTAACTTTAAATTATGAATGTATTTGTAGGCAAATAGTCCTAAAAGGCTCAAATGCTCTCATAAAACAAACTGGATAAACGTAGGGGGTGCAAATCTCAATACATTTGTGAGTTAGCTGTTGGAATGGATAAATATGATGTCAATTAACACCATGATATGTGCAGGATGCCATAAACGGTGCCCCCATTAGAACGTCAATGGCCATAAATGCAATGACAATATATGCCATGACCTGTGCCCACAAAACAGTGTCGATACCTGCAGTAACAGTTTCAATGTATGCCATAACCCATGCATGAATGACAATGTTGTTACCAGTGGAAACAATGTTGATGTACACTATGATCTAAGAAAGCACAAGTGTGTCAATATCAGTAAAGACAATGTCAATGTACACTATGACAACTGTATGCAAAATGTTGAGAATGTCGATAAAAATGATAGCAGTGACTGCCATATTATTTTTAGGAGTTCAAATGAACTTGCATCATTGCTGCCGGATTCACTCAAGGTGAACTCTCCATTAACCCCGAGTCCGAGATAAGTGGTCTAACAGGCTCTGTGACCCAAACCCACGCCTATCAAGTAACAAGTGATGTAGTGCAAAATTAATTTTTTATTTGTAGGGGTACTTCATAACCACGAGTAGTCCATAATGCATATCTTCTTTCATTGTATTAACATGAAACTGTAGAACGTGCACTGTTTTATTATGAATCGTGATGTATTAGGGACGTGTCAATGTAAACACAAAGAAATCAACGTTGCAACTAGATTTAATTAGCAGAGACTATTAACATGCAGGATTCATGTACACCGCTGATAATTATTCATGTATGTGATGTGCTTATGTAACATGTTACTTTATAAATGCTCAGTAAAGAGTGTTCATTTATTAAATCAATTAATAACGCCTGTGTGCCATTTTTTTTATGTTAGCCGAATTCTGGAGGCTTGAAATTTATTTTGGCTGGAAGCTCTCGCATTAAATTTAATAGTTGAATTTCATGTGAATTTTAGATTTGTTCTTTCTCACGTTTCTGTTGCTGGTGGAAGAATTGTTCTCGTCGAAGGGAGCATGGGAATCTAGGTAATCTCACCAAGCTCTGGAGCATTGCTGCCTACTGGAAAATTAGCTACGAGGAGGTGGCCTGATGGCGTGATCCACAAAGGACCCTTGGATACTACCTGTGGTATGGATATATCGTAACTAGGGAAAGTGTCTGGGGACTACTGCCTTGCCATGAGAGAGAGAGAATCTTTAAATGAGCTCTGTCTTAGTGGCTTTATGTTGCTTGACCCAACTAATGTGGGAGACATCTTAGGAAGGCTTCCAACACTGACAACTTAACTGATCTTGCCTGTGAATTTCTATGTAGGGATGTCAAGTTAGCATAGAGTAGTAGGGACAGATTAATAATTTATACCCAAAAACCTTCGATGAAGGGGAGCTTGGATGTCTGTTCTGTAATCTTTTGTATCCTGATTCTTGAACTAAGTATATTTTGCATGTTGCACCCCCTTAACTTTAGCCGTAGATTTGGCCTTGTATTAGTTCTAATGTATTTCTACACCGTCATCTTGAGGTACCTGTACATTCAGTTATTCTTGACTTTGTATTGAATCAACTAATCGCATTTGGTAGTCTGTGATCCTCAAAAGTCTTAGTGAATTGAAAATAAAAATAGTGATCTGCTAACGATTTCTCCCCCCCCCCACGCTTTCATGAAAAAGTATCATCGACTCAAGCTTCTAGACCAGATCTAGAACATGGAACTCGGCTACTTCAGTTGGTAGCAGAGTAGGATGGTTCTCACATGAAGCAGGGGGAAAATCCATAAAATCTAGAAAATAGACCTAGACCCATAGAGCCCCAAAAGAAGAGGTCAATGATCGAGAACAGAGAGCGGCGGACTTTGACGGAGACCAACAGAGTCTGACCGTACGGCGAACAGAGGACTGAGTATTATTAGGGATGCAGTGTGTGCTAGATTGCCGGAGTGATGTGATTGAGGGACATCTGACGGAGTTTGTGTGAAAGTTGATTGAACATGGTTTCGGGCCGGACATGGTCCAAGGTTTGAGATTTGAAGTTCAGGTACTGAAGTGGCCTAACATCTCGGGATATATTGAATGGTGTAGAAGACACTGAGTTATTGTGATTGTCTGAATACAGTTTTGAGGAGTTGTCATGAGATGTGATCGGCAGTTCCACCTAAGACAGAGAACTTTGTGAGTGTGGGACATGTGGGAATCGTGTGGTAAACCTTGTGTACATGTGTAAGCCATATTAATTCGGGTGACCACCATAGGTTGAGGGCCGCTGTGTGTGAATGTTCTTGGATGATTGAATTCTATTGATATTGTAGAAGGCAGACAATTATGGAGTTGTGATTGTATGAGTGAACATGGACGGCAAAATTGTGAACTCCATACTATAGTTTGGCATCAGAATTGGCATAATATCACTGCAAAGGAAGGGTATTTGGCATTTCCACGTTATGGTTCATTTCGATTGGAGGTGTTTTACCAGTTGAGGGAAGTGATGTCTGAGCTGTGATCTCTGCTTAGACCAGCACAGTTTGAGGCATTAGATGTGTGGATGCGAGCAGCACATGCAAAGAACAGGGAGAGATTTCAAGGAAAGATAAAGAAGGCAATGAAGGCATATGAGGATGTGCGATGGGATGCACAAATTAAAAGATGGAAATTAGACACAATTAGGAGGATAGGTTGTCCCCAATGCTGGTAAGAGAGGGAAATTCTTAAGACAAGAAGGGAGGAGAAAATGATAATGTTTGGGAGTGATACTGATGACAGCTTGTTGAATAGGTTATTATGAAGAGTTCTCCACCTTACAACCCACATTCAGAGGAGGGAAGGCGAGAACTAGCGAAAGCATGGAATGCAGAGTGCCAACATCCCAGACAGGCTCTAGTGCAGGGATAATGAGAAGGTTCTCAAAAGGAGTATAAGGAACAGGAATATCTACTTTAGGAGGTGCAGAGTCAACTGGAGTTTAACGCTGATTTACGGTTACCGGAAGCCCTTACGGTACTGGTCACCATTGGATCTGTAGTCTCTGTGTATGACCTGAATTTAGTGGAAAACTCTAGCTAGCAACAGTCAGGGTTGGAGGAGAGAATCAGCTTAGGAGGGAATGAGACCATGAACAGAAACAGTCTGTCACTGGTGCCTGTGGAATCTAGTACCCCTTTGCCGACGACTGCGGATACTTCAAGAGTACGCATTGGGTCTAGTACCATACGATTTGTATCCTTAGCAAACTCAAATTCAGCTTTGAGGATGCAGAAAGCTCCAGTCAGAGGACCCATGGGGATAACACCAGAACCTAGTGCAGATCAGGGAACCTCTGGAAACCAGCATGTCCTAGGGACCACAAATTCAGAAAACTGGCAGAGAAATCAAAATAGTGATAGGGAAAGACAAAATAGCACGCCGAGTCAGGGCACAATTAAGGCTGCGGTAAAGGCAAAGTTGTTGGATGTGGTGAGGTAGAAGGCTGAGGTGGATGAAATAATCAGTGGGAACTTTCCTTTGGAGAGGATAGAGACCTATGAGCCAGACGAGTTATTGTTTGTGGCGAAGGATGTCACCCATAAGGCTAGGTGAGCAATTGAGAAATTGACGAAATTGGCTCAGAAATATGATGTAGATCTACCTAAAAGAAAAATGCTACAGGGAAACCATAGGTTGAGCTACAGTGACCAGGAATTGGAAGAGAAGAGAGTAACAGGCTTGAAAACACACATTTGAGAGCTGATTATAGGGGTTTGTTTGGAATATGCTTGATAAATGGGAGGAAGGTCGTTCGAAGAATCAGAGCATTAGGAAGGTGATTTGGGAAATGCTACCCCCAGGAGGGGTAAACAGCAGGAATTGAGTCTTATCCCCTGGGAGAGGTGCCTAGTGGAAGGTATGTGCACATCCCTTGGAGTTGGGGTGTTCTAGCCACGTTCACAAATGATTTTCCTCGGTTGAGGGAGAAGCCTGCTGAATGGTACAAGCAAGTCAATCGCTTTGCCACGATTTCAAAGGTGTTGTGAATAGATCGAACACGTTGTTTGCCATTGTGGTTTCCAGTGACTTATGGTCCGCTTGTAAAATTGCTATTGATTGGTCTTCTGCTGAACCAGAGATGGATCCTATAACTCACGGTCCTTCGGCTTTGGTTAGGAAACATTTAGAACAGGCACATGGTTGCAGTCCAAAATAGCCCCACAAGATATTGATTGTATTAAAATAGATTGAACAACCCTGGAACCTAAAGAATCAGTAAATGCTGACTATGAACAGCTTTTGCGAGCCTTCAAGCAACACAGTGGGTTAGATACTGTTGACCCCAAAGACATGGGACAGTTTGTTTCCAAATGTGTGATGGGGTAGAGACCAGAGATTAGCATTATGATCCAGCAACATTTGATCTGCTGGCAAAATAAGTCAGTGGTGAACTTCTACCTTATTGCAGTGATGAGGTGGATTCCAAACACAGGAGGATAAAGGACAAGTTGATGCTGGTCCAAATGCAAAATGTGAAGCAATAGATCAGAATCAGACTAATACTCAAGAAGGGGTTCAGAATGTTCTGAATAACTCTGGACAGGGAAAAGGGTGAGATGTCACTGTAGATCCCAAAACAGGGATAGACATTGCCATGCTAAAGAAAACCACCACTTGTAATTTTTGTCACAAAATCAGGCATTGGAAGTGCTAGAGTCGATTAAATCCAGCAAATCAGATGCATGAGGGGGAGTTAGTGCAAGTGGCAGATGTGGTAAACTTTGTGACGAGACCCAGGTCTTAAATTGGGGTAGGTCAAAATAAATAAGTGCAGGTGCCACAACCCCCGAGAATTCCGCAGAGTAATTGAGCATACTACCTAATGCCTTGACCAGGACCTGTCACAATGATGGTGCCTGAGGGGGGAGGAAGACTATACCCTTGGAGCAGTCTTAGAGGTACACCAGAGTGGATTGTATGTGGAGGTGGATGTAGGAGGTCATCCCATTACATTCTTGATTAAGACTGGTGCTACCCGTTCTACTCTGAGATCTGCAGTAGTCTCAAATCTACCCTTCTTGGGAAATTCAATCAAAGTTGTAAGAGTTGCCAATAAGAGAATGACAAACACTTTGACCAAAGAGGTACCAGTGAATATAGGAACCTTTCAGGATTCTCACCAATTTGTGATCTGCGATTTGAGTCCAGTCTGTTTGTTAGGGCTTGATCTCTTATGTAAGTTGAATTGTACCATTTATTGCATTACAAAGGGAATTGAACTGCAGACTAATGATGATGACATTGTGTTCAAGCAGGCAAATAAGAATCACTACATGGACATGTTTCCTGTGCTAACAGTGGAGGACATGCCGCTGGATCTGAGAGACACTGTCTCTCCAGTGGTGTGGGCCTTCATGGGAGAAGAGATAGGGCTGATTCGAGGAGTTGAGTCAGTCCGTGTACAAATCAATCCAAATGCAGAATTTCCGAGAACGCCCTTATACAACCTGACCCCGGAGATGGTGGCAGGGATTACACCTGTTATTGATTTAATGATTGTGCAGGGTAAAATGAAGGAGATAAAAGGAAGCCCGTACAATTCACCTAAAATGGTATTGCAGAAGCAGAGCAGAAAGTATTGTATAGTTTGTTATCTTAGAAAGATAAACAAGATTGTGATTCCATGCCATGCAGTGGTACTGAATCCATCCGTGATCCTGTTCCAGATCCCTTGCGAAGCTGTTTGGTTTACTGCGATTGGTGTGTGCCAAGCATTGTTCTCCATTCCATTGCATGAGGAAAGCCAATTTTTATTTGCTTTCCTTCTGGAGAATCGTGTCTTAACATGATGCTGTATCCCTCAAGGGTATACTAAGAGCCCATATTGCCCCAGAATTCAGTGCTCGTGCAGTATATTAATGATCTCCTGATTGCATCAGAGACAGAAGAGGTTTGGAGGAACGATTCCATTGCCTTACTGAACCATTTGGCTGAAAATGGACACAAGGTGTCACCAAACAAGCTTCACTACTGCCTAACGGAAGTTCAATATTTGGGTCATCACATTGAGAAGGGCAAGAGGAAGGTGTCGGCAGACCGGATAGAGGCGATCATGAAAAAGAATGCGCCTGCCACCCAAAGGGAAGTCAGGATGTTTTTGGGAATGGTTGGCTCCTGCCGACAATGGATCCTGATTTACTGCTTGAAAGAGAAGCCCTTACTGAGGCTGACACACAAAGATGTGAGCGACCCTGGGATTACAATTACTTGGTTGCTTTCTTAGAGCTGAGAGATTGCCTTTGTTGCACTCCAGCTTTGGGAATGCCTGATTACAACAAAGTGATTTTTGCTATTCTGTTGTGAGAGGGAGGGTTGTGCCTTTTCTGTGCTCACCAAGACACATGGGAGTGTCTGTAGACCAGTGGCCTATTTCTCAGTTACATGAGATTCTGTAGCTTAAGCGTTGCCCAGATGTCTCAGATCCGTTGCTGCAACAGGTGTCAGCAATGAAAGTTGTGAAAGCATTGTGATGGGTCAGCCAATTTATATTTTCCACACTCATTTGAGTTTCTGATGGCGAGAACCAAAACACAGCATTTGACAAATAATATGCTAACAACATTTGAACAGATCTTGTTGGCAGCTGAAAATGTGACATTGAAGCGATGTTCTGTGTTAAACCCTGCTACCTTGTTACCTATTTCAAATGCTCATGGGGAAGATTGTGAGGACTATGACTGTCTGGATGTAACTGAACTTTGTACCAAACCGAGACCCGACATTGTTGATGAACCATTGCCCGACTCTGACCAAATCCTTTTTGTTGATGTTCATGTTTTAGGGTACAATCAGGGTTTTCTGAGAGCAGCTTTTACTGGCTGTACCATTTCTGGAGTTGTGGAAGCTGCTTGTTTACAGGGAGTATACTCTGCAAAAGGGGCTGAAATCATTGCTTTAACCCATGCCTTGTCTCTGAGTAGATTTGAGTCACCATCTATACCGACAGCGAGTATAGTTTCAGGGTAGTTCATGACTTTGGACAGCTATGGTCACAGAGGGGGATTCCTAATGTCATCAGGATCTCCCATAAGGAACAGGGAGTATGTGAGACAACTGTTGGAAGCCTTGAAGCTACCAAAGGAAGTGGCTGTTGTAAAATGCGCTGCACATGGGACAGCGCAAGACTTTGTAATTGTGGGTAACCTATACGCGGGTGAAGTTGCCCTCTTATGTGCCACCCATGCACGATTTTTAATGGGGAATATTCTGGCCAGAGCACAGAGATAAACGAGCTCAGCATGATGCAAACTAAAGCAGATACCTAGGATGAGGTCAGGCTTCTGCAGGGAGAAGCGTAAGATCAGGAACAGGCTGGTTGAATCAAATAAGAACGTGAAAAGAGGGAAGATTATATTCGGGTTTCAACTGATGGTAGAGCAGTGTTGCTGGATTACTTGCTGAGTCCTATGGCGAGACAGATCTATGGAGCAGCTCACATAGGGAGAGATGCAATGGTGAGATTGTTCAGGCAAACGTTGTTAAACCCAGGATTATGTGTGATTGCTGATGCAGTTTGCCATCGATGTGTCACGTATCAACAGATGAATGGTGAAAAGAAAACTGTGGTTGCTTTGAGTCACATTGGAATGGAAGATCGGGACGTCCTTTCAACCGAATTCAGTTGAACTTTGTTGAAATGCCTTTGTCTAATGGATTGAGATACATTCTGGTTTTCGTGTGCATCTTTTCACGGTGGGTGGATGCTTATCAAATTAGAAGGTGTGATAGCCTCATAGTAACAAAGTTATTGTTGAGGGTGCTTATCCCATGCTTCGGGTTTCTAACTACATTGAAGTCGGATACAGGGACGCATTTCCACAATGAGATCATGAAGTTGTTGTGCACTGCTTTAAACGTTGCTCAGAGACTGCACTGTAGTTACAGGCCAGAAGGACCAGGAATGGTGGAGCAGATTAATGGGACTTTAAAGATGAGGATAGCAAATTTGCGCCTTGACATCTTTGAAATGGCCTGATGCGTTGCCTTTGGTCTTGATGAGTTTTTGCAGCATTTTAGACAGGAGGACTGGGCTATACCCCCACAAGATAATCATTGGGAGAGCTATGTCCTTACCTGCAGTGCCATTCACTTCTGTGAAGCATGGAGGTCTGCCAAACTGGATACATGCCTTGCACACCCGTTGAGTCAAAGGACCCTCAGAAGAAACAGCTCCTTTTCCAGAGATGGCTCCAGCCGTGGTTACAAGACCACTGCAGAGGACAAGCCAAGCTGTGGGTATTTCTGAAGAATCTGGAAACTCACCAAGTTGAGCAGAGGGGGTCAGACAACGCAAAGCCCAGGTATTTACTCTGAGGAGACAGTAACGATCCGGGTGGTATAGAGTCTGACTCAGCTGAAGAGACTGGTGTGGAAAGTGTTCATGTGCTGCCAAGAAAGACAGAAGTTGCAAGGGAATTGTGGCCGGTGAAACAGAGAACGAAAAACTTGAGACTTGCATCTGAGAAGGACCTATCTCTCATAACCAAATCATCTGAATCCGACCAAAGTGAGTCAGAACAAGCTCTGGGGAGCGTGAGGAGATTGAGGAAGGCAAAAGTGCAGTGCTAGAGATACGCTTCTCCAGAGTGGACTTACCTTGCTACAAATGACAGGGAGAGTGAGATCAAGGATGTTGATACTGATAATTAAGATTGAGTTGAGAGTTCCTGTGGTAGAGGCTAAGGGTGTTTTGACATTGACGGCAGCATATCCACCACGAATGAGTGGCTTGCAGGAGTTTGATTTTGGAAGATCTCACATTTCCAACCTGTGCAAATCAGCCATCGCATCAGGAGATTGCAGCATACCGAATTGAACTTTTGCAGCGAGTCATCGACAAAGTTGGTTCTGATCTCATAAGGAATGTAAATTGAACTTTGAACTGTAAATAAAAACTCTTTTGCTTCAGAAGATAACATAGGCCCGAGTGGAAGAAGGATAAAAATAGTGACTTTTCCATAGAAGAAGAAAGAGGGAAAGGGAAGTTCTTCAAGCTGTGTAAATATTGGGCCAGAGACTGATAACTGTTTCCCAAGATTTCAAGAAACTGTTCAAGAATTTAAGAACAATATGGAAAAGTAGGAGGCGGAGTAAGAGATGTTGCGTTAATTCTCTGACAGCTACAATCTGAACCAATTTGCAATTGCCTGCCTTGTTTGAGGAAGGTATCAGATACCATCGTCCTGCCATTGAAGTATAGCATTAGTTGCAGTTTGCTTCTCAGTATGTTTTATGGTAAGGGTCATTACAAGTACTATTTCTCGAATTATGATTTGGTGCTTTCAGAAGTTCCAGTTTACAAACATCTGAACAAATAAGATTACTATAAGCAGGAAGAGAGAATGGGAAAGTGTTTTGTACCTACAATTACATTTGACAAGGCTTATGCACACTTGACTTGTACATTAACAGAGATAGAGAAAAAGTTTGTAGATCAAGTAGAAGATAGACACAGGGGACTAACGGTTAAACTTGATAGTAGAGAGGAAGTTTTCAAATAGACCAAGGAAGAATTAGCTCACAAAGCTAAGGGAAGTTCTGGTCCAATAGCTCTCGATTGGGAACAACAAGGCACGCTTTGCATTCGACAAGTATAGATGCGTCATGACACCATTTTTGTGGGAAAAAGTGTGTGTGAACACACATTTCTGATAGATGCTTCTTCGCAAACGTTCTTGCAAGAAGCAGTACTAGTGGTACAAAATGTATACTTTGTATGTAGGAGATATGTCCGACTACTGAACAATTGGTGTGGCACTTGTTATGTAGCTGTTGTATTTCCAAAAATATACCAAGTAGAAGTTTTGAAGAGTTTGGAGGGGAACCATCACATAGAGAGAAATGTGGAACGAGTGCAGGGGAGATTGTAGGAGACTTATTTGTAGCAATGATACCTAGTTTGGGAGTGATTTGAAATTATGTCAAGCTTAGAAGGTTGTCAACTATAGTAGATTAGTTGTTATTCAATACAGCTCAGTCATTGCTCGTAGATGGGGAGATAGTTTCGACAAGAGCTATGATGATGCAAAACCATCTAGCTTTAGACGTGTTATTAGCAAAATAGGGCGGAGTCTGTAAAATGTTGAAGGTACAACAGTGTTGCACTTATATCCCAGACCAGAGCAAGTATTTGAGGAAGTATATTAGCAACATCACTGAGATACATCATGTGATACATGATTTGACAACTGAGGGAATCTGGGATAAGGTTGGGAAAGGTTTTGGAAGGGTTGGAAGTTGGTTTGCAAGTCTTGGGAAAGGAATCCTTGGTTATATCTTGAAACCAATAGTGATAGTCTTGGTCTGTGCCATTTTGTCGTTGGGAACGGTGAGGGCCTACAAGTGGCATCAGTCTAGGCAAGCAGAGAATTCCACTAGAGAGAGGGAAAAGAGAATGGGGAGACTGTAGGACAGTCACTATGAAAATCTGAAGTGCTTGGAGAAGTTTTGACAGGGGAGTCTGGCTACGACATCTATTTAGATTGGTTCTCCCTACAGAGAGTTGTGATGACACAGGTCATCAGAGGGGGGGGGGGTTGGGGGGCTGATATAGCTCAAAATATTTTTTTTATTTGTGGAGGTGCTCCATAATCACAAGTAATCCACACCACATATATTCTTTCATTCTATTAACATAAGACAGTAAAATGTGGACTGGAATAATATGAATCATGGTGTATTAGGGACATTTCAATGTAAGTTCGAAGAAATCAATGTTGCAACTAGATGTAATTAGCTAAAACTACGGATGTGCAGGATTCATGTATACCGCTTATAATTATGCATGTATTTGATGTGCTTATGTAACGTGTTACCTTAGAATTGCTCAGTAAAGACTATTCTTTTTATATGTAATTTAATAACGCCTGTGTACCATTTTCTTATGTTAGCTGAATCCTGTTTTTCTGAAATGTATTTTCCCATGAAGCTCTCACATTAGATTTAATAGTTGAATTGCGTGTGCATGTTAGATTTGTTCTTTACTCACGTTTCTGTTGCAGGTGGAAGAATAATTTTTGTTAGTTAGAATAATGTCTTTGCTTTGGGAGTAAGGCATAGAGAGAAGGGGATACATTGAGCGTTGATACTGATAGTGGAGAACTGTTGTGCTTTCTCTTCGAAGGGAGCCTAGGAATCAATGTCATATCACCATAGCTTGGGAGCATCGCTACCTACTGGAAAATTACCTATGAGGGTGGCGTGATGCGCAAAGGACCCTGGGATACTACCTGTGGAATGATGTATCGTAACTTGGGAAAGTGTCTGGGGACTACTGCCTTGCCTTGAGAGAGAGAACATCTTAGAATGAGCTCTGTCTTACTAGCTTTATTCTGCTTGACCCAAATAATGTGGAGAGACTTCTTAGGAAGGCTTCACACACTGACACCTTAACTGGTCTTGCCTGGGAATTGCTATGTAGGGATGTCAAGTTAGCATAGAGTAGTAGGGACAGATTAATGCTTTATACCCACAAACCTTCGATGGAGGGGAACTTGGACGTCTGTTCCGCAATCTTTTGTATCCTGATTCTCGAACTAATCATTTTGTGCATGTTGCACCACCTTAACTCCATCCGTAGTTTTGGCTTTGTATAATGTATTTTTACACCCTCATATTGAGGTACCTATACGTCTAGTTATTCTTGACTCTGTAATAACTCAACTAATCTTATTTGGTAGTCTATGATCCTTAAAAGTCTTAGTGAATTGAAACTCAAATGATTAAACCGCTAACTATTTCTCTCCCCCACGCTTTAGTGCTGAGAAAATGTACCATCAACTAAGGGTCTAGAGTGGATCTAGAACATGGAACTCAGCTCCTTCATAAGTCATATGTGGGGTCTCTCTTAACCCAAAGACAAATGTGCACCCAGGGAAAACCCTGATCGATTCCACAGATAGACAGTTGCACCACAAACAGGTCAGAGGAAATTGGCCCCAATAAAACACGTTTGGCCAAAGGCTTGCGTTTCCCAAAAGTACCACAAAGCTAGATACCACATGTAGATAGGAACACTAGGTCAATCAGGACATGACATGCACACCATATGTAGTGATCACGCGCTCCTCATACCAGACATCTAGACACATACACACTAGCCCACACTAGCTCTCCCCAAGGTCAAGAGCCATCTGTGTCCTTATCAGATGCCCAAACGTGTTACATTTATGACAGAGATTCTTTTCAGGAAAGAAGAAATTACTTTAGTGTACCTCACGAAATTTATATAATGTCGGCCAAAATTATGTACATCGACTTTTCTCAGACGCATTATGTTGAGACTCTCCTGGCTGTTGCATTTAATTAAATCAACTTATTTCTGTTTTTCCAGACTAATTTTTCTTTTCATTTCTTTGAGGTAAATTCATATCCGCGCAACAAAGCAATTAAATATTCCCAAGGTCTTGCTGAAAAACAACAGATAGCTTTTACCCCTGAATTTGTTTTTTAAATAACCCACTCAAAGGGCATCAATGCAGTTTCCATATCCTTATTATTGGAGCTTTTGGTGAAACTCTGCAACCCAGTTGAAATACAGTCCCTGCCAAGACTTTAATAATTGAAGATTAGAGCAGCAGAGTCTCCTCTTACCGCAGCTGAGGCACAGAAATTTACCTCAGGGTACAGTATAAATCTAAAATGGTGGCTGGAACTTCTGAGGAGTGCAGTCCCATATTAATGAATGAAGTTTGGGCTTGAATAATACTTGTAGTACATTATAAAAGGCATGGTTGGAAAGTGCCCATCTACTGGTGCCAGAATCTGTGCTGCAGAGTTGGAAGGAGATGAAAGGAAGCCACCTCGCTGTTGGGCCGTCGGAGCCACTCAGGAGCTCCAGAGGCAGGCAGTCATCTTGTTTGGCATCCACACACGCCTCCTAGTTGTCAAAACATTGACAAGATGAAAATAAAAGAAAAAGCAGTGCTTACAAGTTAGTGGTTGTGTTGTCTTGGGGTGATGAAGTGAAGAAGATGCAAGGAAGTACTTGCAGGAGAGATTAAAAGAGGGTGCTGAAGAGGAAAGGGATGAGGTGTAAGATATTCAGGAGAACAGGATGTTAAAAGGAAAAGTGTGTACATGTCTAACGTTGTGCGAGCATAACAGGACTGATTTAGACACTCTGAAGACCACTGCTCCTCATTCAGGTCTCAGTAATGTGTCATTCACAATTTCAGAAATGAAACATTTTCAATATTATTTACAAAAAAATCATTGTTATTACTCATTTATTGTTAACAACTATCAACAATTATAATTGTGACTGGTTTTAGGTGTATTTTATTATAGAGAACAGTGGACCCTAGTATTAAAAGGATCAAGGTAATGGTAGGCATGCACTAAATAGTACGTATGTCCTTTGTCCAGCCGGACAGGATTTTATTCAGTGAATATAAACAGTAGCACACAATGTTTTACATAAATGACAAGTGGGCACGGCCCGTGACCCACAGTGAACAAGACAGAACAAACAAAGATCAGGCAAAAATGGACAAGGCGGTCTGTGTACTTGTACTCAGTGGACAGACTTAATTATGTTTGAAACACCATTGCACAAGTCATTATTGGACATTTCTAGTACATATGGTGCTAATTTGTCGACGACGTTTCGATGCCTAACTTTGAATACATAGCATCATCTTCAGGACAGAGAAATAATACATGTTTGTCTTAAAACCATATTGACATTTGCCTTTTAGAACAAGGCTTTAGTATGGTTAAGCGCCACGGTTGAGGAGAGCGCAGGTAAGCCAGGTTACTGCTGGCGGATGTAGCGGATTGCTCATTCAAGTGCCAGTATAAGAGCGGGATAGCTCTTACAAACGAGACCGGAACAGTCACGGTTCGTTCTTTAGCGGTTGCTCGATGGCATCCATGGCGTCAGTTGTATGTCAATTGTTGTGTTATGTCTGCATGAAATACCAGAAAGCTCGGAGAGGAACCAAAATACTGATGTTGCGGAAATTTCTTTTCATTTGAAGGGGTGCATTATAATCACACATGTAGAGCACACCAAAATATAATCCTTTGTCTTGCTAGCATTGCATTGTATTGTAATTGCATTTATATAGCACTTACTACCCATGATGAGGCGTTGAAGCGCTTATTCAGTGACTAGCATGCTACTCCAGAACCCATAAAGGATTACTGGTGAATTAGAATAATTAATTAAGCAAGCAATTTGTATTGCGCAGACTAAACCCGAAGGTATCAAGGCGCCTATCAAAATCAATAAATAGAAAATATACGGAATATAGAATGCCACTAATGCAGATTGCCACTAGGGGTATGCAAGTATGAAAAGATGAGTTTTGAGCGCAGATCTAAAGGATTGCAGAGAGGGGCTAGATTTTACTTCGAGAGGGAGGGCATTCCACCACTTGGGTGCCAGAAAGGAAAAGGCCTTACCTCCCCATCTTACTTTTCTGACACGAGGTACAGAGAGGAGGAGTTTGTGACCGGAACGAAGATTTCTACTAGGGTTGTGCCTAGAAAGAATGGATCCCATACTTGTAAGGTTGGGTTTAGCAAGAGCTTTATACACCAGGCACAAGGATTTGAAACGGATCCGGTATTCAACGGGGAGCCAATGCAGTTGTTTTCGGGCTTCAGTGGCAGAGGCACGCTTAGGTAGGTCAAGAGCAAATCTCGCTGCCGCGTTCTGGACCACCTGCAAGCGCTGTAGGTGGCTCTTATTCAACCCTGCATACAGCGCATTGCAGTAATCTAGTCGCGAGCCCAGAAAAGCGACAGCAAGTTGCTTTCTTGCCTGGGGTGACAGGAAGTGCCTGATTTTCCTCAGAGTGTGGATAATCCCCCAGCAGGTCGAAACAGTCCTGTTGACCTGTTGGCACATACTGAGGTTGGGGTCGATCATAACTCCCAAATTTTTAGCTGACAGGGTGGGCTCAGGACATGCCCCCAGCGAATCCGGCCACCACTCCGCCGACCAGATCGATTCCTTTCCTCCAAAGACCATCACCTCCGTCTTCTCCCCATTCAGCTTTAGTGAATTGTGGATCATCCACTGGCCAACTGCCTCCAGAATAGTGAAAATATGAAAGTAATTTGAGTGGTGGATATGTCAGTCAGTCATTTGGATTGAGAAGGATAGTGGAGGGCTAAAAGAGGGAAAAAGATTTGCATTTATGTATATCTTGCGAACCTTGATGGGGTGTTGAAGCACTTTTTCGGCGAGAAGCATGCTACGTCGAAACCTAGAAAGTATTAGTGGTAAATTAGTATAGTGAAAATATGAAAGTAATTTGAGGGGTGGATATGTTAGTCAGTTATTTGAGTTGAGAAGGATAATGAAAGGGTAGAAGAGGTAAAAAGGTTTGCATTTGTTTAGTGCTTGCTATCCCTCATGAGGTGTTGAAGTGCTTTTTCGGCGAGTAACACGCTACTCTGGAAAACATGTGTTAGGATCTTAAAAATGAAATAGCATAAAATGTGATGTATTTAGGCCATTTAATAGAAAACATGCAGAGTTAATGTGGAAAGTAAATGTAACTAGCAGAAAACACTAACGTGAAGAATTTGTGTTGGGCAACTGGCAATCATTCATTATTAACTGTGTTGATTAATCGTGCCATTTTACATGTAGGTGGGAATATTAACTAAACGTGCTTTATTTTTAAACAATGTCATAAAGCTCATACACCATTTCTCTTATGTTAGCTGAATCTTATAGGCCTGAAAGGCATTTCCCTGGAAGTTCGCGCTTTAGAATGAACACTTTGATTTTCACGTGCGCTGTGGATTTCGTTCTTTCTCACGTTTGATTTGCAGGTCGAAGAAGCGCCCTTGAAAGGTAGAATAATGTCTTTGTTTCGGTAGTCAGGCAAGGAGAGAAGAGGATACATAGTGAGCTAAGGCCAATAAGGAGAAATGTTGTATTTTCACACCTGAGAAGGCCTAGGAACCAAGGTCATAATGTTGCTGTCTGGAAAGCTTTATGCTATCCGACTTACCGATGGTGGAGAGACTTCTTAGGAAGACTCCCCATGCTGACACCTTTCTATCTCTTCCCCGAAGAATGCTTAAGTAGGGATGTCATGTTAGCGTTAGTGTAGGTATAGACTAATGCTTTATATTGATCAACCTTTGATGCAGGGAAATTTGGACTCATGCTGTTTGATCCTCTGCAACATATATCTTGAGTTAATTGTCTTGTGTATGTTGCACCAACTCAACTTTATTTTCAGATTTGGCTTTATATTGGTTCCAAAGTATTTTTACATTCTCATCTTGAGGTGTCTTTATGTTCAGTTATTTTTGGCTTTGTAATAAATTAACTAACCTTACATAGTGGTCTGTGGTTACTATGTGTCCAAAGAAATTCCTATTGAATAGATTGACTTTGTTAAGGATTTTCTCCCCTCTACTCTTACATGCTGCAAAAACAGAACCATCGAATTGTGACTGTAGAACCGATCTAGTACTTATGGGCCACGACCTTTCATTACCGACGGGTGTCACACTATGGATATAACCGGAATTCTATGTCAGGACCGGAGGCTCCAATTATGCTTTCTCATTTCTTTATTAGAAATGCTCAGCAGCCAATTAGAAAACAGTAAGAAAACAACACTACAATACCCATGAGTACTTAGGATATCACATGACAAACCATAGAGTAACTAGCATAAAATGCCCTACAGAGAATACCATATCCACTTTCTTTGTTGCTCCGCAGCCAGTTAAGTGCTTCATACCCTTTCATGCATTGTGCTTATTATTACTATTTGCTATTTTGTACATGTTTGATTGCTTAGTGACTTACTGTGATTGCTGCCTGTGTCTTTGCTCTGTTTGCGCTGTTTCTTGGCAGTTGGTTACCCGCTGTGCTTGCGCTGCACGTGACGGTGCCCTGTGAGTGTTCCTTGCTGTTTTCGCTATTTTCTAGGCGCTCCTCGTTGTTCGAACGCTGCAGGGAGCGTGCGCCGGTTTGGGCGCTTTGTGCCCACGCCTGTATCTTTGTGGAGAGGGAGTTTGGGGGATGGTGAGACGCTACGCGATTGCATCGCGTAGTCCTTTTTTTGTGTTTCGGCCGTCCCGCGCATGCGTGGCTGCCATTTGTTTGTTTAGCTCCGTTTCCACAATGAGATTAGCGTCGGAGCAACGCAAATTTACGCTGTTTGCCCACAAGCCTGCTTTTGCGTCCCCATTTACGCCCAATATTGCAAAATTACTCGTTTGGGCTGTATGATTGGTATAGGCTTTGCCTAGAGTGGCTGTTTGCGGCAAGCCTTCCCTCCACTTTTTACTCTACTTTATTTCAGTCAGGTTTCTCACCTGTTTCATTTGGCTTGCTGTAGGGGTTCATAGCAACTCCCCCAGATTTTTGCCTTCGGCATTGCATTATTCCTTCCTCTTGTGGGCATTATATTGAACACTTGGTGTAATAATGGAAGGGTATTATGAGGAAGATGACTATTATGATGAGGATGCTTCTGGTTCCATGGATCATGATTTAGTTGAAGCTCTGGACCAGGGCATTCATCATTCTGTAAATAAAGCGCTAGTTCGCGCAATTGAACCCTTGAAGCGCCATCTCTCTAACTACGCCTTACAACAAGGCTGGTTACCTTCCACATCAGGGCGTACTTCTTCTTCAAAGTCTCCCCACAATCCTCATAAGTCTGACTTTCTGAAACTGGTTAAGGTTTTATCCAGGGAGCATTCTGAGGGTAAATCCTCCAAGGAGGCTTTGGCCTCGCACGTTCAACAGACGGATAATGATGACACAACCTCTACATCGTCTTCGGATCGAGATGGTCCTCCGCCTTCTAAGAAAGCTCGTAAGGAACATTTTGTACATGCGCCAACGCATCCTCAGCTTCTCACATTCGAGCCTACTTATATTGTGCATCCCAACTCCTCCTCTTGGCCTCCGTCCCCAGCCCAGAAGTGACAAATATGTTCAGGCACATATTCATCAGCCATTTGAGAAGGAAGTAAGGGCCCGCCTTCGGTCAAAATGTCTGCGTCCTGACTTGGCAGACAAATTGGCTGACACACCGGAAGTAGACCCTACTATGGTAACATATCTTTAAAAAAAATATGCTAAGGACCCTAAAAAGGGTATTGACAGAGCATGGCGCTCCTGCCAAGATAAGGTATTGGATTTGCTGGGCACACTTACGAAGATTTTTGATTTGGGTTTTCGGGCCAAAGAATCGTCATCTGTTCTAGATCGGAACAAGTTGATTGAATGGTTCCAGAGGGCTATTTGTCAACTAGGGAATGCCAATTGTGCAATGTCCTGTTAGCGTCGTCACTCCATTTTACTAAAATTGGATCCCAAATTGGCTGAATTGTCCTCGTCCGAATCTGGCCCGTTAGCTCAGGGCTTGTTTGGTCAGCCATTCCTGAAGGAGTTAACAAAATTTGTAGCTACCTTTAGTGGGCTGGATAAGGCTCAAGCGTCCCTTCGGAGGGCATTTCGCCCGGTTTTTGCAAGGGCCGGACGATACAGGGGATGATTGTTTGGCCACGGGTCTAACCAGAATACCCAACGTGGATATCAGTCCCAACGAGGTGGAGGTGAAGATTCCGGTTACAACAATAACATGGCCTCCTTCTAGCCCTCTCGTAAAGGGAGAGGTCAATACAAAAAAGGTTGTTACGGTGGTAACCAAGGAGGACATCATGATTCCACGACTTCAGGTGAGATTGATCCCTGCTTCGGAGTTTGTCTTAGGGGGCAGGATTCAATTTTTTCTTCCAAATTGGCATCTGATCTCCAGCGATGCATGGGTGTTAGAGACTGTCCAGGGGTGCAAGATAGAGTTCTACAGTTCCCAGCATCAGTACCATCCTCCTACTCCCCTGTTTTTTTCCCTTCAGGATCGAGAGTTAATTTCAGCAGAAATCAATTCTCTTCTGCAAAAAGGGGCCATTCTTCTGACTTCTCGCCATCCTCAGGGTTTCGCAAGCAACTTTTTCTGTTCCAGAAAAAAGGGGGCGGGTACCGGTTAGTTCTCTATCTCAAGGAGTTCAACGGAGGGGTGGTCTATCGCCACTTCAAGATGGAAGGCATCCATCTTCTGAGAGATCTTCTTCGGGAAGGGGAGTGGATGGTCCGGTTCGATCTGAAGGATGCGTATTTGTCAATTCCCATTTGCGGTCATCATCGTCGGTTCCTGCACTTCCAGTGGCAGGGGAGTTGGTTTGAGTACAAAGTTCTCCCGTTCGGTCTCTCGTCTGCACCTTGGTGCTTCACGAAACTTCTGAGGCCCATCGTAGAATCTCTGCGAGCCTGGGGTGTTTGTCTAATCATCTATCTGGATGACATTCTAATCATGGCGCATTGCCTTCAAATGTTCATGACACATTTGGAATGGTCCATCACTCTTTTACAATCTTTGAGTTTTCTAGTGAACCCTCAGAAATATGTCTTCCTTCCCTCACAGTTGATAGAATTTCTGGGGTTCCAAGTCAATTTCCTCTCTTGCCAACTCCTCTTGCCCAACTAGAAGATCCTTTCCATCAAGAGGGAATTGAATTTAGTTTTATCCAAACAGAGTGTGTCGTTGAGGTCTATAGCTCGGATTGTTGGTCTGTTAGCTTCTTCGATTCAGGCAATTTTCCCGGGCCCTCTTCATTACCGGACGCTTCAATGTTTAAAAATCCGTCATCTCCAGAAAGGCCTTTGCTATTCAGATCTGGTTCCTCTTTCAGAGGAAGCGTGGTGGGAGTTGCTATGGTGGTTGGAGCACATGGAGTCTTGGAATGGTGGAGCCCTGTTCGGAGCATCTCCGGAGGTGGTGATAGAGTCCGACGCCAGTCTGTGGGGATGGGGAGCCCATTGCGATCAAATGTCGACGGGAGGCCGATGGTCTCAGAAGGAGTTGTCTCTCCATGTAAATTGCCTGGAACTTCTGGCGGGGTCTTTTGCAATCCGTTGTCTATCTCCACGGCAGACCAACTCTTGAATACTTCTACGCATAGACAATGTTGTAGCGGTTCGGTATGTCAACAAGTTGGGGGGGACGAAGTCCAAAATCTAGGCGGAAATCGCCAAGGATTTTTGACACTTTTCTCTTCAGAGGAAGATCACAGTTATTGCAGAGTATCTCCCCGGTCGCAACAGTCTGATTGCAGACTGGAACTCTCGACACCTTCGGGATTTCAGCGATTGGAGGCTTCACCCTCGAGTGTTCCGCTCTCTCTCCCGTGTTTGGGGTCCGTGCCAGATCGATCTGTGTGCATCTCGTCAACACTCAGCTTCCCCTGTTTTTCAGCTGGCGTCTGGATCCAGAAGCCCTGGCCACGGATGCATTTCTGCAAGACTGTCCATCTCTCCTGTATTACCCCTTTCCCCCGTTTATGATGATTCCCAGGGTCTTGGCTCGCACAAAGCCTTATCAGTCGGAGCTGAATCTGATCACTCCTCTGTGGAGGGCTCAAGCTTGGTTCCCAGTTCTCCTGGACATGAGTTGTGCAGTGCCGCTCCTTCTTCCCCAGCGGTGGAATCTCTTGCTGGACCCTCTCAACAATCTGCATCCCCTGATCGAGTCAGGTCATCTTCGCCTAGTTGCATGGCGGGTTTTGGGGATCGCTGGCAAATTCCAGGCTTTTCGCGAGACGCTACCAGATTTATCAGCGAGGTTTGGTCCCCCAACACACACAAACGTTATGCAGGGGTTTGGAAACGATGGTGGGGTTGGTGTGCTCAAAGGGAGGTGGATCCCGCTTCAGCGGATGTCTCTCTGATCGTGAATTTTCTGGCTTCTATCGCCTCATCAGGTCTTGCTTATAGGACGGTTAATAATTTCCTTTCTGCCATTTTCACAGGTCATATCACTATTGATGGCAAGCCTGCTGGAGAACATCCTTTAATTTCTAAGTTGCTTAAAGGTATTCAGCTGGTAAAACCGCCTTGTCAAAAGTATGTTGGCTTATGGGATGTTTCCATTGTTTTGCGATTCTTGGAGGCCTGGCCATCCAATTCTTCTTTATCCCGCAAGCAAATTTCAGCGAAATTTACTATGTTATTGTGTCTTGTTTCATGCAAACGCGTTTCTGATGTTCGTGCTCTGGACCTGGCAGGTTGTAGTTTCTCACCTGAAGGTGTTACTTTTGCTATCTCCAGACGCACTAAGTGTAATACGTCTTCAGTTACCTAGCCATCTTTTCCCAATAATCCGAAGCTTTGTGTGGTTCAATGTGTTAAGGATTATGAGGTGAGTACTGCTCCTTTTCGTCAAGATATGCAGGGTCAATTGTTGATTGCTCTGCAGAAACCTTTTCGTCCTGTGTCTCCAGCTTCGTTGGCACGTTGGGTGAGATGGCTCATGAATGAGGCTGGTATTGATGTTTCCAAATTTGGTGCACATTCAGCACGTGGGGCTATGGCTTCCAAATCTTTTTCTATGGGGTTGACTTTAATTGATATCATGAAGGCCGCTGATTGGTCATCTGATTCTATGTTCAAAACTTTTTATTATAAGCCAATTGCAAATATTGCTTCTGTTGTGGTGGATCAGCTTTAAACAAGCATAATCGGAGCCTTCCGTCCTGACATAGAATTCATAATTTGCGAACATACGTGACAAGAATTTTCAATTCTATTAAGGACACGGAGGCGAGGATTATCCCACCCATATTTCTGCATTTCGCATGTGTTGACATTGTTATTGATTATTGCAGATTGCATATTGTACTTTGTTTCTTTCTGTTTCCTGTGTTTCCCCCCTGTTTGATGATATCTTTCCGACATATACGAAATGTGTATTACGATTCTATATCTTTTTTCAGGTTCTGCTTCTAAATAAAGGCTTCTGTCCAGCCGGGTTTGGCCTGCCTAACGGTCATCTTCAGATTCCAGTTTCTCTACGACTGCAAGCATCCGGCCTTTCAGCGCAGTGGATTTCTGTTTGCTGCTGTTTTTTTCCTTCGATCTTCATATTGGACTGTCCATTTTTTTATTTGAACAGTTTTTAGTCGCCAAAGAAAGAGGATATGGTATTCTCTGTAGGGCAATTTATACTAGTTACTCTATAGTTTGTCATGTGATACCCTCAGTACTCATGGGTATTTGTAGTGTTGTATTCTTACTGTTTTCTAATTTGCTGCTGAGCATTTCTATTATTTCTGTAATTTTGTATTGTATATAAAAAAATATATATTTACATGGAGCATACATGAGTGGAGGAAAGAAAGAGGAGAGAGGGATAGAGGTAGGAGAAGAGATAGGAGAGGGTTCTTCCTTGCAGGTTTCTTTTGTTAGAGCATTTCTAATAAAGAAATGAGAAAGCATAATCCTCGCCTCCGTATCCTTAATAGAATTGAAAATTCTTGTCAAGTATGTTCGCAAATTTTGAATTCAGTTTGTGTTTAAACCACTCTCTTAATACATGTACTACAACCCTTTTAATGATGGGGGAAGAGGTCGTTAAAAGGGCGCCTTATTGCCATTTAAAGCCCTGTCCAAAGGGAACATATTTTCCAAACGGAGAGAAAAAAATAGAAGATAACAAATGTGCAATTGCACTACGGAAAAGCATTCTCTCATGCGGATTTCTTTTATTACACTTTACACAAATATGCAGGAAAAGTGGTCATGTGTCCGGAATGGGAAACATCCTAAACAACGAAGTTTGAATAACGAATGGCCTGAACCACGAATCCCGAACAACGACCAATCATTTAGCCACGACTTCCTTTACAACGACTTACATAAACCACGACTGCAGCCCCTCCGACATGAGTCATTCGACAATACGCATGCATCTTCATCCACGAGTCTACTTTCGTCATTCTATAGATGCTTTATTTAGCAACCACGCCATCTACTGGCCAATCACCGTGCTCACCTCTCCTCTCAGTCCTTCGTACTCGGTGGGCACCACAGATTCCACAATATATATATCTAATATGTTTTGATTACATCCTGCCAGTTACCAATTGCAGCAATTTATATAAATGGAGCATGCGGGGCTGAGGTAATATTAATGCAACGAGACTCTCTCCCGACCGGGGTATAAAAATTGCCAGTGGCTCCTTCCCTCCTAAGCATGCTCTGTTTGGACACAAGGCTCTGCCACCCCAGCCCTGGTCTCTCTGCCCCTTCCCATACACGCAGACACCCTAAGTCCCTCAGATGTCTCCTCCTCAGAGCGTCTTTCATCTCAACTCCCCCCCCCCCTCCATTGAGCACCCTCCACACCGCCTTTCGGCGGTTCCCCACCCGCCCCTCCCTGCCCCACGCACGAGGTTGGCTTCAGAGTGTGGAGGAGCGGCGGAGACAGGAAGGGACGGGAGCCCATGCAATTTACCATACACCATTAGTGTGTAGTGTGGACCCGGGGGGTCATATGGAGATGGGCTGCACCTATCACCTTGCCTGATCACCACACTTTTTTCCGTTTCCCACCATTGTTTGCCCCACATTTCACTACTGCCCTCCCTCGTCTGCATGGTTTTGCCCACTCGCCAGCACACTGCTTAGGAACTGAGGAAGGTGAGAAACAAAGTAGTGGGGCAGTGAGAGAGAGGTTACTGGCAGTGCAGTATAAGTCTGCGGAATAAGGGGCAGTGAATACAGTTAGAAGGGGGAAGAACATTTGGAGTCTGAATGTGAGTGAGAGAGGACCTGGGGCAGGGAGGGGGTGACTTGCCCTGAAAGAGGCCGTTTGCGGTCGAACATTGAAGGATGCATCTGGTAGGTTATGGCTCACGACATCAATGAGGAGGGGTCAGATATCGGGCACCGGATATTGGCTGTGAATAGTTGGTATTGGGTTATTGAAGTGACTGGGTGTCCGAAAGTGAACAATTATGTGTTTCGGGCAGAACAAGTGGGCTTTCTGGACTGTTACAGACAGGTTTCTTGATAGGGTTTTTGGGGCAGTGAATAAGCGGGCTCTAAGGCAGTAAATGGAGCATATGAAAATGAAGGCATTATAGGACAGTAAATTAGGTTGTATCCTTAAAAGGTTAAAAACATGAGGAATAAAAAGAACATAGTGGTGAAAATGGGTAATGGGCTATTTAAATATATTTCGTGGTTTAGGAACTCGTTGTAAACAATGTAGTTGTTTGGCATTCCTCGTTGTTTAGCCTTCGTGGTTAAGGAATTCGTGGTTTAGGCAGTAGTTGTTCAATCATACATCCGGATTCATGTCAGCTCGTAATAATATTAGTAAAGATGTCTGATTTTTTTTTTTTAATTAAGAGTTGGCCCCTCAGAGTCATCCTGTTTGGATAACTGACGCAATTCGATCAAGTTCTCAATGTTATCTTTTGTAAACTGTTAGTATAATACGAATATTCTAATAAAATAAAAAAAGATATAAAATATAACTCTTTGACTATGGCTAAGAGTGAATAGCAGAAATTTGTGAAAACGAAGTGTGTATCAAACGAGAGCGGGCATCAGCACTTACTCTTGTCAATTGAGGATTATTAACACGACCTAGTAGTGGACCTAGCCATGCTCCTTGACACAGCAGATTATAATCAGACAGAAGCGTTTACAGGTGGCGCCTTGCAAACGGCCCGCCATGTTTCCGCCTTTCAGGTGAAAACCGGCGGTGCAGCAATCATGAAAGTAGGTAGATAATAACTCCCCCATTGTTTCAGGAATGTGGCAGACTGGTTAGACTTCCCTGGAGCTTCCTATCAGATCAGTACTGCAGTATTCCGGTTTTACACCATTCTTCTGTATGTGTTGCCGCCTCTGGTCTCCAATGGAAACCAGTGTGGCCGGTGCTTTGAGGCCAGACTGCACGCACGGTGACGTCAGCGCTCATTTTCATTTATTTGAATTCCATGCGCGCTCGTGATCTGGTCTCCAAAGCCTTTATATATTTTTCTCACGATAACATCCTGAATGCGTGACATCTGCATCCCCGAGTTCTGATAACTGGTAGTTATGTATAGAATTTCATACCACAGCTTTCTCACGTGCAGAAAATCTGACACCAAGTGTTTCTATTATTGAGATTAATGGGACTCCATGTCCCAACCTCTCAAATGGACTGATGAGTTGGCCTTACTGGGATCTAGCTTGCGTGCTGCTGATCGCAGGGAAATGTAACTCACTGAACAATCTATCTTGAGGGCTTTGTGTGTGTGTGTTTATCCTGAAAGGTCAACAATGTGAGTCTGACAAATGTTATTATTTTGAGCTAGAAGAAAAATCATATCTTATTTATTTATTTACTGCCTCATCATCACCTGCTTTGGTAGAATATTTTTAGCGCCCCTACCATCGACAGTCGAATTCTATGTCAGGACAGGAGGCTCCGATTATGCTTTCTCATTTCTTTAATGAAATGCTCAGCAGCCATAAAAACAACCAAAAAACTACATTTCCCATGAACACCAGGGAATAACCATAGATGGTAGAGTATAAAAGGTCCCAACATTAGTCTGTCTTCCTCTTTCTTTGCTGCTCCGCAGCCAGTTAAGTGCATATTTTCTTCTCTTACAGCATATTGTTACTCTGTTGACTTATTGCTTTGCTTACCTGTTGTGCTTTGCGCATTTGAGGTTCGCGTGTTTGGGGCTTTGTCTCCGTCTTACTTACGTTCTCTTCCGTTGGAGCGTGTGGTCACCTCCGTTGTTCCGTGCGCTGTCTCGCGCTCGTGTCCTCTTGTGGAGTGGGAGCAGGGGTTTCCGTTTCCTTAGGGGAGCGCGAGCGCTCTCGAGACGGTGTTTGGTGACAGGTGACAGTCGCGCTTGCGCGCTGTCCTATTTCCGGTTTCAGGCTTTCTCCTCAGAACTGGTTGAGTGACGACGTCTTTGGCGTACTGCCCACGACCTGTCTACCAACTTTAACCCCGTCAGACGCCGTGGTTTCTAGAGGACTGCGGTTGCAACATTGTGGCATAGGCTCTGCCTAGAGTGTATTGTTGTGCAGGCTTTGGCTCCCTCCACGCTTGAATTGATTTCTGGAAGCCCGGACCCGGTTCCTGCTTCCTTCAAAGCCTGCTTTGGGGTTACACACTCCCCCTTGACTGGTGTTTCGACACTCTGATTTTAGTCGTCTGGTGGGCATTAATTTTCTACTTTGTAGAATGGCGGAATATTATGACGCTGACGACGACTACTACTATGATGGCGAGGAGGAGGACTCCTTGGAGCAGAATTTGGTGGAGCAGTTGGACAAGGGGGTCCAACAGTCGGTTAACAAGGCACTGGTGCGTGCAATTAACCCCCTGAAGCGTCATCTTACTCAGTACGCCCAACAGCAGGGTTGGTTGCCTGCTGCGAAGAAGTCGGCTAAGTCGCCGATGAATCCTCATAAGGCTGACTTTCAGCGCCTTGCGAAGAGTTTGGCGGCCGCTCCTTCCGCTTCTTCAGCTCCTCATGAGTCGGAGTCGGATAATGCCCACTCTTCAGCTTCTTCTGACCACGCTTCACCTCCCCCTCGGAAGAGGGTCTGTAAGGAACACTTTGTAGACGCACCTGAGCGTCCTTCGCTCCTGAATTTCGAGCCGGCGGACATCGTCCACCCGAACTCTTCATCGTGGACGCCTTCACCTGCGGTGGCGGCTTATATTGAATCCCACATTCGCCAGCCTTTTGAGGCCTCGGTTCGGGCGCGTCTGCGTTCTGAGTGCCCGAGACCGGACTTGGCAGACCATCTCTCCGACACCCCAGAGGTTGACCCCATGATGGTCACGTATTTAAAAAAGTACGCGAAAGACCCAAAGAAAGGTTTAGACAGATCCTGGAAGTCCTGTCAGGACAAAATGCTCGATTTATTGGCTCCCCTCACCAAACTCTTGGACCTTGGTTATAAGGCTGACGAGGCTTCGGCTCTGGTGAATCCTAAAGAATTAATTGAGTGGGCCCAGCGGGCGATTTGTTATCTAGGCAATGCGAATTGCGCGATGTCGACTGAACGTCGCAGGTCCATCCTCTTAAAGTTGGATCCTAAACTTTCAGAACTGGCGACGTCTGAGTCTGGCCCTGAGGCACAAGGATTGTTGTTCGGACAGCCTTTCCTGAAGGAGCTCACTCGATTTGTCTCTACATTTAGTGGCATTGACAAGGCGCAGGCCTCTTTGAGACGGGCCATGCGTCCGGTTTTTGCTAAGGCCGGGCGTGGAAGGGGACGCTCGTTCGGCCGAGGCTCTGCGAACCAGTCCCAGAAGGGAAATTCCTCTCAGCAGAGAGGATCCTACGACTCCGGCTACTCCACCCGAGCCAACTTTTACCCCTCCAGAAAGGGAAAAGGACAGTATGGAAATGGCCGATCTGGTGGTCAACAGGGACAGTACCATGATGCCTCCTCTACAGGTGAGCCTAATAAATGCATGCGATGTGATGTTGGGGGGTCGCATTCAATTTTTCCTGCACAATTGGCGCATGATCTCAAGCGATGCATGGGTTCTGCAAACTGTTCAAGGGTTCCGAATAGAGTTTTATCATCCAGTGCATCAAACTCGTCCTCCCCCTTGTTTGCATTTTCCTCTGAAGGACCAAGAGTGTCTCTCCGAGGAAATAGCCACCCTCCTCAAGAAAGGAGCGATTGTTCCCACGACTCGTCATCCCTTGGGGTTTGCCAGTTCTGTCTTTCTGGTCGAGAAGAAGGGAGGCGGCTCTCGCCTTGTTCTCAATCTGAAAGATTTTAACGGGGTGGTAGTCTACCGGCATTTCAAGATGGAGGGCATCCATCTTTTGAGTGATCTCTTACGAGAGGGGGATTGGATGGTCCGTCTGGATCTCAAGGATGCATACCTCTCGATTCCGATTTTTCAGCCCCATCGCCGTTTCCTTCAGTTTCTGTGGCAAGGGGTTTGGTACGAGTATCAGGTTTTCCCCTTCGGTCTGTCATCGGCACCGTGGTGTTTCACTAAACTGTTGAGACCTGTAGTAGAACATCTACGTTCTCGGGGTGTGCGATTGATAATTTATCTGGACGATATCCTCCTGATGGCGGATTGTCCTCTTCAACTTATGCGTCATCTGGAATGGTCTGTAGATCTGTTACAATCTCTGGGCTTTCTGATCAATGTTCAGAAGTCGGTTTTGGTTCCCTCCCAGTCTGTAGACTTCCTGGGCTTCCAGATAGATTCGGTGTCCTGTCAACTTCTCTTACCCAAGCAAAAGATGCGTTACATCAGGAGGGAGTTGACGTCTGTTATTTCCAGACCGACTGTGTCGTTAAGGTCGTTGGCGCGAGTAGTGGGGCTTCTAGCATCTTCCATTCAGGCGATCTTTCCGGGCCCTCTACATTACCGGGCCATGCAACGCCTGAAAATTCTGCATCTCCGGAAAGGTCTCGGGTATTCAGACCAGATCCCTCTTACGGAAGAGGTCCGTTGGGAGATGCAGTGGTGGTTGGACCACATGGAGGCCTGGAATGGTCGAGCCCTCTTCGGGTCTTCCCCGGATCTAGTGATAGAGTCCGATGCCAGTCGGTGGGGATGGGGAGCCCGTTGCGGGTCTGTTTCGACAGGGGGTCGCTGGTCACCTCAGGAACTGACTCTGCATATCAATTGTCTGGAACTCCTAGCGGGTTCATTTGCGATCAAGTGTTTCTCTCCCCCGCGCCCGAGTTGTTGTGTCCTTCTTCGGATGGACAATGTCTCGGCAGTCCGCTACGTGAACAAGCTGGGCGGGACCCGTTCCAAAATCTTGGCGGAGATCGCCAAACATTTCTGGCACTTTTGTCTGCAGAACAAGATCACTGTTATTGCGGAGTATCTTCCGGGATGCCACAATCAAATTGCGGACTGGCACTCCCGACATCTCCGGGATTACAGCGATTGGAGGCTCCACCCTCGAGTCTTCCGTGCTCTCCAACGGCATTGGGGTCCTTGTCAACTGGATCTGTTTGCCTCGCGTCTGAATGCGCAACTCCCGCGCTTTTACAGTTGGAGACCGGACCCTCAGGCTCTGGCCACGGATGCGTTTCTCCAGCAGTGGCCATCGACCCTTTGCTATGCCTTTCCACCATTTCTGATGATTCCCAGGGTCTTGGCTTATTCCAAACGTTTCCAGACGGATCTGATTCTGATTGCTCCTCTCTGGAGGGCTCAAACTTGGTTTCCGGTGCTTCTGGAAATGTGCTCCGCTCCGCCGTTGCTCCTTCCCCAGTTGTGGAAACTCTTGTTGGATCCTCTCGGAGATCCACATCCCCTGATCTCCTCGGGCTCCCTCCAGTTGCTCGCGTGGAAGATCTCGGGGACCGTTGGGCGATCCCGGGCATTTCAAGCGACGCTTCCAGGTACCTTCGTGAGGCATGGGCCCCCAATACTCACAAACGATACAAGGGATCTTGGAAGCGTTGGTGCGATTGGTGTGATCAACAACAAGTTCATCCCATTTCAGCGGATGTCAGTATGATTGTTAACTTTTGGCTTCTTTAGCCACCTCGGGACTGGCTTACTCCACTATCAATGGCTTCCGCTCTGCTATTTCGGCAGGCCATACCCACATTGATGGGAAACCTGCAGGTGAACATCCTTTCGTTTCCAGGGTCCTTAAGGGTATTCGGTTTGCGAAACCTCCCACTCCGAAGTATGTTACATTGTGGGACGTTTCGGTTGTTCTCCGTTTCTTGGAGTCCTGGCCTTCGAACTCTTTGCTTTCCCGCAAGCAATTGTCGGCGAAGTTGACTATGTTGCTGTGCTTAGTTTCCTGTAAGCGTGTGTCTGATGTCCACGCTTTGGATCTTGCTGGTCGAAGTTTTACTCCTGAAGGGGTTTCCTTTCGTCTTTCTCGGCGTACAAAATCTAATACGCCTTCTATTTTTTATCCTTCTTTTCCCTCGCATCCCAACCTTTGCGTTGTGCAATGCTTGAAAGATTACGAGGTGAGTACTGCTTCTGTGCGTTCTGACATGCAGGGTCAATTGCTGATTGCTTTGCAAAAGCCCTTTCGCCCTGTCACTCCTGCTACTTTGGCGCGCTGGGTGCGGGGTCTTATGTCTGAAGCAGGTATTGATGTTTCTGTGTTTGGCGCACATTCGGCACGTGGGGCTATGGCGTCCAAAGCCTTCTCCATGGGTGTTACTTTGTTTGATATAATGAAGGCTGCAGATTGGTCATCTGATTCTGTATTTAAAACGTTTTATTACAAGCCGATTGATTGTGTTGCTTCTGTGGTGGTGGATCAGCTTTAAACAAGCATAATCGGAGCCTCCTGTCCTGACATAGAATTCAAAATTTGTAAACATTCGTGACAAGAATTTTCAATTCTATTAAGGACAAGGAGGCGAGGATTATCCCACCCAGGTTTTTCCATATTTGTATGCTTATGTATTAGGATTATATACATGCATTTGCAAATATTTCTCTCCCTGTTCCCTTCCCTGATTGACTCTTGACAGTCTTGTTGGGTTTGGATATTATGGCTCTGTCTCTTGTTTCAGGCTCAGATCAGAAGTGATGTCGCTCCTGCCTTGCCGGGATCTGTCTCTCCTCCTGTCGTCTGGACCCATGGTTCGTCAGCTGCCTACTTCCGGATTCTGTGGATGACAGCGGCTTGTTTGGAATTGTTGTTCCTGTTCTACTTGGGATTTTACTTTAATTTGGATATATTTCCACAAAGAAAGAGGAAGACAGACTAATGTTGGGACCTTTTATACTCTACCATCTATGGTTATTCCCTGGTGTTCATGGGAAATGTAGTTTTTTGGTTGTTTTTATGGCTGCTGAGCATTTCATTAAAGAAATGAGAAAGCATAATCCTCGCCTCCTTGTCCTTAATAGAATTGAAAATTCTTGTCACGAATGTTTGCAAATTTTGAATTATCCCAGAGGCAAAGCCACCGATTTTTTTCAAAAGCATCACTCTTTCCCGCTGCCAAGGGGTGCCAATCTGCAAACCTTTATAAACGCATTTGGGCGGGGTTTCAGTACGGTCGGTGTGTGCCTTACTGACTGTTGTTAATACCATTTCAGTTTCTTTGTAATGAGCACAAATTCCCACCGGTATATCTAGTTTCGCGGCTCATGGGAAGAAGTGTCTTTAGCCTCCCTCAATGTTTCTCTACACGTACGCGCTGAGGATAGTTTAGTGTCAGCAAAGAAAAGTGTTAATTTATTTATGAAATTTTATATAGAGAGAACCAGACCCAAGATGATATCAGAGCGCTTTACATTTAGGGTCGTTGTGTTAGGAATTACATCAGATACAAGAGCATGGTAAGATACAGTACACATAAACAATGATTTACGAATTACGTAGGAGGGAGGGGAGGAAGGGGTAAAGCAGGGAGACTACGAGGAACTGTGCCCAATGTCCGGCTGGGTAGGTGACGGTCAAGGGGAAACCCAGGGCCAATCTCCTCATTAGCTGTCTAGCAGCTCCACCGGGCATCAGCCATGTTGCTCAGGTCTCAGCATTCAGGAAAACCAGATTTTAGTTTATTTGATTTGAGAAAGGTTATATAGCGCTGGCTAGACCCGGAGATATCAGAGCGCAAAACCAGAGGATTGTTGCATTACAAGGTATATCTCAAAAGGTTAATATAGCGCTGGCTAGACCCGGAGGTATCAGAACGCTATACAAGAGGAAGATTGCGTTACAAATTACATCAGTTACAATAGCGTAGTAAGGTACAGTCAACAAACAACGAGGATGAGAGAATTAGTAGGAAAGGAGGGGGGGGGAAGGGGCTATAACAGGGAGACAAAGGAGAACTGTGTCCGATGTCCGGCTGGGTATGTGACAGTCGAGGGGGAAACCAGGGCCAATCTCCTCATTAGCACCTTCACCGGGCATCAGTCATGTTGTTCAGGTCTCAACGTCCGGGAATACCAGTTGAGAATAGATACTTAGGCTACAAGGATAGAGGTAACAGAAGGACGCAGGAGGGGTTGTAATGCGCCAACAGCTCAGAATCGAAGTGCCCCAGAGCCACTGGAGTCCCCCACGGCGGTGATTAAGACCGGCCCTGACTGGCCCCAGCCTCCATCCTGACCGGGAAACGTGTGCTCCTCTGGGTGTTAGTGTTGATCGTGCTTTGATTGCAGGAAGGTCTGCCATCTTAAGAGCAAGCATCTGGGACAGGCAAACCGGAGGTTTGTGAGGTGAAAGGTCATGATTTGCATTAGGCAAGGGAAGGGCTAACATGGTTAATTTTGAATAACAATACAAAATACAGGCAGGACGGAAGTCTGCAGCGAGGTGAAACACAGTGTGTGGGCCCCTCCCCCACTGATCAAAGCCTCTCTGTACCCATGTCGCGGGTACGCCAGTCTTCCGTTATGGCAGCCCTCCCCTACAGGGGGTTGAACGGCAGTGCTCCACCTCGGGAAGGATTGGGGGAGGGGGCCTCTGTAGATAGCCTGAGAGGGGGTCAGCAATTTCATAACCTCTGTCCACGTACTCAGATTGCAGCCCCAGCTCACTTCAGGCGCCCTTCAGGTCACGGGCACTCTGTAACGTTGCGGATCACTTCCCGGCCCTCCAGCGACCCAGAACTGCAAAGCCAAACTCCATGCCTATATTTTTCCCAGTGGCTGCCATTTTAAAATCAGGCAGACCACAATGGTGATGTTTTGCTGTCACGTGTTGGTAAACTCATAAACAAATATATATGCTCCCTTTCTTGATCGACCAAACATGGGTAAAACAAAGTAATCGCCCCGTTCGTTTTGCACCAGCAAATTATCTCTGGTTGCTACTCTGAGCTCTTTTTTATTAAATGCACCTGGACATTATATGTGTTGTAAGACCAGTCTTAAACATTAAAGACAAGTGCACGTCATTAAGGGTGGCATTATTCAGAGGTTTTCTAGAAGGAATAATCTAGTTGGGACTGGCCTCTGGTATGTTGATTGTGTGCTTTTTAAGCAGTGCAACCCCCCCCCCCCCTCCCCACGCACATCTTTAACCCCTTCGCTGCTGGCCCGTTTCCGCCGCTGTGCGGTAAACAAACGAACAGGGGCGGGCCATGACGAACCCCAGCCGTCATCAGCACACGAGCACCGTAGTGCATGACGGCTGGGGTTCGTCACCAGCATACAAGGGGTTAAAGGTCGCTGGAGGGTGGGACACTCCTTGCACCGGTTTCTCTGTGTTCGCCCATTACAGTTCGGGGTGTACGCACTTTCGGTTTCTGTCACTAGGCTTTTCACTGTCGCTTGTCACACAGTTCCTGAATATCTTACTCCAATAATAATAATAATAATAATAATAATAATAATAATAATAATAATAATAATTACAACAATAATACGAATAATAATAATAATAATACTGCACTACTGCTACTACTAATAACAAAAACGTATTGCAATACTTTATCAATATGAACAAGCAAAAACACTTTGAAACAGAATATATTATCCTTAAATCTATCATAAATACTGAAATCAAAATTTAAAAAATGGCGAAATGACTTTCAATAATAGCATTTAAATAAAAAATAGAGCTACTGACTGTAAAGTCAATAATTAAGCAAATGATGGCCTCACCTACCACACACTGCCCTACCTGTTTACAGGTTAAAATATTATTTTCTTTCTCCCAGGTAATAAAGAGGAGCACGGGCATATTAACATTATGTAAGCAAGATTATGTGAAATGTTGTTGGGACTTGCAAAATATATTGCTACTATTGTGTCAAATAATGTTTATTTTGTATAATAAAAAGACATCCATAAAAAACAGAATTCATTAATATCACAAGAATACTTATACAACTAAGCAACAAAATATGGTAACATCCATACAAGCAAATTCATCTATAACACAAGTTCATTGAAAGTCCATCAATCATCTTTTCTTAATGGCTCCCTTAAAAAAAAAAAAATACAATAGAAAAGCATATATGATCTGATAGCGACATCTAGTGGCATACTCCTTACCTTAAAATTATCCTCAGGTGTAAAACTGAATCTGGAAATTTTCAAGCAGTACCCCTGCACGCCAATAGGTTGCATTGTTCGGCTCCTTGTCATCGGTATCATCTGTGCTGGAAGTGATGTACGCAAAACATATATAGGTGCGAACCTTGACACGCTGACGACAGTCCTTTCCTTCCTGTGCCAGATAACGCAGATCCGTTAAAAACTACTCCTCAATCACTTTCTGACTGTCTATGTTTGACTTTTTGTCAATCACTTTTTTGAAAAATTATTTTCTCCTTGTGTGACAAGATGTCCCCAAGAAACCAGCTGGTTTCAAACCGTGGAGTGCCTGTCACAGGCAGGTATCTGTGACATACTCATGCTTGGTCTGGCTATGGTGCCTTGAGAAAGACCATGACTCGAAGACCTGCGAGCATTGCTGTGCCATGCCCCAAAGGTGCTGAGTGAGCAGTCCCTCAAGTTCCTCACCACGTGACAACTCCGCAACCATCAAGATCCCAGTTGTGTGGAATGTCCCGGGACCGTTTGCAGAGACGCAATCAATGGTCATCATCCCGGTCAAAGTTCGACTTCTGGGTGTCTGTCCAGATCTTCGGACGAGACGAGAACGCTTTGGTGCTCCAGGCCCGCATCTTTGACAGGCCTGGTACAGGGGATGAATGGGAGTGTATAGCAAGCCTGATAAATATATCACCACCCATTTGATGATTCAGAGGACACCTGGAATGAGGATCTGGTGGTTATCAGTGGTTTAGACACCTAACCTGGCACTGGCCTAGTTTCCCCTTTTACTGTGGCTGTAAAGGAGGTGGCCTTTTTCACTATGGTGGTGCATAAGGTGGCTGAGGTCTTGAAAATTCAGTTGCCCTCAGTAGCAGTCAAGATAAAGAACTAGACAGAGGTGCTTCAGCTGGGGACTGCCCCCTCCAAACCCTTGTTTCCCTTTAATGAAGGCCTCACTGATGTCCTTCTTGGGGCCTGGTCCAGCCCTTTACAGGGGCTCCTCCACCACTGCCTTGCTCCAGGGGATCCCCGTTTCCTCACCCTGAACCCCTTCCCAGAGTGCTTGGTGATCCAACCCTCCACTTCCAGAATCAACCCAAACACGTTCCCTTCCACCCCACCAGATAGGGAATGTGAGTGGCTGCATACCTTTGAAAAGAGAGTGTTCTTCTCCGTCAGCCTACCACTGCTGTTGGTGAACTCTGCATGCCTCTTGAGTCATTACTCCCATTCAATATTGGACTTGGTATAGCAAGTGCTGTCTATGGTTTTGAAGGAGGCCCGAGCCATAATCTCTCAGGCTATTGCCCACAGGAGAGACTTGGCAAAGTTCACTATCTGTTGTGACCTGGACACGACCGACTTGCTGGCCAGAGTGATTTCCTTGTCGTCCCTTTCGGTGACATGCCTTGCTGAGGACTACTGTTTTTTTTAAGGATACCCAAGAATCACTTATGGACTTGCCCTTTGATGGCTCCTGTCTCTTTGGAGAGAAGGCGGGCTCACCACTAGAAAGCTTTGAGGAATTCAGGGCTACACCAGGTCCTTGGGCCACTCTATGGCCCCTCAACACCTCAGTCTGCCTTTTGCCATTTTCAGAGCCACAGAAGGGATTTTCAGTCACGTCAATACCCTTCCAGCCACCACAAGCAGTAAGCTTCAGCATCTTTAGGTGGCTGGGGATGAAATGAATGAAATTAAATTGGGTTTATAAAGCGCATGGCTGCCCTGAAGCGTCCCAGCGCTGGTAAACTGATAACAAAGAACTCAAGAAGGGAAGGTTTTAAGAAGTGATAGGGAAGAGAAAGGTTTTAAGTGCTTTTCTAAATTTAAGGTAGGCGGGTTCCATCCGGAGATCCCTGGGAAGTGCATTCCACTTATTTGCCGCATTCAGCGAGAACCGGCGGCCTCCGGTACGAGCTTTCCTTACTCTCGGAGTGAAGGCCAGGTTTTCTCTGTCGGACTGAAGGGCCCGGGCCGATTTGTAGGGGCGAATCAAACCTCTCAAGGCCGGCGGGCCTTTACCATGCAGTGTTTTATGAGCGATACAGAGTGACTTACAAGTAATTCGCTCCTGGATTGGAAGCCAGTGAAGGGCTTTTAACAGTGGTTTGGCTGACGCCCGTCTAGGCGCCCCCATGAGCAACCTGGCTGCAGCGTTCTGTGTCGCTGGAGGATATTAATAGTGGCCAGAGGCGCGGCCAGGAGGAGAGCATTGCCATAATCCAGTCTGGACAGAATTAGGCCCTGGATTAGTAGCTTTCTCGATTGAAAGGGCAGGAGGGGGAGGACCTTCCGAGCTGCCCGTAACAAGCCGAAACAGCCTCCTGCGACTTTCTGCGCATGGGTCTTGAATGTTAATTGGGGTTCAAACCAAACCCCAAGGCTTTTAATTTTCTCCTTGGGAGGGGGTAAATCCCCCATGCAGGGGGGCCACAGCTCAGAGGGCAGGGATGTAAATTGGTGGCCCAGCACCATGATCTCGGTCTTAGCTCCATTCAGTTTGAGCTTTGAGTCAGTCATCCAGGAGGAAATTGCAGTTAGGCATTTCGGGAGGTCATCTGGGCATCCCCCTTGTTGCGACAGCGAGACGACAAGTTGGGTGTCGTCTGCGTAGCTGATGGATTTGATCCCAAAGGGGGCTACTCCTCCTCTAACGGGCCATATAAACATTAAACAGTGTGGGGCTCAGGGAGGAGCCCTGAGGAACCCCACACTGGAGGGGAGTGGATTTAGACATAGATCCATTTTCCCATATCCTAAAGGATCGTTTGTCCAGGAAAGATTGCAGCCATCTGAGGGCTGACCCTGTGACGCCTAGCTTGGCAAGACGTTGAACCAAAGTTGCATGGTCAACGGTGTCGAATGCAGCGCTTAGATCCAGGAGGATCAGGGCCGCTGATCCCCCTGAATCTAAGATGCATCTAGCCTCTTCCGCCACTGCTATGAGGGCGGTGTCCGTGCCCTGACCTGGGCGAAAGCCAGTTTGGGAGTCGCTCAAAAGGCCATTAGTCTCCAAGAACTCTGAGAGCTGCCTATTCACTACCTTTTCGGCCACTTTGCTCAGTCCAGGTAGAAGGGAGATAGGGGAAAATTGGCCAAATCGGATGTGTCTAGTCCCGGTTTCTTTAGAAGCGTTTTGATTTTGGCCTGTTTCCAGCTCGGGGGCACTATGCCTGTGGTGAATGACGTGTTTAGCAACTCTGTGGCTAAAGGAGCGATGGTGCTCATGATATGTTTAATAATATGCATCGGGACTGGGTCAGAAGGAGAACCACTTTTTATATTAGATAAAGTGTTGCAGAAGTCTTCCCTGGTAATACCGCTGAACGCCTCAAGTTGGGGGTTAGTAGAAACAGGGAAGAGGGCTTCAGTGGGTAGTGTGACAGGTGATTGAGGGAGGCTATCAAGGATTTTCTGTATTTTTCCGTCAAAGAACTCTGCTAGCTGGTCGCATTTTAGTTCGGGGTCATTGTGTGCGATTGTTGGGGCTGGAATTTTAAGAAGCTGATTAACAATTTTGAACGTTTCCCTAGAGGAGTTGGCTGACCGTATAATTTTCTCCTCGAAAAAGTCTGCCTTGGATTTCTGCCGTGCGGCTTTATAGAGTCTCAGAGCAGCCTGGTAGGAGGTTTTACTATTGAGTGCCCAGTCTTTCCGCCACATACGCTCAGCTCTTTTACAGGCTTTTCTGAGCTCTCTTAGTTCGGGCGTAAACCAAGGGGATTTGAAGGTACTGCTCTTTTTGTGGTCAATTTAAGGGGCAGAACCGTGTCCAGGGAATTAGTAAGCCAATCGTGGAAGTTTATATCTGCTTGCAGGACATCGGATTCTGCAGGGGGTACCGATTGTTCAAGGGCAATTTTCAGGTTTTCTACCGATAGCCTCGGCCAGGGTCTTTGAAGTATACGGGAACAAGAGGCCCTGGTCTTTTCAGAATGGATTTCCCAGGAGAAAGGCACTACAAAATGGTCCGACCATGGAAAGGGCAGAGGGGGTTTGACTACAAGCTGGGGGATGTTCGAAAAGATAGGGTCCAACAAGTGGCCTTTATTATGGGTAGCTTCCTTGCTTGCCAGATCAAGGTCAAAGGTTTTAAGGTTTGAAATTAGATCGGCAGCTAATTTATCATTGAGATCGTCAAAATGCAGGTTCAGGTCTCCCAGAACCAGAAAGTTGGAGGCCCGGGCTGCTGCTGCTAAGGTAGCTTCTAGTAGGGAGTCTGAGAATTGTTTTAGACTTCCCGGCGGGCGGTAGATAAGGAAACCTGAGAGGGAGTAAGTAGGTGAAAGCTGGATACTAAAGCATGCGCTTTCTGAATCTAAGATTCCGCCCTCATCAAGTCTACAGGTCAGGGACTCCTTATGAATTATAGCAAGACCCCCGCCCTTCCCTTTGTCCCTATTCTGACACTGGAAATTAAAGCCGCTTGGAAGTGCAGAGATAATGTCGAAATCTGTGTTAGAAGATAGCCATGTCTCCGTAAGGAAGAGCAGGTCAAGATTACCTTCTTTAATCAGCAGGTTAATCTCTACCGCATGCTTTGGCAGAGATCTGCAGTTAAGTAACGCCATCTTCAATACTCGACCAGCCTTCTTGCCGTTTGTCTCCCCGGGGATAGGGTCAAGGCAGGCTTGGCAACGGCAGAATGGGGGGTTAGTCCAGTCCCGCTGATGACATCCCAGGTCCCCAAAATGTCATAGCGCCAAGAGTTCCTCCCTCGAGAGTCTCGTGGGTCCCGGAGGAGCCACATGCATAGTGGCTGGCCCTAGGCCCGGTCTGGGCCGGACGGGCCCAGACGGGCTTGCCTCTGGCCCGTTCCCACAGACATTTTGGGACAGGTAGGTAGAAGTCTGGCCAGTCCACCACTTCCCCGGCAGCCTCAGCCTCCAGGACCCTTTAGTTTGCTCTCCTAACAGCATGGACATCCAGTTGGGGGCAATATATGGTATCACCTGCTCCACTGGAGTTCAATAACATCAGACCATTGGGTTCTTCAAATTGTGCAATGGGGCTCCTCCATTGCCTTTGTGGCTACCACTCCACCCATGCCACCTACGAATGACCGATTGATGGAGGACCACCATTCCTTACTCCTCCAGGAAGTGTTGGCACTCTTGGCCAAGGGACTTATAGGAAGGGTGCTGGCATCAGAAGTAGGTCATGGTTGAAAGTCTCACTACCTTCTGGTGCCCAAGAAGGATGGAGGCCTTTGTCCTATACTCAACTTGTGCCTTCTTAGCCTCTTACTCAAACAGGAGAAATTGGAAATGCTCACATTTTGCCCCAGATCTGGGAGGCTGGATGGTGGCATTGGACTTGCAGGACACTTTTTTAACATCCCTGTCCTACCAACCCACACATGTTACCTGAGGATCCTGGTCAGCCACAAGCACTTTCAATTTGCAGTGCTTCCCTTTGCCTTCACCAGCAGCCCTCAGGTGTTCACCAAAGTGATGGTGGTGATTGCCACACACCTGTGGAGGTCTGGGTTGCCAGTCTTCCCTCATCTCAAGGATTGACAGTTGAAAGCGGGCTCACCCCAGGCAGTTGTCTCCCACCTCCAGACTAAAGCAAACCTCCTCCATTTGCTGGAGTTCACTGTCAACATGCCAAAGTCACACCTAACACTCTCTCAGACAATCCCTTTCATTGGAAATGTCTGTACACAGTGCGGTTTTAGGCTTATCCTCCCAAACAAGGGGCATATTACCAAGAACAAGAGATAAATATCGCAAATCGTGCTTAGCGCTTTTTTCATTATCGCCCTCTATTGCTGAATTACAGCGCCGTGTTAGCGGCGTATTAGCAACGCTTTGCTAACAGGCGTGTACAATCCTGTGATAGACTGCGATAATCATCATTAACGTGTGAAAATCAGCAATGATTTTACAGCGCTAATGAAAAGCTTGTTAATAGGGGAGTGTGGAATTAACCAGGCTTAACTCCAGAGGGAATGTGTAAAGTATCGTTACTTGAACCCTTACAGTAACACAGTGAAAACACCAAAAATAGGCTCCACACCAGGTTAGAAATATGGATTATGATTTTATAAATAAAACAAGACCAAAACAATAAACATGCATCAAGTAGAAGTAAAAATATGAATTTAAAAATTTAAAATGTCAAAACAGCTTTTAGATGCAAGTGGGATATTTGATCACGCTAGATTGGAGCAAAGTCAAAAGTTCAGACCGATTGTGATGCAGCATGTGCCAGATGCAGGGACCTACTTGGGCCCACTGTATCAAAGTACCTTGATCTTGAATGTGTCCTTGTCGATCAGGATGTGAGGTGCAGCCAATGCGATGCGTCGGTGTTGAGCCAAGAGGTGGATGAGATGCAGCGATTTTCTCCACCCTTCTGGGTGATGCATCAGTTCCGAGTGCGAGGCACCGAGCTGGGATGTGATGCGTTGATTTGTACATGGATATAGCAGTGGTTGGATATAATATTTTTGTATGTACCCCTATTAATGCAACCCCAAACAATAGGAAAGTCAGTTTTGGTCTCTCCTTCTGCCGGCACAGACACAATTACTCCCAAATCATCTGTTACTATGCTCTGTTGCAGAAGCAACCTAGAATGGGAGTAAGTGTAAAATCTGTGCTTTGATGAGACACTCTCAGCTAATGACAACTCATTTTAGTGAGTGAGTAAAAACAAGCCTTTAAAACAAAATAGTAAGTGAAGATCATTAAATGTGACCTCTTCTTTTTTCTGCACCAACTTGTGCAGCTTATTTACCCTATACCAAGGTTGACATACCCCAGACTATGTTTAAAAGGGCTGTCCGAGGGTTGTACACAGCAGGCTAGTCTCTTATGGTTTAAGAGACGTGTACACTCAAACTCACATGATTTAAGCTGTCTGCTCTGGATATGGAGCACTAGGTGATATGCTTTTTCTTTTTACAGCTTACATCCTCAGATTGCTTTCTATAGCGCACATCCTTAAATTGCTTGCTATCTCAGAAAACTGCCTCCCACTATACTCCTAAAACCCTGCATGGAAAAAAACGAAACTTGACTCCCTTTTGCTTGATTCCTTTCAGCCTGATTTCTCTCCTTTCTTTCTTCAGAACGAGCCTCTTTTTTACTTCTAACTTCGGCATGGCTTCTACTTCATATATAGCCTCCTCTTAGGCTCATGCCTGTCTGCCTTAATCTTTTTTATTGTATTTCTGAAAAGGCTGACACCTCATTTCACAGATCACAACCTCTCCCCCTTAAAACCTTATCCCTGTAACCTAATATTACCTAATCTCTACCAGCCTTACTATCTCACCAACCATTCACATAAAACCACATTGCCCTCACTAAGGGGCAGATGTATCAAGATTCCATTTTGCGATTTCTAAATAGTGATTTTTAAGGAATCGCTATTTAGAAATCGCAAAATGGGATGTATGTAAAAAATCGCTATTTTTTTGCGATTTCTTAATCTTCCTTATTTGCAAATTCACAATTTGCGAATTCGCAATCAAGGAATAATTTCCCATTCATTCCTATGGGCCAGGAGGCCCATAGGAATGATTGTGAAATTAATCTCAATTTGCGAATTCGCAATTTGCTAATTGCTAATCGCAAATGGAGAATAATTTCAAGGGTGCAGGGGTGTCTCAAGGACACCCTGCTGCACCCCTGAAATGTACATGTGTGTGCATATGGCGCACATACATGCCCTATGGGCATATGTGTGCGTCACATGCCACCTTCAAAAAAGCCAAATTGTACATTTTTAAAAGATTTCACAAATTAACATCAACTACAAGTTGGTGTTAATTTGCGATTTCTTAACCAAAATTTGCAATTGAAAAATGCTACATACATAGCATTTAAGGAATCGCAGAGGCAGGACACAAAAGATTACGGAACAGAGGTACAGATTCCCCTTCATTGGAAGTTTGTGAGTGTAAAGATTAATCAGTCCCAACTCTATGCTAACGTGACATCCCTACGTAGCATTTCCCAAGGCAAGGATCAGTTAAGGTGTCAGAGTGTGAAGCCTTCCTAAGAAGTCTCTCCACATTATTTGGGTCAAGCAGCATAAAGCTACTAAGGCAGAGCTTGTTCTCTCTCACGGAAAGGCAGAGGTCCCCTGGACACTTTCCCTAGTCACGCCAAATTAATACAACCGGTAGTATCCCAGGGTCCTTTGTGGATCACACCAGCCAGTCAGGCCACCTCCTCATAGGTAATTTTCCAGCTCAACTCCTAAAACAAAGACATTATTCTAACTAGCAAGGAAGATTCTTTCCACCTGCAACCGAAATGTGAGAAAGAAGAGATTCCAACGTGTACATGAAATTCAACTTTTGATCTAATGCTAGAGCTGCCAGGGAAAATGCATTTCAGGCCTACAGAAATTGCCCAACATAAAAAAAAATGGCACACAGGCTTTATGAAATTACACATAAAATTAAAACTCTCGTAACTGAGAACCTCTAAATTAACACATTACATAAGCACATCAAATACATGGACAACTGTCATCATACACACATTCTACATGTTAATATTTTCAGCTAATGACATCTAGTTTCAATGTTACTCTTTTCACGTTTACATTGAAATGTCCCTAAGACACCACAATTCATATTATTACAGTTCACGTTCTACTGTCTCAGGTTAATACACTTAAAGAATATATGCGGGTGGAGACTACTCATGATTATGGAGCAGCCCCACAAAAGGAAAATTGAATTTTGTGCTACATCGCTGAAATTTCTCTCTAGGCCTTAAGTCTATGCAGCGGTGGGCCATTTCCTATAAACCGCTATTTGGCACCAAAGCTTCTTGCTTTTTTAAATTATAGTTTTCATGTACGTAATTTTTAATTATGTAAGGGTATTCCCTTTGTGTGTGATTCTTTCATAAAACACCTTCATATTCAATGTATCTTTTAGTGGAGACCACAATTGAGCTAATCGTTATTTCAAAATGAAACTTTTGACCACCAACTAATTTCTTTTGTATATGTACATTTAAACTGTCTGGATTCTATGTATTTTTTTAATCTTTACTTTTCCTTTACTTTTATGCTTATTTATTAATAATTGAATGGAGATGATGATGACTATGATGACCCTCGTTCCCAAAACATCGAAATAAGAAGGGCTGAATATTACAAATATTTACCCATTTACCATTCATATTTGTACAAAAAGTAACATCAACGCCCAAAAATTATAGATTTTGATTCGAAAAATCATCTGGCACACATTTTTGAGGTTGTAGGTGGCAGAAACTTTAGCAGTTGTGGATTTCGACAGTGATATTAATGGCACACAGAAATGAAAATGAATGCTCTATTGGGAATGTCACGGGAGGTGGCATGGCCATTTGGCATTTCCAGTATGGTGCTCACCCACAAAGTCAGACCTGTGTGCTTGCTTTTTTATAAATATTGACCATGCCCATTTCACTTCTAAACCTATATCTTCTTCAAGTTGGAATGATTCATCAAACACGCGATGGAAAGTACCCACCACCCATCCACATATGACTTCACATGGAAAAATGCTTTCCATGTCCAGAATATGATTCAAGGCCATGTGCCTGGCCCACAGAGCTATTTGGAAAACTGGACCTGCCGTTACCCATCCTTCTAGGAGTCTTCGTTCCAGCACTGCCTTCCTCGCCACCACGAGGAAAGTACGTAGATCCAGATGGGGCAGACAATCCTTTTCTCTGAATGCCTCCATTCTCTGAAACTCCCTGCCCCCTAAACTTCGTAGGGAACCCAACCTACAGGCCTTCCGTCGACTTCTTAAAACTCATCTTTTCACTAACACTCACTAACCTGCCATGCCCTCTGTCTGTCCGGTCCTAATCGCTACGAGGCCTCAGGGTAATAACGCGCTTTATAAATCCTATTTCTTTCATTTATCCATTTATTCATTCATTCATTCATTCTATTTCATTCATTCATGTCCAGAAAAAAGAGGAATGTGAAATGTGCCACTGCACATTTCCGGTGGCCCCACTAATGTAGAGTTTCTGCTCTGCAGGTAATCCACAGTTGTATGAGTACAGTTGGCAGGTGTGATGGAGCAAGGATTGGCACGAGAAGCGACTTGCTTGAATTCATGAACCTCGAATAACGCTAATGATGTAATCAACATTTTTGTCTTACTAATTTGCCCTTTTTTCATCATTATTGGGTATCCGAGTGAAGCTTGCTTATGTGTTTTACTAATGGTAATACGCTTGCATTTAAAATGGCTGCTGCTACGCAGGAATTTCGTCTGCGCATGTGTCTGTCATACTCATGTGACATGACGTACTTGCAGCTTTGGAGGGAAACTGTTGCATCTGTGCACTGGTGCTAATATGGCTGCTCTGTGTTCTCACATGCAAGAAGCTCACACTGCTGCTTTTCCTAAGTTGTTCGTTCTGCCTAATTCTAATACTATAGTTGATTATAAAGTAAGGGCTATAATGTAGAAATTCATGGTATACAGTGTATTCATTTTATTCTGTGTTCTAAAACTGTTTCCTTTACTTTTCATGTATCGTAATCTTTGGGCCTGGGAGGTGCTTTTTACTCCATCTTGGAAGTCCTTTCCGCGCATGAGAGTCTGCAAAGAGTAGATGAACCCTTTGGCATTGAAACCAAGCCAGAAGGCAGTCCCTGCCAAGATGTGCCTGGGAAGCTCACGTCTGACCCCACTAGAAGAAGCCAAATTGCATACAATGTATTTGTCAATAGAACAACCATTGTTAGGTGAAAATGCAGATGTCATGTGAAAAGACATTGATGGGGCGGGTACGAAAGAAATTAATATTCAATACTGAAGTCAAAATTTTAGGTGGTGTAATGACCTGTCCTCCTCCTTTGTCCAATCGAAATTAGGGATCCTTTCACTTGCAACTTTGGGGGGTGGTACACTGACCTGGAAAAAAGTATAACTAGAGTAGGCTTAGCTAGTTAATTTGTCCGACTTGTCAAAATAGCTGACCTGTCACTGACCCAACGCACTCAATAGGTGACTAAGAACAGAGGGCTGCGGAGCACTCTGTCGGGAGGTTCGCTGACCCAATCGGGGTTATGGGAAGTTAAAGTGATGGTGAAGCACTTTGTTGGTGAATGCTGTAACCCAATCGGGGTTTTGGCTGATTCCTTGCAGAGAGGGAGTAGCGCAGGCGTTGCAACTGAACTGCGGGTGCTGGGCTTAACCTTTGGTGGTCCGGTCCTGATCCAAAATCTGGGTTTCCTGTCCTGATTTCTGAACTCGCACCTGCTGGCCTACTGGCACTGCAATCTTTGGGGTTTCTTCTGTCCTGTTCAACTGACCCGTGGCCAGGGTTGGTCTTCACATCATTCTAGGTAAATATAAATCTGTGTGGGTAATTGTCAATATAATTTGCGTCCTTTTCTTTACCTTCCCTAATTTGCAAAGCTTTGATTGCATATGTTCCTTTTCTTACCCTTCCCTTAGTAAATGATAAATTCATGTTTAGGGTTTATTAGTGTGTTTCATTCTTTTACCCACCTTTTAGTTGAATGCTATAACATTCTTATAATTGCGTACTTGTTACTTCTCTTTATCTTTCCTTTCAAGAACCTAAGCTTGATTATCTGAATTTATAGTATGTTCCAATTTTTACCTTCCCTATAGTTATATGCTAAAATTGAGTTTCGATATTGCACATTGCGTTCTTTTCCAAACCACTGATAATTACGGAACTGTTGGTTTAGTATGTTCCTTTTCTTTACCCTCCTTTATTCAAGTTGTGAAAGTCTGTTTCTGAAAATAGCATGTTCCTTGTTTTACCTTCCCTTTATCTCAAACTTACTACATGGTTGGCATAATATATCTTTTGCATAGTTATACATTGTTTTTAATCTTGGTTATTGATAGTCTAATTACTTTCAATCTATGGCTCTTGACTTTTGATGATGATTAGATAAAGAGTTTAAACCTTCCACGAGTCTGTGGTTATTACATGAGTGCTAATCTTATTGTATTCTTGACTGCCTTCTTTACAACTAACTCCCTGATCCATGTGGTCATAGGTACCAGTGACAAGGATTGGTAAGTCAATGGTATAGGAAATAGCAGAATAAAATAAACTGGTAGTAGAACGTGGGTTACCTGAATAAGTAAATGTATAATTGAATTATGGGCCCAGGTGAGTATTGTAAACTTTATAGTCGTGTGACTTGCGTGCTCTATCAGGTGTATACCTGGATTTACTTATTTTTGTGAATCAGGTTCCCCCTTCAGTGCACACAGTGCATACATGTAGCATTATGTTGTGTTACCCATGTCAGGCCCCTTCTCCAAATCATTTTGATAAGTTCTCATGCAGTAGCAGTTTCACTCATCCTGGTATTCAGTAAAATGAAAAAAAAAGTTAACTACGTTAAATAAAGTTTTCACTGTGCACAGCTCCCATGCTGTGCTTATTTCGAGGTGACTGCTTACGATCAGAACACAATATTCACTGTGCAAGCTTGCCTTTTGCTAGAATCATGTTTTTCGGGATTGACGTACAATAGAAAATGGGGTTGCTACCCCCATCCCCTCAGACTGTGTCCCAGTGCTCCCCTGCTGAGTCCCATCATAATAGCACTCATGCAAATATTAATTCACAGGTGAGTGAAAACATATTGAGAACCAGAACCACGAGAACAAAAAGATTCAGCCCTTACTGTAACTTCACCCCCATGAGGCAGGCATACTCACTCTCACAAATAACCCAATTGTAGAATTAGGACAAGATTGTTACCTGCCAACTATCTGTCCTCCAGTTCACCATCTTGGTCCACAATGCTGAAAACGTAGTTTTATTGAAGGCGGTAGAGAAGTCCACAGAGCAGCAACACGCACCCGTACATAACAAATGACGTGCCATAGTGGGCAGTGCTGCGTCATTGGACACTAGAAATGTTTTTCTTGGATTTAGTTTGAGTTCTCTGAATAATATTGGCTCCTTCGGTCCATTAAAAAAAACACCTTCCACACACTCACGAAGGGTCAAATTTACAAGCCCCATTGCGCCACTTTTGCGTCACTTTTAACATGGGAAAAGTGACGCAAAAGTGGCGCAAGGCGCTTGTAAATCTGCCCCGAAGAGTTTTGGTCCCAGATCGTACTGGAATCAAACTAGAAGAAACGCCCATCCTAGTGCTGGACGCGTGTGGGGGAGGGGTCCTTCAACTCTGTGCTAAGAAAAGAGGGTAATGTGCCACCTGTAATAAAAGAGATGTTTACAGTGCTGGCAACGCACATTTCTGTAAGAAATTCCTTGGAAGCAGTAAACACCATAAACCATCAGCTGTAAGCAAACACTCCTTTTCTTCCATTTGCTTTGGAGGAAAGGTGGACAGATTAGCTCAAAGGAGCAGTAACTTTGTATAATTCGCGCACACCCATACACTGTGTGGTGAACTCGCTAGCCTCAATAAATGAACTATAACTCACCCCCTACCGTGCACAGTGTTCTTATAAATGATGTAATTTCAGATGTCATGAGTATTTTTATGAATGCTATTTTTTAACCTGCTATACGTGATGTAATGTGAAAAGGTATAAGGAGTGCACGGGGAAGGTGCATGTTTTAGTTCTTTTACTGTGGCTAAATAGTTGACAAAACTGTGTAAGGAGGTGCCCAATTTATATACATTTTCGGGCTGGGAGTAATAGATAACTTCAAGTTATGAATACAACTTTAGAATTTTTTAATGTTTGTGTAGTTCTAGTTGGGTAAAATATGATGGGGCAGATTTACAATTACTGGCGCATCCCTGCATATCAGCAGGGATGCGCCAGTAATTGTGCGCCGCAGCTCCGCCACCCTGGATGCACCGCATTTACAATGCAGCGCACCATGGGGCAAAAACGGCACAGATGGTGACACATCTGTGCCGTTTTTGCCCCATGGTGGTAAAAGCGGTGCTTTGCTGGAGTTGCGTCGCAAGTGCGACGCAGCTCCAACAAGGCTTGGGGGGGGCTCTATCTCCACAATGCTGTGACAATCCTTACACCAGCTTCAAGCAGGTCGCAGGGTTTTGACTCAGCATGGGCCCAAAAGTGACTGAGTGAAATCTTGTAGATTTCACTCAGCCACTTTTTTGAGGAGTTCCTGCGCAGGAACGCCCCCCCCCCTCCTTACGATGGAACGCCTCCTACTGGCTCAGGGCTTTACAACGTGACGCATCTGGGAGATGCGTCATGTTGTAAATACCCCGCACCATGGCGCATCTTTTGCGCCGCCACTGCATCACAAAAGTGACGCAACGGCTGCGTAAAGGAGACGCAAGGGGCTTGTAAATCTGCCCTTAAGTTTTCCTAACTATAGCTAATGTTAAAAAATTGGTATCTAATCATATAATGTTGTTTATCTTGATATTAATTGTTGAGTTACTTTTTTAGTACCGCTTTAGGTTCTCAATCATTTCTTCTGGAGTTGTATGGCATAGGATGGTGTGGTGTAGAGTGGGATAGAGTAGAGTGGAGTAGAGTAGCGTACAGTAGGGTGGAGTTGAGTGTCTTGGAGTGGCATAGAGTAGAATGGCGGTGTACAGTAAAAATATCGAGTTTTTTAAAATCTATTTTCATTAATATCAATTCAAAAATATAGAATGGACACAATATCGATTGGACAGAATGTAGACTACAAAAATATCTATTAGAATAGCAATAATATCGATTCCAAAATATAGAATGGACAAAATATCGAATGGACAAAATATAGACAACAAAAATATCGAATTATAGGTAAGTTGATATCAATGTTTTAGTGTTTTTTATGTTACTATATGTGTGAAAAGTGTATATTTAGTTTATAATTTATTTTAAATAATTCATTTTATGGTATTTTTTTGCGTAATATAAATCCGTAGCGGGTTGTGGGTTTATAGGGGAATAGGGTGGGAAGTAATTTAATTATAATTAATTGAATATGTTAATTTATTTATTGGTATTTATTTTTAATTAATTGTTAATGATTTATTAATTGGTAATTAATTAAAATTTAATTGGTAATTCATTTTAATTAATCTAATAATTGATAATTATGTTAATTATATTAATTTATTTTCTGTAGCGGGTTGTGGGTTTAGAGGGGAATAGGGTGGGAAGTAATTTAATTATTTAAATATGATAATTTATTTATTGGTATACATTTTTAATTAATTGTTAAATAATTATTAATTGGTAAATAATTGAAATAAAATTGGTAGTTAATTTTTATTAATTGGTTAATTGATAATTATGTTAATTATATTAATTTTTTTTCTGTAGCGGGTTGTGAGTTGGTGGGAAGTAATTTAAAAAAAATAATTAAATATATTAATTTAGTTATTGGTATTTATTTTGATTTAATTTTTAAATAATTATTAATTGGTAATTAATTAAAATGTAATTGGTAATTAATTTTCATTAATCGATTAATTGGTAATAGTTAAAATATAATTGGTAAATCATTGTTAAATAATTTATAATTGGTAAGTAATTAAAATATAAATGGTAATTAATTTTAATTAATTGATTACATGTTAATTATGTTAATTATTTTAATTTCTTTTCAGTAGTGGGTTGTGGGTTTATAGGGGAATAGGGTGGGAAGTAATTTAATTATAAATAATAACATTGTATATTCATGTATTGGTTTATGTTGTATTAATTTATTATTATTTTGTCATTGTTAATTAATATATTTTTAATTGTGAAATACTTTTTATTAGTAGGTAATTTTTTAAATTATTTTTTTATTTGTATTTTTAATTGATTAATTAATTGATTATAAAAAATTATTAATTATTTAAAAAATATTTATTGGTAATAATATTTAATAAATTTTCATTCATATATGAAGTATTAACTTTCCCTACTGTTGCACTCACTGGAGTGGGAATAGTAATTTTACCCCTACGCTATCCAATGCTTTCCCTACTGTTGGACTCATTGGCGTGGGAATAGCAATTTTTATCCCTACTCTATCCAACGCTCTCCCTACTGTTGCACTCGGTGGAGTGGGAATAGTAATTTTTACCCCTACGCTATCCAATGCTTTCCCTACTGTTGCACTCACTGGAGTGGGAATAGTAATTTTTACCCCTACGCTATCCAATGCTTTCCCTACTGTTGCACTCTCTGGAGTGGGAATAGTACATTTTACCTCTACGCTATCAACGTTTTCCCTACTGTTGCACTCACTGGAGTGGGAATAGTAATTTTTAATCTCCCGCTATCCAACGCTTTCCCTACTGTTGCACTCACTGGAGTGGGAATTGTAATTTTTACCCCTACGCTATCCAATGCTTTCCCTACTGTTGCAATCTCTGGAATGGGAATAGTAATTTTTACCCCTACGCTATCCAATGTTTTCTCTACTGTTGCACTCACTGGAGTGGTAATAGTAAATTTAACCCTCTCGCTATCCTACGTTGAAAATATTGTATATGTTTTGTTAATAATATTTATATATATATATATATATATATATATATATATATATATATATATATATATATATATATATATATATATATATATATATATATATATTCAATGAAAAAACATAGGTTTTAGCCCATATATAGTTAGGGATTAGCATTTACAAAACCTTGAAAATTCACTGAAAAAACCATAGGTTATAGACCATATATAGTTAGGGATTAGCATTTACAAAACCTTATTTTACTCGCATAAAACCATTGAAATTCGCATATATAGTTAGTTGCGCTAACTATATATCGCGCACCCGCAATCCACTGCTGATGATGTCACATATTACATCATTCATGGTCATGACATCACTGATGACATCACTGATGACATCTCAAATGACATCACTGATGACATCACTGATGACATCTCAAATGACATCACTGATGACATCAATGATGACATCTTAAATGACATCACTGATGACATCACTGATGACATCTCATTTGACATTACTGATCACATCACTGATGACATCATTCATGTGATTATACGATGAACCTCTTCAGACTCTGATATAACCTTAGATACACTCAGTGTAAACAGACACTCACAGACTGTCACTCATCCATGGAGTTACTCACACACCTAGTCAGTCATGCAAAGAATCAATCACACCTCCATTTCCTCAACTATACAGTTATACACATCTTACTTATTCAAACATATACTAACACATATTTACTCCCTTATACAATCCCTGATACAAGTTCACAATGATCCATACAGCCACTCACACATTCACTGGCTCTTATGCACAGTTATTTATATATGTCAACTCTCACATGTACTGTGTTTTACATATGTACTTACTTTGACATGTAGCACTGAGATATCCATTCACTCACCAATACACTCATGCACACAGTCAACGGCCCATACAGCTGTTTTCACATGCACTTTTGAACCCATACATCTAGTGAATCAACTGCTCACACATCTATGCACAGAGTCATACACCTCCCAGCCACCCCCACACACACTCAGTCTCCCATACAAATACTTGGGCAACCAATCAATAACCCATATAGTTACTCATATAGCTACTGATCAACACATGCAGCAGTTTACAGAACAACAGACATAATGATGCACAAATTAAGACAGTTTATTCACTAACCCATGCACTCAGTGAGACACATTTAATCACTCACTTATACAGTCAGTCATGCACCTACTAAATCCTTCATCCAGACACTTATACATCCACTCATTCTTCAATATGTAATACATATTTTAACTTTACAGAAACATACAGTCACTGGATGTTGTCATCAGTGATGTCATCAGTGATGTCATTTGAGATGTCATCAGTGATGTCATCAGTGATGTCACTGACCATGTCATGAATGATGTAATATGTGACATCATCAGCAGTGGATTGCGGGTGCGCGATATATAGTTAGCGCAACTAACTATATATGCGAATTTCAATGGTTTTATGCGAGTAAAATAAGGTTTTGTAAATGCTAATCCCTAACTATATATGGTCTATAACCTATGGTTTTTTCAGTGAATTTTCAAGGTTTTGTAAATGCTAATCCCTAACTATATATGGGCTAAAACCTATGGTTTTTTCATTGAATTTCAATGGTTTTTTAATAGCAAATATCAAAAGCTGTCAAATGTCAAGTACGTGATAGGTAAAAACATTTTTTTTTCCCAAACGATGAAAGCCCCACCTTGTTTCTAGATGTTTCAGACTGAAGCTGGCGTCAGCCTGAGAGCACCACCATCTCGTGGCTCCGTCGTGGTCATTCCGTGAGCAATCATGGCAGCCGCTCCCCACCGGAAGCCTGCAGGAGTCGGGAGCCCCCAAGACTTTTGTAAAATCTTCAAGGCTCAGGGGACGTACGAGTTCCAAGGTGTCCCAGGGCCATTTTAGTGGACCAGGCCCAAATCCAAAGAGCCGTCCGCCATTTTAAGAGTCCTGTGGCACCTGCCTATCGCTGCACCGCAAGAGTGGGCGCAACTCAACTACATGGTGAGCGAGACGCTGTAGCCGCAAGAGCGGGCGATAAACAGCTGAATGGAGGATGAGGCACAGTGTAGCAAAAGCGGGCGGAATGGCAACTGAAACGGTAAAGGGGCGCCCCAGTACAGCAGATGAGCCTCCACCTGGGGAGGCCCGTTCACGCCGACTCCACCCCCCCCCCCCCCGGGCGCCCCACGCCGTTTTTCGGAGCAGCATTGTAGGATGCCAAAACCAGTGCGACAACTTACTGGACATCACCTGGGTGCCATCCACATTTCAGCGCGTTCTGCTGCCTTGGGACTATTCGCACAACAGACCGCTACTGATGAGGCCTCCCCGCGCATCCCCCGGGACGCCCAACGCCGTTTTTCGGAGACACCGGAGAGCCAATCAGCATCGCTTCGCAAAGCTCCGTGACGCGAAAAGTACGCGATCTGGAGCGCTATCTGGGACGCTGTCACAGATATATAAATTTTTTAAAACGTTAATTTCTCAAAATCCACTGGAGCACATATATTGAGACCCAGCAAAGGCACATCGGGCTAACAGTCCCTACAATTTTGCCAAGTTTCGTGCAAATCCATTCAGCCGTTCAAGCTAAAAGTGAGGCCAAACGCCCTATGGAAATTAACATGGGAAAACGCGTTTTGGGACCCCCCTTTTTTCTCGCCCCCCCCTTGACAAAACCCCCCCAAATTTTCAAGGGCTGCTCAGAAAAAAAATGTGCAATTTTCCTGAAAATTTCAGCCGATTCCGTCGACAAACGCCAAAGTTATTAGACATAGAATTTTCAAAAGTTCCATAGAGAAATAATCCTAACTATATATACCTACTGGCTATCGCCAGTAGGTAATATATATATATATATATGCAACAGCTGCAGCCTCCCAGAGCTCCGTATTGAAACGACCAAGGAAAACCAGACGAATCCAGCGTAGATGAAGGCACAGAGTTTTATTTAAAAGTTGAGCCTAACAAAATCTGACGCGTTTCGGGCATCCGCCCTTGCATATATATATATGTATTAAAAGTATTAAAAAAATGTTTTAAATTACATTAATTATTTATTAATTTTAAGTTTATTTAAGTATTTTAAGTATGTTTAAATTGATTATATTTATTATTGTATTACTTTTAAATTACTTTTAAGACAGCGTTGTGAAGTGCTGTGACATAGAGTACAGTGTCATAGAGTTCAGTGGCTTAGAGTAGAGTGTTGCAAAGTAGAGTGGTGTAAAGTGCAGTGGCATAGAGTACAGTGCAATTGCATAGAGTGCAGTGGCATAGAGTGGTATACAGTGGAGTTGCGCAGAGTGCAGTATCATAGAGTGCATTGGTGTACAGCAGAGTCGTGCATTTTAGAGTAGAGTGGTGTACAGTTCAGAGGCGTAACGTGAAGTGGCATATAGTGGAGCGGGGTAGCATAGAGTGGAGTCGAGTATTGTGGTGCAAAGTAGAGTGGTTTGGGGTGGTGTGGAGTACAGTGGCCTAGAGTCAGGTTGGTAGATTAAAGTGGTGTAGAGTAGAGAGACATAGAATACAGTAGCTTAGAGTGGAGTGGCATAGAGTAGAGGGGTGTAGAGTGAACTGGAATAGAGAAATGTGTGGTAGAGTAGAGTGGAGTAGAGTCTAACTGTGTAGAGTCGAGTGATGCAGAGCAGAGTGCAATGGCATACAGTAGAGTGGCGCAGAGTGGAGTGGCATAGTTTACAGCAGTGCACAGTGTAATGGAGTTGAGTACAGTGGCATAGACTGCAGTGACCTAGAAGAGAGTGGTGCAAAGTAGAGTGGAGTGTTGTTGAGTGCACTGCTATTAGAGTGGTGTAGAGTAGAGTGCCACAGAGTGCATTAGCATATAGTATAAGGGTGCAGAGTCGAGTGGAGTGGTATGCAGTGCAGTACAGTTGAGTGTAGTGGTGCAGAGGAGAGTAGAGTGGCGTACAGTTCAGTGGCATATAGACGTGTGGGGTGGTGTAGAGTAGAGTGGAGTAGAGTGATACGGAGTGGAGTAGAGAGGTTTGCAGTGGCATTAAGTGGGGTAGAGTCAAGTGAGTTAGAGTAGAGTGCAGTGGAGTACAGTGGAGTAGAGCATTGTAGATTGAAGTAGAGTACGGTAGAGTGAAGAGTGGTGGAATAGAGTGGTGCGAAGTGGGGTAGAGTAAAGTGGCTTTGAGTAGTGTGGATTATAGTGGCAAAAAGTGAAGTGTGGTAAAGAGAAGTGGGGGTATAGTGAAGTGTGGTAGAGTAGAGTAGCATAGAGCAGAGTGGGCTAGAGTGAAGTGGGCTAGAGTGAAGTTGCATAGAGTAGAGCGGCTTATAGTGAAGTGGGGTAGAATAGAGTGGAGTAGAGTAGAGTGGCCTAGGGTAGAGTGGCATATAGTAGAGTGGCATAGAGTAGAGTGGCATAGAATGAAAGACGTAGAGTAGAGTGGCATACACTGAAGTGTGGCTGAGTGAAGTGGCATAGAGTAAAGTGGCATAGAGTTGAGGAGAGTGGGGTAGAGTATAGTACAGTGGCATAGAGTGCAGTGGTGTAGACTGGTGTGATGCAGAGTAGCGTGCAGTGTTGTAGAGTGCAGTTGTGCAGGGTAGAGTGGTGAAGCGTATGGGTGTCAGTGCGTTGCAGAGCAGAGTACAATGACATAGTGGTGCAGTGTAGAATAGAGTGGCATAGAGTGCAGTGGCATGCTGTAGAGTGGTGGAGACTTGAGTAGAGTGCAGTAGTGTAGAGTGGAGTGGTGTAGACTAGTGTGGCATAGAGTGCAGTAGTGTTGAGTGCAGTGGCGTAGAGGGTGTAGAGTGGAGTGGAGTAGAGTGGTGTGGAGTTTTGCAGAGTAGAGCAGCATAGAAGAGAATGAGGAAGATTGAAGTGAGGTAGAGTAGATTGGTGTAGGATGGAGTGACACAGAGTGGAGTGGGGTACAGTGAACTGGGATAGAGTGAAGAGTGGCATAGAATAGTATAGCGGAGAGTGCAGTGGTGCCGAGCAGAGGGCAATGGCATACAGCAGAGTGGTACTGAGTGGAATAGCATAGGGTACAGCGGTGTATAGCACAGTGGAGTAGAGTACAGTGGCATAGAGTGCAGTGTCCTGGAGAAGAGTGGTGCAAAGTAGAGCAGAGTATTGTTGAGTGCACTGGTATAGAGTGGTGCAAATAAGAGTGGCACAGAATGCAGTAGCATACAGTAGAGTGGTGCAGAGTAGAGTAGAGTAGTTATGCTTACATGCCTTAACATACAGTGCAGTGGCATATAGAGTTGTGGAGTAGATAGATTAGAGTGGTGTAGAAGAGAGTAGGGTTGAGTGAACTGGGGTAGAGTGAAGTCGTTTAGAGTAGAGTGCAGTGGTGCACAGTAGAGTGCAGTGGCATAGAGTGCATTGGAGTAGAGTGGAATAGAGTAGAGCGTCGTTGATTTGAGTAGAGTACAGTTGCTTGGAGTGGCGTTGAGTAGAGTGGCATACAGAAGAGTGGCATAGAGTGGGGTGATGTAGAGTGAAGTGTGGTAGATGAATGTATGATGTTACAACACATACCTTTGCAATGCATGCCTTTAGAACATAGTTTTTACATCACAACATCCTTTACAACGCATACATTTACATTGCATGCCATTACAATGAATTCTTTTAAAACTACATTTACAACGCATTCAACTACATCACATTATACAACACATACCATTACAACGCATACCATTACATTGCATTTAAGGTAAGTGTTGGATAGTGTAGGGGTAAAATTACTATTCTAACTCCAGGGGGTGCAACAGTAGGGTAAGTGTTGGATAGTGTAGGGGTAAAAATTCCAATTCTAACTCCAGGGGGTGCAACAGTAGGGTAAGAGTTGGATAGTGTAGGGGTACTATGCGTTGTAATGGTATACATTGTAATGACATGTGATGTAATGCCTGCGTTGTAGTGACATGCACTGCAAAGGATGTTGCGATGTAATGACAGCATTGTAAATGTAGTGCGATGTAATGACTGCGTTGTAAAGGTTGTTTCCCAGGGTAGAGTGAAGTGATATACAATAGAGTGAAGCGGGGAGTAGAGTAGAGTGATATGAAGTAGGGTAGAGTAAAGTGGCTTAGAGTGAAGTGGGGTAGAGTGAAGTGGCATAAATTAGAGTGGGTAGACTAAATTGGAGTAGAGTGAAGAGTGACATAAATAGTATAGTTGAGAGTACAGTGGTGCAGAGCAGAGGCCACTGGCATACAGCAGAGTGCCGTTGAGTGGAGTGGCATAGAGTAGAGTGGTGTACAGCACAGGGTAGAAGAGTACAGTGGCATAGAGTGGAGTGGCCTAGAGGAGAGTGGTGCAAAGTAGAGCAGAGTATAATTAATGGCACTAGTGTAGAGTGGTGCCGAGTAGAGTGGCACAGAATGCAGTAGCATACATTATATTGGTGCAGAGTAGAGTAGAGTGGTACAGAGTAGAGTTGCATACATGCAGTGGCGTACGGTGCAGTGGCATAGAGACGTGGGATGGTGTAGGATACAGTGGAGTAGAGTGCCATGGAGTGAATAATAGTGGTTTGAAGTGGCATAGAGTAGATTTGTATAGAAGAGAATAGTGTAAAGTGGGGTAGATTAAAGTTGGTTAGAGTAGAGTGCAGTTGTGCAGAGTAGAATGCAGTGGCATAGAGGTGCAGTGCAGTAGAGTGCAGTAGAGTAGAGCATCATAGACTGGAGTAGAGTACAGTTACTTAGAGTGGTGTACAGTGGAGGGGGATACAGTCGAGTGGTGTGGACCCCACCCTACCCACCTCACACAATGTGGCATAGAATGAAGAGGGGTAGAGTAAAGTTGTGTACAGTGGAATGTAAAGGGGTAGAGTAAAGTGGCGTTAAATGAGGTAGAGTAAAGTAGCTTAGAGCAGTGTGGAGTGTCGTGACATAGAGTAAAGTGAGGTACAGAGAAGTGGGGGAGAGTAGAGAGCCATAGAGTGAAGTGTGATAGAATCAAGTGGGCCAGAGTGAAGAGCCATAGAGTAGAGTGGCATATGGTGAAGTGGGGTATATTTGAGTGGTTTAGAGTAGAGTGGCATAGAGTTACATAGAGTAAAGTCAAGTGGACTAGAGTGAAATGGGGTAGAGTCGAGTGGGGGTTGAGTGAAGTGGCATAGAGTATAGTGGCACAGACTAGAGTGAAGTGGGGTAGAGTAAAGTACAGTGCTCTAGAGTGCAGTGGTGCAGAGCAGCATGGAGTAGAGTAGAGTGGTGTAGTGTGCAGTGATGCAGAGTAGAGTGGTGCAGGTTAGAGTGAAGTGGGCTAGAGTAGAGTGGCATACACTATAGTGGGGCAGAGTAAAGTGGCGTAGAGTACATGGTATACAATAGAATAGCATTGAGTGAAGTGGGGTTGAGTAAAATGGTGCAGAGCAGAGTGCAGAGGCATAGAGTGGTGAAGTGTAGAATAGAGTGGTATAGAGTGTGATGGTGTACAACAGAGTGTTGCAGGCTTGAGTGGAGTGCAGTAGTGTAGAGTTGAGTGGTGTAAAGTAGAGTGGCATAGAGTGCAGTGATGTAGAGTGCAGTGGCATAGAGTGGTGTGGAGTGGAAAAGAGTGATGTGGAGTGCCATAGATAGAGTGGCATGGAAATGAGTGGGGTAGAGTGAAGTGGGATAGAGTAGAGCGGCATTCAGTAGAGTGGGGCAGAATGAACTGGGGTACAGTGGCTTAGAGTAGAGTGGCAGAGAGTACTGTGGCACAGAGTAGAGTGGAGTAGAGTGAAGTGGCATTGAGTGATGTGGAGTACAGCGGAGAAGAGTACAGTGATTTGGAGTGGCATAGAGTAGAGTGGCATAGATTAGAGTGATGTACAGTAGAGTGGCATGATGTAGAGTGAACTGGGATAGAGTGACACTGTCTGAAGTGGTGCAAAGTAAAATACCGTGTAGTGGCCTAGAGGAGCAGGCAATGGTGTAGAGTGAAGTGGCATAGTGTAAAAGAGGTACATGGTGAAATAGCGTAGTGTGCAGTAGCGAAGAGTACAGTAGTACAGAGTGGAGTTGTGCACACTGCAGTAGCATAGAGTGTGGTGGCATAGAGTGCTGTTCTAATGCTAAGTAGAGTGGCATAGAGGGTAGTGGTGCAGAGTGAAGTGCAGTTATGTGGCGTGGCTTAGAGTAGAGTGGAGCAGCGTACAGTAGAGTGGCATATCTTGCAGCAGTGTACAATGCAGTGGTGTAGAGTGCAGTGAGCGGGTTAGTAGAGCTGGGGATCAAAGCGAGAGGTCTGTGCTGCAAAGTGAGATGGTCTGGCCGCTGCGCCACAGCTGTGTGGAGAATACATTTTGGCGAGGGTGTGGGAGTTGGCTTTATACGGCCCTAAAATAGCGGGCCTAAGTCGTAAGTTATAGGGTGGCTCTAAAAAAGAGCCCTTGTGTTCATTAATTGGAGATAAATATAAGTGCGGATGCCCAGCTTTAAGTTATTCAGGAAAACTCGTTTTCCCTGATCTGCGAAGTGTACTCCATCACTTCCGTTTATATCTGCCATATCAAAATGTATGTTGTTGTTGTATATGGACCCCATTTTGTGGTCCCTGAGGTATGCAGAGACAGCTTTGTTGACTTTTTTCCGAGATTTTTCAATCTGAGGACTAAATTGTTTGGACCATTTCCAGTTTCGTCCTTGGCATATATTGGATTATACAAAGACAGTTTGAGGCAAAAGTAACATCAGTTGTCCAAAGGTGTCCTTCAGAAGCATTTCCAAACCTACCCCAGTCAATGTGCCTAGGTCGTTTCCACCACAGTGCACAATCATGAGGTCAGGGTGTTGGAGATGCAAACTGGTTTTAACCAAAGGCAACAATTGGTTCCACTTCAATCCTCTCTGTCCAAACCATTTATTGTCCACATTTTGTAAACCTAGGTCTAAGTCAATACGTCTCTGTTCTGCATACGACTTGCACCAGAAAACATAGCTATGTCCTACGATCCACACTAGCATTTTGAAGGTATGACTGGAAGGTATGGAAAGATGTCTGTAGCTCATGCAGTTCCTTTGGAAAATAAGAGATATGTTTTAAGATGGGAACTAGTTTTTTTTCGCATTCAAAACAGTACCTGATTGGGAGATGAACACCAGGGGCATTGTGTAACACATATTTGTTTTTTAATCGAACATTTGAGATGCATGGCAATCACACGTGGAAGGCTAATGTACAGAGCATGAATATTGATCAAGCTGATCATTGCATGTTGTGTGTAGTATAAGATATGTGTATACAGGAAAACACTTTTCAAATAAGCTTTCTAAGCAGAAGAGGTGTCTCTCATCAAACGATGTAGAGAGAATGAGTAAAATGGGTGGGGTCGAACAACTGTTACAATGGGAAATGTTATAAACCAATCAAATGCTTTTTTTAAGGTCACATGGCAATCGCACGCAAGGAGGCCGCACCCGATTTGATTTTGACAAAATATATTTATCATAATATAAGTTTATTACAGTCAGAAATATATAAATGATTAAAATAATTTAGATTTTCGTGTGCTCTCGTATACTGTTTAAAGTTATTTAGATATACTTTTGAGACAAAAAAAAGGGAATGGCGTACCCGGCGCGATAGTATACGTCTGTGACGTAACACAGGGCCTGGCAGCGTGTACTCATCGAATATGCAAACGCGCAGCAGGCGCGACCCCTTAGGTACATGACGTAACGTGTGGCTTGGTACTGCGTACCCATCGGATACCAAAGTAGTACCTGGGTGACTTCATGTGTATATGATGTTACGCGGGACACAGTGCCGCAAACTCGTCAGATACGAAATGCGCATCATTTACTAGTTTAGCAATATGGCGGATAGGATTCATGTGGTGATGGAGCTTGGTATGCTACCGGTATGGGACTGCAGTTTTCTCCCCAACCAAAAAAAAAGATACATTTTTTTGGGGACGTTATAAAGCATTACATGATTTTTAAAGTTAAAAAAGGAAGTATAATAGAGTTCCAAAATATTGAAAAATATGATAGAAAAAATATAGGTTTTATAAACATTAAAATATGAAATTAACATTTAAAAAACCTTTGAAATTCACTGAAAAAACCATAGGTTTTACCGACATTATAGTTAGGAACAGGCATTCTTCTGTGTATGGTTTCAAAAATAGTAGTCAGCATTTTAGAATGGGTGTATCAAAGTTTATATTAGCGCATCAGTTTGTGGATCAGAGTGTCACGTGAATGATGTCATGAATGATGTCATCAGTGATGTGATTTGAGATGTCATCAGTGATGTCATCAGTGATGTCACTGACCATGTCATGAGTGATGTAATATGTGACATCATCAGCAGTGCATTGCGGGCGTGCGAGTTATAGTTAGCTCAACTAACTATAACATGCAAATTTCTCTGGTTTTATATGAGTCAAATGTTTAACTAACTATAACGTCCCTGAAACCTATGTTTTTTTGTGTGAATTTTTTAGTGAATTTCTAAGGTTTTTTAAATGCTAATTCCTAACTATAACCTCTGTAAAACCTATGTTTTTTTCAGTGAATATATATATATGTATAATATATGAATTTCAGCTGAATCAAGACAGAAGGTGATTTCTATATATGTATATTTTAACAAAGTTTTTACATTTGGATTTTAAAAATAGTTTTATAAAATGGATTTGACTGTATTCCACACAATGATATTTAAACTATGTTTTGTATCCCATCGGAATTTCAAATCAATGGAGTGAGGTCATTGTGTATCCGGCTGCAAATTTGGATATGCTAATGCCATTGCAACTTGTCTGTGAATTATGGCTTTGGCATATTGGGAGTCTTTTTTCATAGTTTCATAGTTTATTACACATTTGGAGCACATGTCACTTTAAATACTGGGTCCCAAATGCAGCTGCGTTATGTGATCAAGGCCTGTCCAGTCCAAAACACGCCATGCGGATTGTTGTCAATAAATCATCAGCACCAGTGATTTGGAGTTTGTGTCTGCTTTTTCCAACCTCAGGAAATGGTACGAGTGGAGTTATTGACCTTCAGGCGCTGAGTTATGAAAAAGGGAAACTGGGGATTTCAATCCAAAACCCCCTGTGGCATTTTATTCATTTAAAAGAAAGGACACTGTTACCTAACTGAACCCACATGGAGAAGATTCGGCTTGGACTTAAAACTACAGGTACCAGCATGCTGTAATTGTGACACACATGAGAAGCCCAAGTGGGCTGTATATATAATGCATGCAGTTAATGATGCCTACCTTCAATTTCAGTTTGGCAGTGTCATCCTCTGAAGAAAGAGCCTGGGGGCTCCGAAACGCGTCAGGATTTGTAAATGTTTGGAGCTGAAAATGCCGGTTTTAATAAAGGCTTTTTAAAGGCTTTTCAAAAGCAACTCAGCTGGGAAATTGTGTCCTTGCTTCAGGGCAAACATTTTGTGAATATATATATATATATATATTACCGACTGGCGGTCGCCAGTAGGTATGCATAGTTAGGACCTAGTTACCATAGGAAATTCTGAACATTCTATTGGGAATAACTTTGGCGCCGATTGAGGGATCTGCTTGTAATTTTCCTTAAATTTGCCTCGCTGCGCTCCGCTCCTTCCCTAAAAGTTTCGGGGGGATTCGTCAAGCGGGGGCCGAGAAAAAAGGGGGTCCTAAAACGTGTTTTCCCCATGTTAATTTCCATAGGGACATTCTGACAAGGCTACAGTTCGAACGGCTGAACGGAATTACACCAGATTTGGCAAAATGGTAGGGACTGGTATGCAGCAGTGCCTTTTGTATGTTTGGTGTAAATCCCTCCAGTAGTTTTTGAGAAAATAGAATTTGAAATTTTTCAAATGCCATTTTCTATGGGACCTTTAGACACGGCTACAGCCCGAACAGCTGAACGGAATTACACCAAACTTGGCAAAATGGTAGGGACAGGTATGCAGTAGTGCCTTTTCTTTATTTGGTGAAAATCCCTCCAGTAGTTGTTGAGAAAATTGAATTTGAGCAAATTATATATCTATATGCGCTCAACATTCTATTGGGAACAACTTTGGAGCTGATTGAGGAATCTGCGTGTAAATTTCCAGAATTTTGGCCAGCTCCACTCCGCTCCTTCCCTGAAAGTTTCAGTGGGATTCGTCAAGCAGGGGCTGAGAGGGGGGGGCCCAAAACATGTTTTCCCCATGTTAATTTCCATAGGGACCTTTAGACACGGCTACAGCCCGAACGGCTGAATGGAATTACACCAAACTTGGCAAAATGGTAGGGCCTGGTATGCACATGTGCCTTTGCTATGTTTGGTGAAAATCCCTCCAGTAGTTCTTGAGAAAATTTAATTTGAAATTTTTCAAATGGCATTTTCTATGGGACCTTTAGACACGGCTACAGCCCGAACGGCTGAACGTAATTACACCAAACTTGGCAAAATGGTAGGGACAGGTATGCAGTAGTGCCTTTTCTATATTTGGTGAAAATCCCCCAGTAGTTGTTGAAAAAAATGGAATTTGAGCAAATTATATATCTATATGCGCTCACCGTACGCACACCGTACGCGTACGGTGCGCGTACCATACGCCTACTTGCGCGAGCGAGTTTCTGATTGGCTGGCAGTAGACTGTCAACATTCCAAACTGTCCAAACCAGGAAGTGTTGGCCACCATTTTGTTTTTCAGGAGAACTGAGGCACAAGAGAGCCCAAAACAAGAGTGGAAAACACGAGAAGGGGGCAGGGTAGAGACCCCCCAACCCTCTAGCCCTTCTCAGGGGGTCCCAGAAGGACCCCCAAGGGCAAAAATAAATAAATAAATAAATTCAAAAAAATCGAGGGGTACGCACAACGTACGTGTACGGTACGCGTACCGTGCGCGTGCTCGCGATTTAAAAAAAAAATGGTGCACTTTGTGGTCCTTCTGGGACCCCCTGAGAAGGGCTAGGGGGTCAGGGGGTCTCTACCCTGACCACAAAATGACATTACAATAATAATTTTATGCTGCTATGTTTGGACATATGTTTGCACAAAATAACAATATGTTTTTTAATCACCAGCACCTATTAGCACTTTACATTATGTCTCAATGTTGTGAAAGTACTTTGTTAATAGCAAGCTTCAATTTTAGTATTTTACTATTAATGTTTTTATATATTTATATATACAAAAAGTTTCTTCACAAGTATTAAGCTATGGAATAGTTAGATCGATTGATATTTCAACATGAGAAATTCACACTTTTTTAGTGAAATATCCTTTCCTTACCTGAGAATATATTTTTAGCAGGTTGGCGTTGTATGATCAATATATATATACAGTACTATTTTAGCATGGTATGATCAAACTAAATACTTGTATTTTTGCACTAATTATATTTTTGCACTAATGAATATTGAAACTATAGCGCAAGTCTTTCTACCATTTTCATTGAGACTATGATCACGCGAAGCACTGCAAAAAATGAGCACTGTCACTTTAAAAAGATTCCCACACTACAAACATTTGTCGAGTGAGCAAGCGGCGAGAGGCTGCGAAACGCGTCTTTGACTTGGGAATAAAAAATTCAGCACTCTAATATGGGTCCGTGTCCTGCTTGATGTGTGCAGCGCGTGAGTGACTACGCGGCGTTACTAAAAAGGACTTTTCGCGATATATACATTTATATATTTACTTAAAAAACCATAGGCTTCAGGCCTTATATAGTTAGGAATTAGCATTTAAAAAACCATTGAAATTGCTCCTATATAGTTAGTTGTACTAACTATATTTCGCACACCCGCAATCCACTGCTGATGATGTCACATATTACATCATTCATGACATGGTCAGTGACATCACTGATGACATCACTGATGACATCTCAAATGACATCACTGATGACATCACTGATGTTGGGGATTTCCTATGGTAACTAGGTTCTAACTATATATACCTACTGGCGACCGCCAGTAGGTAATATATATATGTATATATATATATAGAGGTTTTTTAAATGCTAATTTCAAATTATAATGTTCACTAAGCATATCTGTTTTTTTCTATCTCTTTTAATTATCATCCCATTCTCAACCAAGTAAAAACTGCAAATATCACCACTCTTCAATTGATTCCTTCCGCCAACAAAATCACCACAAACCAGAACCACAACTAGCATTAATTGTATACAAACCAGCGTTCCCGTAGGAAAAAAACACAAAAAAACACCACTTCCCCATATTTTCAACAACCAGCCAAATCTGCAATGCTACCTAAAAAAAACCAGGCAATAGCTTCACTTACCAGTAACAAATTAACATCAACATTTAACTGGTGTAAGGAGGTTGACTATCTACTGTGTGAATTACACCCAACTCACACCCATATTTAAAGACAAATATGTGATAAAGGAACTGATCATGCACCTCCGACACCCAACAGAATCACACCATCCAGCATCCCCACCACCACAACCCCCCCAGACCCCTCCCCCCTACTACCTCAGAGGCCGCGCAAAGCAGGACAACGGTCCTTCCCAAAATACCATATCCTCTCAACCGCACAATAGATGAATTTTTAGAGATGTGGCAACCAACTATGTATAAGGGAGGGAACTCGCACATCAACAATAATTTACACAATCCAAAGTGTACCGGTGATATGCTATACACAACTGACTATACAAACAAAAAACATTTCCATGTGAAGATATAGTATTGATACGTGTACTGTACAGTGGATGCAACCATATTATATCAAACACTGGGGAATATCTCGGTCATGTAGCTGTGTTGTCACCCCCTGAAGCAGAAGCGGAGTGGGCTGGTCCAACGTACGCAACTCCAGCGTAAGAGTATAAATACATAGGCCACGCCTTGGGCATGGTTCACTTGTGCGAAGACAAAAGACTGTCCACACCTTGCCGCATGGCTGCCGCCATGACCGCATGCCTCCTCGATACAGGCCCATTGCAAACTCAGCGCCACAGCACCGCAGACTTATGTCTGTATCGACTACTGCCTTCGATCTACACTGCGGACAGCAGGGTTTACAACTTGAATTCAGATCTGGATCTACACTACGGACAGCATTGAATCTAGCTTTGAATTATTTAATGCAGAGACAATTGTACTCTATGTCCTCAGATTTTGTTAAAGGATGTGACAAAAAGTATTCTTTGATGTCTGTGCTGACTACTGCCTTCGATCTACACTGCGGACAGCAGGGTTCACAACTTGAATTCAGATTGGGATTGGGATTGGGATCTATACTATGGCCAGCATGGAATTTAGCATTGATCTATTTAATGCAGAGACAATTGCACTATATGTCTTCAGATTTTGTTAAAGGATGTGACAAAAAGTATTCTTCGATGTCTGTGCTGACTACTGCCTTCATCTACACTGCGGACAGCCGGGTTCACAACTTGAATTCAGCTTTGGATCTACACTACGGACAGCATGGAATTTAGCCTTGATTTATTTAATGCAGAGACAATTGTACTCTATGTACTCAGATTTGGTTAAAGTATGTGACAAAAACATTCCTCAATGTCTGTGCTGACTACTTCCTTTGATCTACACTGCGGACACTAGGGTTCACAACTTGAATTCAGATCTGTATGGACACTACGGACAAAATTGAAATCAGCCTTGGTTTATTTAATGCAGAGACAATTGTACTCTATGTCCTCAGACTTTGTTAAAGGATGTGACAAAAAGCATTCCTCAATGTCTGTGCAGTACAGTGGCCAATACACATTGTACCAGTGCGGCCCATCTGGACCACGCATCATAGCAGGGTGCGCACACGCTGAGTTCTTCAGGTACCACTAACTCACAGCACCACAAGTGATTGCCACTTGGCCTTATTAAGGCACAATTCTTTAGGCAGAAGACATTGCTCCCAGTGCAGCCTGACCGGACCACGCATCATAGCAGGGTGGGCACAGGCTGAGCGCCAGAGGTACCACTAACTCAGTGTACCATAAATCATTGCCACGTGGCCTTATTAAGGCAGAATGAACACAAAAAAAACATTGCTACCAGTGTGAACCCCCGGACCACACATCATCGCAGGGTACGTACAAGCTCAGCTCCATAGGTGCTACTAACTTAGTGCACCATAAATCATCGCAAAGAAGAGTGAACAGTTTTATGTCAGCAATGAGGTATACTACCACTCAAAAATTGAATTGATACAGAATTCAATAGACAAAAGACATTGGTCCGAATACGGCCCCCCCGGACCACGCATCATCGCAGGGTACGTACACGTTAAGCGCCGAAGGTACTACTAATTCAGTGCACCATAAATCACAGCCACGTGGCTTTATTAGGGCAGAATTCACAAGACAAAAACATTGCTACCAGTGCGGCCTGCCTGGACCACGCATCATCGCAGGCTCCACAGAACCTTGCTTCAGGTGCCACTAACTCAGTGCACCACTTATCATTGCTGGCTGCACACATCCTAAATTACCAATACTGTGCAGCTTTACTCAACACCACGTGGTCGTGGGCCCTTGCTAACCGCTGCCTCCTGCCTACACTTCGGTCATCAGAGCTCACAATTAAATTGACTCTTCATTCATTATTTGCAGAGTGCAGTACCAAACTAAGTATAACTTCCCTCAAACCTACACAATATCCCTTTAGTATCCTTCCTTCAAGAACGTCTTTTATATCAGTTATAGGTTTAGTACAATAACCAAATTTATCCTGCAAGTCCAAAGGAACACTGAATGGCAGTCTAGACTGCGGACAGCACAGCTCACAATTTGAACTATAATGTCCCTGAAACCTACATATTTCGACAATGCATTCCAGATATGTTTAATCTTTTATTTGAATTGCAATTACAGATGATGTAGTCCAGTAGGCAACAGACAATGCTTCCAGTGCAGCCCGCTCGGACCACACATCTTCACATGTTGCGTGCACGATGAGCGCCAGACGTACCACTAACTCAGTGCACCATAAATAATTGCCACGTGGCCTTTTTAAGGCAAAATTCAGCAGGCAAAAGACATTGCTACTAATGCAGCCTGCTCAGACCACGCACCATCGCAAGCTCCACACAAGCCGCCCCTACCTCAGCGCACCACAAGTCATGAACTCTTTACGATAGAATCTGTTGTGTATTATTTCACATGTAGTGCTCCTACCTTTGTGCAGCACAAGTCATAAACCATTTATGATGGAATATCTGTGTATGATATGATTATTACTATTGTACTTGTTACCAGATTTCCGCAGGGCTGGCTTACACTCACCCGACATTCACACAGCACAGACATCACTAGACATGTAACCCTGGTACTAAAATGTGGTCGAGCACACGTGCCCGAACCCACTTTAAATATCTATCTGTGAATGTTTATTTATTATGTTTGTAAAATACTGCCCCTGGGCCCTATCACATTACATTGTGCTGTAAGCAGCGCTCATTCTACAAATTACGAACGTAGAAACTGGATCATTAGAGTATTGCAAACAAAGTGTATAGTGAATTCATAAGTGTGTGCGATTGCTGGAGTTTTTTTTGTAGCATATTTATATAGCGTGAAGTTGACCCAAAACTATTTCAGTGTTTTTACATTAGCACCGTATTTACAGTACAGGCTCAAACACTGATTTCCAGCACCAAGTTCGACAGTATACCCGAATGACCACATAAGTATTTATATTAGCTGCCCTTCATGTGCCAAAAACTGCAACCTAAAGCTTTCATGCCCTGTATTGCTACAGCTACAACACTCCACTGAATGTACAACAAACATTCATATTCGCAAAAATGCTTCATGTCCACCATCTGCTATGTATGGAACTATGGATGAATATAGGGTCAGTGATACCCCGTACATTCCATGTTGTGGGACTTCACAGACATAAGGACACATTTGCGTTTAGGAGCCGGGTGACAGCATAACTACAAGACGAACACCCAAATCAGTTGATTTCTCAAATAGTTCACAACAGAGCCATGCACATTGCTCCGGTCATTGTTCACAGCCTCGCGCAGCACTGGCATACCTCAGGCCAGCCCCCTCTGCTTACGCTTACAGGAAAAAACAACAATGCTACATCGCCCAGATTTTCTTTGTAGTGATCTGCTAGTTACAGGTCTAGTTGTCAGAACAGCACACACACTCCCTCATGGCTGGTATATACCTACACCATACCCATCCAGCACAGGCGTCACAAGACACGTGACCTTACCAATAAAAAAGACCGGGCGCACGTGCTCCATGCCATTTTAGAGTTGCTCCCATCTCAAGCGCTATGTTGGCCCGTCCTGGTGGTTCGGACACCTCATGTAGGCCCGAACCACCGAACAGAGCGGCCCACCACCACGTGCATGGCCTCTTTGGTCACTGAGTTAGCGGTACCGGAAGGACTGAGCGGGTGAGCAACCTGGGATGATGATGGGTGCACAAGTATGTCCTTTGCCACAGTGCTATCAAGACTCAGCACCAAATGTGAGACTTCTTGGTGGCAGAACGGGACTGCATGAAGTAGAAGGTGCCCTGTCCTCGAAAAGGTGAGCAGTGAGGCTTGGGTGAGCACCGGAGGGAGTAGACGGGGTGCAGCAGACTGGATACAAGAAGGCGACTCAGCGATTTAGCCGTACGTAGTCCTATATACCCTGTCTTTTTGCATTTTTGATTTTTTTTCCAATAGCAGAAAAGTTTTTATAGTCGGTCAAATGTCCGTTCCTCCCACATGTGTAGCAAAGTAGATGAGTATTTATACTATGTACCCTTAAATTTACCATCCTATTTTGACAACGTTTCCTTTCTCAATTCTTTTAGGACTTGCGCCTGCATTGCTGTGCGCAGTACAGCACATGCCTTTGTTGTAGTGCACAGCACTGCTCCCGCAGCGCAAGACATTTTGTAAGTGAAAATATGGGGATATGAACCTAACCTACGAATCGCACACGGTCGTGCATGTCCGTTTCCTTCCATGCTACCCCATTAGGCTTTGCGTGCGACTTATTCTAAAAGACTGCATGCAATTGGCCAGAGGTGGGCGAGTTGCTCCGTCCATGACCTATTGGTGCCTATTACGCGCTGGCTGCGTGTAATAGACTCCAATATGACATGGGGTTTCAATTATCGTGCCCAGACACGGGCGTAATGATTGAACCACGTGTATGGCTGCGCACCACTTGTTTTCTATCACCGGATGGAAAACATGACTACTTCTACTAATTGTTGATAAGTCGAAGCCCATTAAAAAAGTTGGAACCGTGCAGATGGTTGGGTTTTTAATGGGGGAGGGGAGGGGTGTGAGAGGGCAGTCTTATTCTACTCCACATTAAGATAGTGGCAATTACTAATCATAACATATTCCTTCGTGTTATTACTGTTAAAGAATCTGTGTTATGCATAATGGTTTCCGCTATATCACTTTAAGGTCAACTCTACAATAGAAGAAGCATTTGCAATGCAATAGGTCTCACATTACTAAAGTTTGAACAATTGGTGTTGCATTATTTAGCAATGCCAATAGCTCAAACATTAATAATACGAGACCTATTGTATTGCAAATGCTCTTTTTTAAGGAGATATGGTGTGTTGCGAGCATCGAAGTATGTAGACACGAGCGTGACATTTGTGTCACAGCTCGTGGCTGCTTCACGTCGCTTTCAGAATGTTATATTTTAAATATGAGTAGGTTGATAAGTATAACATTTATGGCTGTTCAGTCATTCTTGCTTTAAATTTGCTGCATACAACACATGTTCTGGGGATTAATTGAAATCAACAGAATTACCGTCTCTGTCTTTTTATTCCTGCATATTTGACTTTTCTACAATTACTTATTCTCTACTATCTTTTAGATGTGAAGCTTCAGGGTGCACCATGTCCCGGCACGTGGTGGGAGACACACCGGTGACAGAAAGGTGAGCTGCGAATATTCTTTTGAGTGTCACTCTCTCACTCTCTTCCTCTCTCCTTTGATGAACAAATGATGCACAATCTTATCTTCCTTTTCACAACTTGGAGACACCACCAAAGCTCAACGTCTGAAGAATCTGCGATGATGCGTGGCCATCCTAACAACACCTGAGAAGGTTGCTTCGCTATGTGGTGGACCCTATTTGAAACCTGCCGGTGGCACAAGGTGAACAGAGAAGCTTCTTTCCGCAGCAACGAGACGTGACCTCTGGACGGTGAGACTGAATAGCGTGCAGCAACCTGAGTGAGTAGGAATGTACAATCGCCTCCGGGCAGTGGGAGTGGATAGTTGCAGCAGTCTGGGCATGCAGGAACGGGCACCCACCTCCGGACACTGGGAGTGGATGGGGTGCAGCAGTCTGGGTGCGCAGTAATGAGAAGTCACCGCTATGCAGTGGGAGTGCATGGGGTATAGCACCCTGGGAGTGTTGAGAAACAGTTGACAGCCAATTAGCATGCAGCTTGTGATCGTAAGGGTGTGCTGAGGGTGCCCTCAGGATGCACGGATCCACCGCGGCCATTGATATATCTATGATTTTACTTTTGAATTTCTCAGCAACTACTGAACAGATTTACACCATTTAACCAAAAGGCCCAAGTCTAAGCCAAGGTCTACCTCTTTGCCAAATTTGGTGTAATTCCGTTCAGCAGTTTGTGCTGTAGCTGCGATTAACGGTTCCTATGGAAAATTGCATGGGGAAAAAACGTTTTGGGACCCCCTTTTTTCTCGGCCCCTTCAGCACTGACACATGCGTTTCGCTACTCCGGCTTTGTCGATGTTAGTTAATTCATTCAAAAGCCACAATTTTAATGTGAAGAAAGTGCATATCAATCAAAATGGTAAACATAAAAGATGGCTCAGTTCAATTCATACTTAAATGCATCTGTTTATGGCGGCACTCTTAGAACCTGTTGGGGCACTGTTTAAACAGACCAATATCCATCATTTTTGACAATGTCCTCAGAAATGTGACAGGAGGTGTACAAAATCTCATTTTATACATTAGTATAAAAATTATATATACATATATACAAAGACGGCATGCATTCCTCAAGCCATTCCGCATGATCAGACAAATTGTGTTCCACAATGGCGATAAATATTTACACAATATACTCCATACTCATGCGATATGTCTGATATCTTGCACCATTGTTCGACACTATTACGTAGCCTTCCAATGCCATCATTTTCACACCTTATGTGAAAATTCATATCAAATTACTTCTACGTCAACACTATGCGACCGATTCACAGAACTAAATTAAGACAAAATCTGAAACTTACTACCATTTTGGTATTCACAGAAGGCACTTACTCATTTTTGTATTCACAGAAGGCACTTACTCATTTTCTTATTCAAAGAAGTTAGAAGTCCTACCTTTAGGACTCCTAAATGCCTTCTGTGAATACCGAAAGCATTTTTCTCACTTTAGGAGTAGTAAAGTTAAGACTCCTAACTTTATTACTCCTAAACTGAGAAAAATCCTAACTTTAAGACTTTCGGTATTCACGGAAGGTGTTGGACAGGCCACGTGAAGGGCCGCTCCCCCTCTGCCCGACTTGGCCCGAGCCCGGTCCCTCAAGTGTCACACACCACCACTTCACGCTTTCCGTCCCCTCCGGGACCCTTGCCTCTGAACATATCGACCTCGTGGGCCCGATCCCTCACTGGCCCGCGCGCCCAGCCTGGGCGCCATCTTGGACACTCCGCCACGAGGCCGCGTGGCCCCCGATCGACCCCAACCCTGGGCCTGGCCAGGCCTCAGACATCCCGGCACCATCATCCACCCAGGAGGTGAGCGGACTACTTGGCGGGTCAATGGGAGAAAGAGGTGTCGATGGCTCTCCCTCGCCAGGTGCCGCTCGCCCACCATCTCCCCGGGCGCTGGCTCCACCCCCCTGCTGGGTGTCTGGACCCCTTCATCCCGGACCCCCCAACCTCCAAGGGCGAGGGTCCGGACATCAAAGAGGATCAGCCCTATAACTGGGGCAGCTCCAGAGCAGGAAGGCAGTTGTATCCTGGAGTCGAGAGACGCAGTGAAGAACTCATCCTTGACGGACTACTGGCGCTGCCGTAGCCCTGCCTTGCGAACCATCGTCCTGCCTGTTGGCGCTGCCAAGACCTTCGTAATCATCATCGTCGTCGGGACCTGCTGGCGTGGCCGCGGACCGTTTGTAACCACCATCTTCATCGGGACCTGCTGGCTCCGCCGCGGACCGTCGCTTCCTTCATCCATCTCGGGACCTGCTGGCTCCGCCGCGGCCCGCTCATCTAGGACGCCGAGCTCGAGGATTGAGAGCTATTTTCATCTATTGGTAACAAGACTGTCCCGCTACCCTTTTCCCAATCCAGAGACCAGAATCGAGGGGACCCCTGAGTCCAGACCTCCTTGTATAATTTTACCGTAACTAAAGAATTGCTGATAAAGTATCGTTGAACCTTATCCTGGTGTGGTGTCCGTCTGTGGGGGGGAAGTTACTTGTCTGTACGATCGCTGGAGACGGCTCTCCCCGGAGACCTCTCCCCTTGTCCTCGGCCGACCCTCCCGGTCCGTCTAACATTGGTGGCAGCGGTGGGATCCGAATCACCGCATAATCGTACAGAGAGTAGCTCACCCCACGACGAAATCACGATGACAACTAAAGAAAGCGGATCCACCGAGAAATTTCAAATGGAGAAATTGAACGAGTACAGCCATCGTGAACAAAAACAATTCTGCATCGAACTAGGTATCTCTACCACCGGTCTAAGTACCAAAGACGATTTTAAGCAGGCCTTAGAGTCCTGGGCAGAAACCGGGGCCGTGGAAACCACCGACCAAAATATCGCAGCAGTAGAAAAAAACACCACGGCACCCGAGGAGCAAAGAACGGGTCTCTCACAAGACGAGATCCAGGAACGAGAGAAAACACGACTACACGAACTAGAAATGGCCCGGCTCAAAATGGAGGTTGAACTTAAACTGGCCGAACAAAAAATAAGCTTAGAGCACCTGCGTCTCCGAGAAGAAAGAGAGGAAAAACAGAGACAAAGGGAGCTCGAGGAAAAGAGGCTGGCGTATGAACATGAGCGCAAACTAGCGGAGATAGACTTACGCAAGCAGAACAGAGAATTAGGGGTGCCCGAGCAACCCCGCGACCCAGGGGCAACAGAGAAAAAGGTACACATCCCCAAGGATGTCGTCCGAGAATACTTCCGAGAGGACGACATCCAGCAATGGTTCAAGGCCTACGAAATCGCTATGACCGCCCACCGGATCGATCGAAGCGATTGGGGGGCCGGTCTCTGGGGGAGATTCCTCAATGAGGGCCGCGATGCCCTGCTACAGCTCCCGGACCATCAGATGACCTCCTATGACCACATGAAAGCTGCCCTCCTCACCCGCTATGGGCTCACACCCGAGATGTACCGTCAGAGGTTCCGAGACTGCACCCGCATCCCGGGTACAACTTGGGTGGACTACGTGAACTATTTTAGCCGAGCCTTCGAGGGCTGGATCAAAGGAAGCAATGTCACAACGTACGAACAACTCTTCAACCTCATGGTGTGGGAGCATCTATCAAACAATTGCTTCATTGAGCTCCGGCAGCACCTCCTCGACAGCAAATTGACTGATCCACGGCAGCTCGCAGCCGAGGCTGACCGGTGGGAAATCACCAGAGTGGGCCGAAATGGATCCTATGAACAGAACCGGAACAACAACGGTCAGCACCGTCCCCGAGGAGGAGGAGGGGGCCAAGGGCGAGGAAGAGACAACGCTCCGGTCGCCCCCGCTACCAGCTCCACCCCCCCGGCCAACCGGGGCAGCACCCCGGCGCGACCGGGATACAGAGCCAATGTCACGTGTCACCGATGCCAACGAGTCGGCCACTATGCAAACGACCCAAATTGCCCGCAGTACCAGAGCCCAAGACCCCGCCAAGTGGCCGCTGCTACCCTAGGGGAAGAACAGATCTCCGAGGAGCAGGAAGAATACGAACAAGAGCATCAAGAATGGGAGCCAGCCGCCATGACTTTAGCATGCTTAGGGGGGAAAGACATGGTCCCGCGGGTCCCCCTACCCGCTAACACCCGGAAGTACAGCCAATGGGTGAGCATCAATGGACGCCGGGCCGAAGCCCTCCGTGACACCGGGGCCAGTGTAACAGCCGTCCGCTGTCACCTGGTGACCCCAGAACAGTTCATACCAAACATTCTCTGCCCTGTCCGTTCAGCCGATAACTCAGAAAGTCTGTGTCGGATGGCCTGCGTCCCGTTCGAATGGGGAGGGGTCTCCGGCATGTTGAAAGTAACGGTCCGAGATGATGCTCCCGTAGACTGTCTCCTGGGAAATGACCTTGAAAGCTCGCCCTGGGCAGCCGTAGAACAAAGAGAACACCTGGGGATGTTGGACGTCCCGGACTGGGCGTGCGTCACCACCCGGTCCATGGCCGCCCGTGCCAATCCCCGACAAGAGGAACCCGAATGGCCGGCACCTCCTCCCCCGGTCGCCCCAGTCGAAGACACCGACCGTGCCGTCCCCCCAGAACCAGCTCAACCTCCGGACCTCGCTGGCCTCGACCAGTGGCATCAAGAGGGGGGACCCACACAGGAATAGTTTCGCCAAGAGCAAAAGACCTGTCCCTCCCTCGAGGGACTCCGCCAACAAGCCCTCGCCCAGAGCGCAGGGGATACCTCCGGAACACATTGGGTCTACTGGGACAATGATCTGCTATACAGTGAACAAAGGATCGCGGAGTTGGGGGCCAGCCGAGTGCTAGTGGTGCCCCTCCGTTTTAGAGACTTCTTGCTAAACCTAGCCCACGATGTCCCCCTGGCGGGACACCTGGGTCAGGATAAAACCTACAGCCGCCTAGTAACCCACTTCTTCTGGCCCAAAATGAGGAATGATGTTCTCCAGCATTGCCGATCTTGCCCCACGTGCCAAGCCAGTGGAAAGAGCGGCCGCAAACTAAAAGCCCCCCTGCAACCATTTCCCGTGGTCACCACCCCGTTCGAGAGGGTCGGGATAGACATTGTGGGGCCCCTGGACCCCCGTACAAAACAAGGACATCGGTTCATCCTGGTACTAGTGGACCACGCCACCCGCTACCCCGAGGCTATTCCCCTGCGAACTGTGACAGCCCCGGTGGTCGGTCGGGGCCTGATGGGGATCTTCTCCCGTGTGGGCTTCCCCAGAGAAGTCGTCAGCGACAGGGGCACAAACTTTATTTCCAAATATATGAAGTCCCTCTGGCAACAGTGTGGGGTCACCTACCGATTCACGACCCCCTATCACCCTCAAGGAAACGGACTCGTTGAGCGGTTCAACCGCACGCTCAAAGGGATGATTGGGGGGTTGGAAGAGCCCCTCCGTCGCCAGTGGGATGTGCTGCTGCCGTGCCTCCTCTTCGCATATCGAGAGGTCCCCCAGAAGTCCCTCGGCTTCAGCCCGTTTGAGTTGTTGTATGGACACCCCGTACGGGGGCCTCTCAGTCTAGTCAAGGAAGGCTGGGAAATGCCCCCTCTAAAGAACCCCCCGGATGTCTTCAAATACCTCCTGACCCTCCGCAACCAGACCCGACGGTTCAGAGAACTGGCAAAAGCAAACCTGGAGGCCAGTCAAGAGGACATGCAAAAGTGGTATGACCAAAATGCCTCCTCCATCGAATTTGAACCCGGACAACAGGTATGGGTCATGTCCCCCACCGAGCCCTGCGCCCTGCAAGACAAGTGGACGGGGCCCTTCAAAGTAGTCGAACGTAAGGGTCCTGTCACCTATCTCATCGACATGGAATCTTCACGGAACCCCCTCCGAGTCCTCCACGCTAATAGGCTGAAACCCCACTTTGTGCGTTCAGAACTCAGCCTCCTGATGGCCACAGACAATGGAGCCGAAGAAGACTCCGAACCCCTTCCTGACCTCCTACGGACTGGGGAGAAAGATGGCTCCGTGGATGGGGTCCGACTCTCGGGAGCCCTCACCCTGGACCAACGCCAGGAATGTCGGGACCTCCTGTTGCAGTTCACCGACCTGTTTTCCCTCACCCCAGGTGTCACTTCCTGGTGTGTGCACGATGTGGACACGGGGGACAGCCCCCCTATCCGCCACCGGGCCTACCGCGTACCAGATCGGGTACGGGCTTGCATCCAGGGAGAAGTAACACTATGCGACCGATTCACAGAACTAAATTAAGACAAAATCTGAAACTTACTACCATTTTGGTATTCACAGAAGGCACTTACTCATTTTTGTATTCACAGAAGGCACTTACTCATTTTCTTATTCAAAGAAGTTAGAAGTCCTACCTTTAGGACTCCTAAATGCCTTCTGTGAATACCGAAAGCATTTTTCTCACTTTAGGAGTAGTAAAGTTAAGACTCCTAACTTTATTACTCCTAAACTGAGAAAAATCCTAACTTTAAGACTTTCGGTATTCACGGAAGGTGTTGGACAGGCCACGTGAAGGGCCGCTCCCCCTCTGCCCGACTTGGCCCGAGCCCGGTCCCTCAAGTGTCACACACCACCACTTCACGCTTTCCGTCCCCTCCGGGACCCTTGCCTCTGAACATATCGACCTCGTGGGCCCGATCCCTCACTGGCCCGCGCGCCCAGCCTGGGCGCCATCTTGGACACTCCGCCACGAGGCCGCGTGGCCCCCGATCGACCCCAACCCTGGGCCTGGCCAGGCCTCAGACATCCCGGCACCATCATCCACCCAGGAGGTGAGCGGACTACTTGGCGGGTCAATGGGAGAAAGAGGTGTCGATGGCTCTCCCTCGCCAGGTGCCGCTCGCCCACCATCTCCCCGGGCGCTGGCTCCACCCCCCTGCTGGGTGTCTGGACCCCTTCATCCCGGACCCCCCAACCTCCAAGGGCGAGGGTCCGGACATCAAAGAGGATCAGCCCTATAACTGGGGCAGCTCCAGAGCAGGAAGGCAGTTGTATCCTGGAGTCGAGAGACGCAGTGAAGAACTCATCCTTGACGGACTACTGGCGCTGCCGTAGCCCTGCCTTGCGAACCATCGTCCTGCCTGTTGGCGCTGCCAAGACCTTCGTAATCATCATCGTCGTCGGGACCTGCTGGCGTGGCCGCGGACCGTTTGTAACCACCATCTTCATCGGGACCTGCTGGCTCCGCCGCGGACCGTCGCTTCCTTCATCCATCTCGGGACCTGCTGGCTCCGCCGCGGCCCGCTCATCTAGGACGCCGAGCTCGAGGATTGAGAGCTATTTTCATCTATTGGTAACAAGACTGTCCCGCTACCCTTTTCCCAATCCAGAGACCAGAATCGAGGGGACCCCTGAGTCCAGACCTCCTTGTATAATTTTACCGTAACTAAAGAATTGCTGATAAAGTATCGTTGAACCTTATCCTGGTGTGGTGTCCGTCTGTGGGGGGGAAGTTACTTGTCTGTACGATCGCTGGAGACGGCTCTCCCCGGAGACCTCTCCCCTTGTCCTCGGCCGACCCTCCCGGTCCGTCTAACATTGGTGGCAGCGGTGGGATCCGAATCACCGCATAATCGTACAGAGAGTAGCTCACCCCACGACGAAATCACGATGACAACTAAAGAAAGCGGATCCACCGAGAAATTTCAAATGGAGAAATTGAACGAGTACAGCCATCGTGAACAAAAACAATTCTGCATCGAACTAGGTATCGCTACCACCGGTCTAAGTACCAAAGACGATTTTAAGCAGGCCTTAGAGTCCTGGGCAGAAACCGGGGCCGTGGAAACCACCGACCAAAATATCGCAGCAGTAGAAAAAAACACCACGGCACCCGAGGAGCAAAGAACGGGTCTCTCACAAGACGAGATCCAGGAACGAGAGAAAACACGACTACACGAACTAGAAATGGCCCGGCTCAAAATGGAGGTTGAACTTAAACTGGCCGAACAAAAAATAAGCTTAGAGCACCTGCGTCTCCGAGAAGAAAGAGAGGAAAAACAGAGACAAAGGAAGCTCGAGGAAAAGAGGCTGGCGTATGAACATGAGCGCAAACTAGCGGAGATAGATTTACGCAAGCAGAACAGAGAATTAGGGGTGCCCGAGCAACCCCGCGACCCAGGGGCAACAGAGAAAAAGGTACACATCCCCAAGGATGTCGTCCGAGAATACTTCCGAGAGGACGACATCCAGCAATGGTTCAAGGCCTACGAAATCGCTATGACCGCCCACCGGATCGATCGAAGCGATTGGGGGGCCGGTCTCTGGGGGAGATTCCTCAATGAGGGCCGCGATGCCCTGCTACAGCTCCCGGACCATCAGATGACCTCCTATGACCACATGAAAGCTGCCCTCCTCACCCGCTATGGGCTCACACCCGAGATGTACCGTCAGAGGTTCCGAGACTGCACCCGCATCCCGGGTACAACTTGGGTGGACTACGTGAACTATTTTAGCCGAGCCTTCGAGGGCTGGATCAAAGGAAGCAATGTCACAACGTACGAACAACTCTTCAACCTCATGGTGTGGGAGCATCTATCAAACAATTGCTTCATTGAGCTCCGGCAGCACCTCCTCGACAGCAAATTGACTGATCCACGGCAGCTCGCAGCCGAGGCTGACCGGTGGGAAATCACCAGAGTGGGCCGAAATGGATCCTATGAACAGAACCGGAACAACAACGGTCAGCACCGTCCCCGAGGAGGAGGAGGGGGCCAAGGGCGAGGAAGAGACAACGCTCCGGTCGCCCCCGCTACCAGCTCCACCCCCCCGGCCAACCGGGGCAGCACCCCGGCGCGACCGGGATACAGAGCCAATGTCACGTGTCACCGATGCCAACGAGTCGGCCACTATGCAAACGACCCAAATTGCCCGCAGTACCAGAGCCCAAGACCCCGCCAAGTGGCCGCTGCTGCCCTAGGGGAAGAACAGATCTCCGAGGAGCAGGAAGAATACGAACAAGAGCATCAAGAATGGGAGCCAGCCGCCATGACTTTAGCATGCTTAGGGGGGAAAGACATGGTCCCGCGGGTCCCCCTACCCGCTAACACCCGGAAGTACAGCCAATGGGTGAGCATCAATGGACGCCGGGCCGAAGCCCTCCGTGACACCGGGGCCAGTGTAACAGCCGTCCGCTGTCACCTGGTGACCCCAGAACAGTTCATACCAAACATTCTCTGCCCTGTCCGTTCAGCCGATAACTCAGAAAGTCTGTGTCGGATGGCCTGCGTCCCGTTCGAATGGGGAGGGGTCTCCGGCATGTTGAAAGTAACGGTCCGAGATGATGCTCCCGTAGACTGTCTCCTGGGAAATGACCTTGAAAGCTCGCCCTGGGCAGCCGTAGAACAAAGAGAACACCTGGGGATGTTGGACGTCCCGGACTGGGCGTGCGTCACCACCCGGTCCATGGCCGCCCGTGCCAATCCCCGACAAGAGGAACCCGAATGGTCGGCACCTCCTCCCCCGGTCGCCCCAGTCGAAGACACCGACCGTGCCGTCCCCCCAGAACCAGCTCAACCTCCGGACCTCGCTGGCCTCGACCAGTGGCATCAAGAGGGGGGACCCACACAGGAATAGTTTCGCCAAGAGCAAAAGACCTGTCCCTCCCTCGAGGGACTCCGCCAACAAGCCCTCGCCCAGAGCGCAGGGGATACCTCCGGAACACATTGGGTCTACTGGGACAATGATCTGCTATACAGTGAACAAAGGATCGCGGAGTTGGGGGCCAGCCGAGTGCTAGTGGTGCCCCTCCGTTTTAGAGACTTCTTGCTAAACCTAGCCCACGATGTCCCCCTGGCGGGACACCTGGGTCAGGATAAAACCTACAGCCGCCTAGTAACCCACTTCTTCTGGCCCAAAATGAGGAATGATGTTCTCCAGCATTGCCGATCTTGCCCCACGTGCCAAGCCAGTGGAAAGAGCGGCCGCAAACTAAAAGCCCCCCTGCAACCATTTCCCGTGGTCACCACCCCGTTCGAGAGGGTCGGGATAGACATTGTGGGGCCCCTGGACCCCCGTACAAAACAAGGACATCGGTTCATCCTGGTACTAGTGGACCACGCCACACGCTACCCCGAGGCTATTCCCCTGCGAACTGTGACAGCCCCGGTGGTCGGTCGGGGCCTGATGGGGATCTTCTCCCGTGTGGGCTTCCCCAGAGAAGTCGTCAGCGACAGGGGCACAAACTTTATTTCCAAATATATGAAGTCCCTCTGGCAACAGTGTGGGGTCACCTACCGATTCACGACCCCCTATCACCCTCAAGGAAACGGACTCGTTGAGCGGTTCAACCGCACGCTCAAAGGGATGATTGGGGGGTTGGAAGAGCCCCTCCGTCGCCAGTGGGATGTGCTGCTGCCGTGCCTCCTCTTCGCATATCGAGAGGTCCCCCAGAAGTCCCTCGGCTTCAGCCCGTTTGAGTTGTTGTATGGACACCCCGTACGGGGGCCTCTCAGTCTAGTCAAGGAAGGCTGGGAAATGCCCCCTCTAAAGAACCCCCCGGATGTCTTCAAATACCTCCTGACCCTCCGCAACCAGACCCGACGGTTCAGAGAACTGGCAAAAGCAAACCTGGAGGCCAGTCAAGAGGACATGCAAAAGTGGTATGACCAAAATGCCTCCTCCATCGAATTTGAACCCGGACAACAGGTATGGGTCATGTCCCCCACCGAGCCCTGCGCCCTGCAAGACAAGTGGACGGGGCCCTTCAAAGTAGTCGAACGTAAGGGTCCTGTCACCTATCTCATCGACATGGAATCTTCACGGAACCCCCTCCGAGTCCTCCACGCTAATAGGCTGAAACCCCACTTTGTGCGTTCAGAACTCAGCCTCCTGATGGCCACAGACAATGGAGCCGAAGAAGACTCCGAACCCCTTCCTGACCTCCTACGGACTGGGGAGAAAGATGGCTCCGTGGATGGGGTCCGACTCTCGGGAGCCCTCACCCTGGACCAACGCCAGGAATGTCGGGACCTCCTGTTGCAGTTCACCGACCTGTTTTCCCTCACCCCAGGTGTCACTTCCTGGTGTGTGCACGATGTGGACACGGGGGACAGCCCCCCTATCCGCCACCGGGCCTACCGCGTACCAGATCGGGTACGGGCTTGCATCCAGGGAGAAGTAACCAAAATGCTCACCCTCGGGGTCATTGAGCCCTCAGACAGCCCCTGGGCCAGCCCAGTAGTACTGGTCCCCAAAGCAGCCGCTCCCGGCACCACACCGGAACTCCGGTTCTGCGTCGACTACCGGGGCTTGAATGCGGTCACCAGGACGGACGCACACCCCATCCCCCGGGCAGATGAACTAATCGACCGCATGGGAGCTGCCCGCTACCTCAGCATTTTCGACCTGACGGCGGGCTACTGGCAGATCGGCCTCACACCCCGGGCCCAAGAACGATCTGCATTTTCCACTCCTGATGGCCATTATCATTTCAAGGTCATGCCCTTCGGCATGAAGAATGCCCCCGCAACATTTCAGCGGCTAGTCAACCAGGTCTTGGCCGGGCTCGAAGGATTCAGCGCCGCCTACCTAGACGACATCGCTGTGTACAGCCACCACTGGTCCGACCACCTCCACCACCTCCGAGCGGTGCTACAGGCCCTTCAGCAAGCTGGCCTCACGATCAAGGCCAGCAAATGCCAAATTGGTCAGGGGTCCATAACCTACCTCGGACACCAGGTGGGAAGCGGCCTGGTGGCCCCCCTGCAGCTTAAGATTGCCGCCATCCAGTCCTGGCAGCCCCCCATCACCCAGACCGAGGTCCGCGCCTTTTTGGGACTCACGGGCTATTACAGACGGTTCGTGAAAGACTATGGTACCATAGTGGGGCCCCTCACGGAGCTCACGTCTAAAAATCAACCCAAGAAGGTCAACTGGACCCCAGATTGTCAAACAGCCTTCGAACAACTGAAGGCCGCCATGTGCTCCGCCCCTGTGCTCCAGGCCCCCGACTACAGCCGGGAATTCGTCGTACAGACGGACGCCTCCGACCACGGCATTGGGGCGGTCCTGTCTCAATTGAACACCGAAGGCCTTGATCAGCCAGTGGCCTTCATCAGCAGGCGACTCCTACCTCGAGAACAACGCTGGAGCACCATCGAGAGAGAGGCCTTCGCCGTGGTATGGGCCCTCAAAAAGCTCCGGCCCTACCTCTTTGGCACCCACTTCCGGGTGCAGACCGACCATCGACCCCTGCAGTGGCTGATGCAGATGCGGGGGGAAAACCCAAAGCTACTACGTTGGTCCATCTCCCTACAAGGGATGGACTTCATTGTTGAACACCGGCCTGGGCCAAACCACGCCAACGCAGATGGCCTGTCCCGGTTTTTCCGCCTCGACGAGGAGAGTCCCCAAGAGGATGGGTGACTCTCCCCGCCTTCAGCTGGGGGGGACGCATGTTGGACAGGCCACGTGAAGGGCCGCTCCCCCTCTGCCCGACCAGGCCCGAGCCCGGTCCCTCAAGTGTCACACACCACCACTTCACGCTTTCCGTCCCCTCCGGGACCCTTGCCTCTGAACATATCGACCTCGTGGGCCCGATCCCTCACTGGCCCGCGCGCCCAGCCTGGGCGCCATCTTGGACACTCCGCCACGAGGCCGCGTGGCCCCCGATCGACCCCAACCCTGGGCCTGGCCAGGCCTCAGACATCCCGGCACCATCATCCACCCAGGAGGTGAGCGGACTACTTGGCGGGTCAATGGGAGAAAGAGGTGTCGATGGCTCTCCCTCGCCAGGTGCCGCTCGCCCACCATCTCCCCGGGCGCTGGCTCCACCCCCCTGCTGGGTGTCTGGACCCCTTCATCCCGGACCCCCCAACCTCCAAGGGCGAGGGTCCGGACATCAAAGAGGATCAGCCCTATAACTGGGGCAGCTCCAGAGCAGGAAGGCAGTTGTATCCTGGAGTCGAGAGACGCAGTGAAGAACTCATCCTTGACGGACTACTGGCGCTGCCGTAGCCCTGCCTTGCGAACCATCGTCCTGCCTGTTGGCGCTGCCAAGACCTTCGTAATCATCATCGTCGTCGGGACCTGCTGGCGTGGCCGCGGACCGTTTGTAACCACCATCTTCATCGGGACCTGCTGGCTCCGCCGCGGACCGTCGCTTCCTTCATCCATCTCGGGACTTGCTGGCTCCGCCGCGGCCCGCTCATCTAGAACGCCGAGCTCGAGGATTGAGAGCTATTTTCATCTATTGGTAACAAGACTGTCCCGCTACCCTTTTCCCAATTCAGAGACCAGAATCGAGGGGACCCCTGAGTCCAGACCTCCTTGTATAATTTTACCGTAACTAAAGAATTGCTGATAAAGTATCGTTGAACCTTATCCTGGTGTGGTGTCCGTCTGTGGGGGGGAAGTTACTTGTCTGTACGATCGCTGGAGACGGCTCTCCCCAGAGACCTCTCCCCTTGTCCTCGGCCGACCCTCCCGGTCCGTCTAACAGAAGGCATTTAGGAGTCCTAAAGTTAGGGGTCCTAACTTTACTACTCCTAAACATAGAAAAATCCTAACTTTAAGACTTTCAGTATTCACAGAAGGCATTTTGGAGTCCTAAAGTTAGGACTCCTAACTTCTGTGAATACTGAAATGAGTAAGTGCATTCTGTGAATACCAAAATGGTAGTAAGTGTAGGGTTTTGTCTTAAGTTTGTTCTGTGGATCGGGCCCCTATATACAGATCATATAGCCTTGAATAGGCGTAGTTCATTGGCATGAGACTTCAAATCGAAGTGCCATGAAGTTCACAAATAATCAAAAGTATATCACCTTAGATGATATATGATCACTATTCACACACCTCAACCTTATAGGAGGCGAATATTTACAATGCTTACTTTTTTGTGACCTTTTTGAATATAGCCATGTATGGGCAGTTCACATTCTTAGCAAGTTGTTGGAAAACGAGGCCTTATCTGTGAGGCCTTCACAAATAACATGTCATATTTGTCCTTCATGGGGACCCAAACACCCTAGTGTAGCGCCTGACTCTCAGAGGGTAGCGTTGCAGAGCAGCCTAATGCTTGCTCAAGGGAGGTGGTGTGGGCTTGTAATTGCCATTACAGGTGCACAGAAGTAACACTCAATAATTGATTGTCCAGTCGGTACTTTGCTTTACAAAAGTAAGAGTACAATTATTAAACACACCCACTACTTAATACTATGCACCAATTTACAAATATACATAAGCTGTTGTAATTACTTTGTGACATTGCATAACATCTCCAACCCTCCCACAGGGGGGGTGGGGTCTAGTAAGACCACTCCAATGTATGCACATCATTGTGCCCCGTAATACAGTGGGTTGACACAACCTGGAGCGAGAGCCTTGCCAATTGGCACCATCCCAGTGGCCCATCATCTCAACAAGCATTCAAATGAGGTACACCTGCCCTGGGGACACACAACCCTGACTGAGCATCTTGTACTGCCCCTACAGTATACACCTCTACATTTTAGTGGCTAACAGTCTGAGTTGTCCTTCCCCTAACACAGCAGCAAGAATACATGTTTGGGCATCACTTTAAATGAGGTACTTTTCATATCTGCTAACAGTTGTACTGCTTAGCAATTAAATACCCTAACAGGCATCACAGTTGAATCACAGGATTAAGCATATTCAGCCCAACACCCTAGCAGGAATATCTGGCAACATAACCGCACTTCACTTATGACATCACCTTATTCAGGTACTTCACATTACACATGTGCCTTTCAGTTCCTTTCACATATGTAGTTACTTACACACATACCACTAACATATCCATTCACTCACCAACACAGCTATATGTCCACTCACTCACCCATATACTCCCTAACACACGCACTCAAAAAGCATACACCCAGTGAATCACCCACTCACACATCCATGCAGGGAGTTACTCCCCCACCCACACAGACACTCAGGCACCCACACAGGTTCTCAGACAACCAATCATTCTTCAATATACCATGGCATATATAGATATAACATTCTTGACATTTTTAGAAACACTCAGTCACATGGATGATGTCATCAGTGAGGTCTAGGCCCGGGCGGTCAATTCCATTCTGTTCGCGGAATTTGCGGAATTTGGGTAATTTCGCGTTCCGCAGAGAACGCGAAATTGCCCAAAATTCTGCGTTCCACGACTTTGCTGAAGTTTTTGCTTGTTTGCGTTCTCAAAATGCCTGTTTGCAAGATATTTCCCCCCGAGCACGCAAACTGCAATTGGGAACAGTAAAAAAGCATCAGAAACAAGCAATTCCGCGTGTTTGCGGAATTTCAGCATGTTCGCTGAGATTTTTTACCATTTCGCGGAGATTTGCGTGACGCGATTACGCTAATTCCGCCCACCCCTAGTGATGTCATCAGTGATGTAATTTGAGATGTCATCAGTGATGTCACTGAGCATGTCTTGAGTGAGGTAATATGTGAAATCATTAGCAGTGCATTGTGGGGGCACGAGTTATAGTTAGCTCTACTAACTATAACAGCCGAATTTCTCTGGTTTTATATGAGTGAAATGTACAATTAACTATAACGTCCCTGAAACCTATGGTTTTTTCAGTGAATTTCTAAGGTTTTTTTAAAATGCTAATTTCTAACTATAACATCCCTGAAACCTATGGTTTTTTCTGTGAATTTTTAAGGTTTTTTAAATGCTAATTTCTAACTTCAACGTCCCTAAAACCTATGGTTTTTGCAGTGAATTTATATACATATATTTTTTTTCAAAGGTACCGTATTACCTTTCGAGAAAAGGTCTGGAGTACTTCATTAACTTAAAAAAACTATATAAAAAGAAACAATTGTTCCGACGTGTACTCAGTTTGCTAAACAAACTCATGTCTTCCTAGACATTAGAAACAAAGTGATAATCTACATTTCACTTTAGCTCACAGAAGACACACAAAGTATGGTCTAAACAATATGGCTCTGCTTTTTATTCTTTAAGGGCTTTCATAGTACAATCATATAATGTGTTGCCTTACTGTAAGACATTTTGTTCTCAAACAAAAGATCTTCCCCACAAACTAGTCACTACTATATCCATGTATGACATGGACAGTGGTATACTGCAAAAGTGCCACGATATACCACATCCCAAAATATCACTTCGTTTTTCACCCTTATCATTTAAAAACTACTGAACCAATTTCCATCAAATACCACAGGACCCTTTCAACACCATAATGTATATTCCTGCCAAATGTCATTGAAATCTTTTCATGCAAAAATAACAGTTGATGGACAGAATGCAGAACAATGTCATACATTCACCCAAGTACAGAGATCTGGGCCTAAATCCATCGTTTTTGTGCTCACCACAACACCCCAGTTCAGACATGGCCATATGCAAATCAGTCTGACCCTGTGCCTCATGGGAACAGTCCAGCCCGAACTGCCAAGCCATATCTTCCCTGGACTGGAAACAAGCATCCTGGGACTGGTTTATGGGTAATCAGCCGTCATCAGCCAGGCTAGCTTGAATTCAGTGGCAAAGTAAGCAAGGGACCCACGTCTGGGCATACCCTGCCAATGTAGGGCGAACAAAGCAAAACCAAAGGGGATGATGGTCGGAGTGTTGAACATTGGAAGCACTCACCACCAGTCAACTGATCTGGGTTTGATCAATCATCATTCTTTAGCTCACTACGCCACCCCAGTTCAGACATGGCCATATGCAAATCAGTCTGACCCTGTGCCTCATGGGAACAGTCCAGCCCGAACTGCCAAGCCATGTCTTCCCTGGACCGGAAACAAATATCCTGGGACCGGTTTCTGCCTAATCAGCCGTCATCAGCCAGGCTAGCTTGAATCCAGTTGCAAAGTGAGCAAGGGACCCACGTCTGGGCATACCCTGCCAACTTAGGGCGAACAAAGCAAAGCCAAAGGGGATGATGGACGGAGTGTTGAACATTGCAAGCACTCACCACCAGACAACTGATCTGGGTTTGATCCATCATCATTCTTTAGCTCACTCCGCCACCCCAGTTCAGACATTGCCATATGCAAATCAGTCTGACCCTGTGCCTCATGGGAACAGTCCAGCACGAACAGCCAAGACATGTCTTCCCTGGATCGGAAACAAGCATCCTGGGACCGGTTTCTGGCTAATCAGCCGTCATCAGCCAGGCTAGCTTGAATCCAGTGGCAAAGTGAGCAAGGGACCCACGTCTGGGGATACCCTGCCAACTTAGGGCGAACAAAGCCAAACCAAAGGGGATGATGGACGGAGTGTTGAACATTGCAAGCACTCACTCTCTATGGTTGTTAGCGGCTCTTTATCTTACCCTGTTTACCAGATGTGAGGGGTATTTCCTTATAATCAGTTTTTCTGACAGTTCTTTTGCTTGAATCTTGTAATTCTCTTTCTCTGTGCTTTTTTTCCACAGGCGTAGGAATTGTCCAAATGGGAGGTTCTCCTTGAGTTGTCTCGGGTGAAAACTGTCATACAACAGGAGGCTGTTCTTCGCTGTTGGTTTAAAATGTGTGGTGGTCTTGAGTGAGTCTCCTCTTAGAAAAATGTTCAATTCCAGGAAGATTAGTTGTGACCGGCTCATTGTGTGCGAAAATTTAAGAAAAGGGTCTTGTAATTTCAGCCAGGTCATGAAATTGGTGGCCTCAGACTTCTTCCCTTCCTGAATAAGTAACACATCATTGATGTATCTCTTCCATAACAATATGTAGTTGGTGTAAGGATTCGTGTTGTTGAGTATCTTGTGCTTCTCAAGATGGTTTACATAGAGCCCTGCCACACTTGGGGCATAGGTGCTCCTCATGCTGGTACCATGTTGTTGGCGGAATAGTGTCTCCTTGAAGCGGAAGAAATTCTCTGCAACATTCCAAGACATCATGTCTTGGTGTAATGTTAAAGTCATTCTAGTTCAAAAAGGACTTCCTCTATGATGATAAGGGTCTCTCTGTGAGGTAAACTGGTATAAAGAATTTCCACATCCAAAGTAATAAGTATACATGTAGTGGGGTTGAAGTTTAGTTCCTGGAGGAGGCATAGTACAGCCTTTGTGTCCTGTAAGTAGGTTCCTGTTCCTTGTATAAGTGGGTGAAGAAAAGCATCCAAACTTGGAAAGAGGTTCCAGGATGGATCCAATACCGGAGACTATGGGTCATCCTGGTGGACTGGCTAAGGACTTATGTGTTTTTTTTGAGAACCTTTATTGTTACTTCAAGCAAATACAAGCATGGGCCTACAACCACCCCGGCCGGCCGCTAGTCAAGTCGTAAGTACAGCAAATCAATGTGGGAAAATACAGCAGCCCGAAAATCGGGGTCTAATAAGTGTCCAGGATATAACTTGTATTCAAGCGTACTGATCAAGATGCAGGATTCAAGAAGGTTCATTTTACAATAAAGAAAAACTCAGAATCAATGCCATACGGTCATACATAGTCCTACAATAGCAAGCATGAAGCAGGAAATCCGCAAATAGTGCAAATACGTTTGAAGTACCGGGGGTAAGGCATACGAGTCAGGATAAATGTAAAAACAAACACGTACCGTAGCAAAGCTGCACCCCACCCCTCAAAACAAAACATACTGTAGGAAACATGAAAAACGACGACACCAAAAAGGGAGAAAGACAAAGGGCCATAGAAACAAAGAAAGGACAATTTAACAAACCCCATCCCCCTACCCCCACCCCCACCCTGCACCCCTGCAGAGGGCTACGGCCTACCCCCCCCCCCCCCCCCCCCAGCAGCGTGCCTGTCACCCTAAATAAGAGACCCGAAATATAGAAAAAGAGAAAAAAGAAGAAGAAAAAGAAGAAAAATGTGGAGAAGGGCCATCGATCCGGCCACCCGCCCCCCCCCCCCCCACCACCGCGCACAGTAAACATCCTAAAAGCAAGATCAGATTAGCCATGGAAAACATTAATCACCGATAACACAATCAATAACATCCCCGCAGAGTGTCCCCCAAATCACCGTCAGCCAACAATAAGTCCACTAAGTCCTAGACGGTCTCACCCCTGGCCTTTTCTATCTGTAGTACCAACATACGTCCACTTATCAATCGGCATACAGAGCAGCATGGAGGGTCCAAGTGATCCGGGAGGACCGGGCAGTGTTGTTACTCCATGGGACTTCAGCCACCAAAACCCAGCCGAATATGTATGGCGGAAATCTGTCTGTGTCAGTATCGACCCCGAATACATCCTCCAGTCCGAACACAGTCTCACCAGCCAGGGAAAGAGAGTCACACCATCCGGCAAGCGCTGAAACGTCGCCAGGGCAGCCCAAACCATAGATCGGCGTTGTTTCCCCAGCCGCTGATTAGATATGTGCCCCGACGAGTCACTCACATGTACAACAGATCTGTCCAAGGCGATCTCATGAACCGGGTCTTCCAGCGTCTCCACGAACATAGGCGTAGCTGGAGCACTCATCACTGACGCAGAGGCGGGCGCATTGGTGCTTCCTTGAGATCGAACTATGCCCATGTGGAATGGTGGGACAACAATGGCGGCCATCCTTCTTCCCAGATCCCGGGCGTCACGGAACAGGGTCGTATGCAGGGTTGTTAGCGCAGCCAGTATATCTTTGGACGTGGGCTCTTTCACGAAACCAACCTCGTGATGGATTACTAGAGGATAATGTAAGGACAGCCACGGAAACGCCACTTACATGTGTAACCACTTACAGCATCCTCTCAGACTCAGTGAAAAAATCAATCAACAAAAATTGGAGAACTGTCAGCAGTAATTTCAGCAACTGGGAGAAACCACTTTTTTCTTTTAAAAAAGGCAGGAGCATAAAAGATGCTTTAGTGCATACAAGACCGTTAGCAGCCCCCAGTACAAACACGACAACCAGGTCTGTCACTGACGCTTGGCACCTTCCCCCAATTACAGGCCATTTTCCATGTACAGACTGCAGTGTCTGTCATCTGACCAGTCATTCTAAACAACTCAACTTGGAACCAGGAAAAGTGTGGACACAAAAATCCCACACAAACTGTAATTCAACAAACGTAATTTATTTGATCACGTGTCCCTGCGCGAAACGTTACGTAGGGATGACCACCAGGAAAGTCAAGACACGCATCGGGGAACACCGCAGCAACATCAGGTGCAAAAAAGTCACCACTAAACTCAGTGAGCACTTCCTGTTAACCAACCACACTCCAAATGATATGACCTGGACAGTGATCGAACAGGTCAACTGTGCAAAAAACAGAGAAAATATATTATTCGAAAAAGAGCAGCGCTGGGTCTATCGACTCAGGACCCATACAAATGGGCTTAATGACCAAATTCCGTGGACCAGCGTCCTCAAACATTAAAACTATTTCCTCTCTCCATGAATGCAGATACCTAGACCACACATGTCATGTGGTTTATGTACATCAGCGCTGATCAGTTCTTCTATGAACCCATCCCTCTGTTAACACCCATGTTACCTATAACATGCAGCTTAACCAATTTGACTATTACAGTCCAAATCAACCTTCATCACATACTTGGGAACTTTTGCTGGGCATTTGTCGCATTACTTCTATCCTAGCCATGCAGAAACTCAGACTTGCGTTTCTCCACAGCTTGAGCTTCAAGCCTCTTTGTGAACCCAGCCAATCCTGACGCGAACCACCAATCGCGTTGGTAACACCCCGGTGTAAACAAGGCGGACTCCGCCCTTCCCTGACTCGAGGCTTGCGTTCCAATACAAGCCTCGTTTTCGTATGCTCTCGCGAGACCACGCGAGCACCTACCTTCTCCCACATTGGCTCAACGACTTTGAGCTCCAAGCCTCTCTTCCAACCCAGGCTCCTGATTGGTCCGATCGCGGCCAACGCCCTTCATACGCCGCGCTCGCCCCTCGCAATGGATCCACGAGATCCAGCGAGGGTGAAGCTAGGTGCCGAGCGGGTGCTGAGCGTTGCGGGCGTAAGAGACCTTTCTTTGAGGACACCTTTCTAACCAGATAAGTTGTATGAATGGAACCCTGCCAGTTCTAAAATCTTCCTCTGTGTGTATTTTCCCTTTCTCCCTTAATTACAGGGTGTGCCATTGTCGCTCCCACCCCCCTCCTGTGTTCTATGGGGCGTGGATCTATTTCTTTACAAGTGAGGACATTTATCCTTAACTCAGTATTGAATGTTGTGTGCTTGGGTAATATATATACCACGGCCAGCAGTGTCACGGCGCTTTGCACCGGGACGCTGTTTTAACGCGTTTTCTCCTTCGGGGTTCACTCCCGGACACCCCACTATAGGTAGTAAGTTATTGTTGTACTTCCTCACGAACAGACTTATATTTGTCTAGTCTGCCCACTCAGCCACTGCTGCTATACCACACATATGCAACAGTCTGCGCTGAACATATTTAATCAGCGTTAGTTGAGGCCCCTCCACTTCGGATTTTGGCATGATTTCAACTACGCAACTCAGGCATACCGGCCACGGCCCTTGATATGTATGCTAGCACGTGTCAAGCCACAAAGTCACCCTTTATGGCCACTGTACATATGCACAATCCAATGATTCGATATCTTTGTGTTTATGTTTGTATTTGTCTGTTTGTCAATTTTCTTCCCACAGACTCTTAGGTTCCTCGCAAAAGAGGTAAAACCCCACTACTTATGAGTTTGTTTTCTTTTCTTTTTTGCACCAATTTTACACATAGTGCTATTTTTAACTTTCACGACCAGTGGCAGGGCGGGCCTTAGCGTGCCCCTCCTGTCATTTGGCACACTCGCTTACCGGTCCTGATGAAAGCCCAGTAAAATTACACATATAAATGGGCAGAAACATGTTGACCTCTTTTACAGGGTAAACACCAGTATAAAGTATTTGGCTAGTTTCCCTTCACATATCTTGCTTTTAATATGTCAGGTTGACCAGTGAATAAAGTTTTTTTGGTACAACCTTTGACATTTTTAAACTTTATAATTTTTTCACACTTCATCTTCACAAAAAACCTGCTCCGCAGTCTCCTGGCGTCGCAGCACACCGGGGAGGTACTCGATCTCTCCCGGTGGACCCGATGATGAAGCATGTCACCACTAGGGTGAGTGAGGGTTTCCTGAAAAAACAGTGCATTTTTTCTTGAAATTTGGTCCTACCATCGGATCACTACCAACTGGCCTCAGTCTTCACGTGCGACACCCACCTCCTCTACACACCTTACCTGTATGGTCACTCTTCCTTTGATTACCTGGGCTCTTTCTCGTGTCGCCAGAACCCAGGACTCTCCCGCACAGCAGCTTCTCTGCCTGGATTTGGCCTGCGTAAGAGGGTGCCAGCTGCCATCTTAGCTGATCCGGCCTCGTCCTTCTCCACCTCACCTCGGGACCGGGCCCCACACCAGGGTGCAACAGGATTCACCACGAGGACCCAGAAAGTCAAGGCAGGCTTCCCAGCGAAGGGCCACCAAAAGGCTAAACAAAATCTCCGCCGCTCCCTGGGAGCCGCCCGCCGATTCCGGGAGAAGTCATTAGTTATGCCCGGACACAACACTGGAAAGGGGGCCAAGTATCGTGCACTCCCCTCGACTCTGCTTTACCGCACATCCCATGAGGCACTCAGCTAGATGGACTGGGTTGTCACTGTCGCCATCGGCCCATCAGATCTCCGGTGCCCTCCGGCCGACTCCTCACCTCCACCAGTGGCCGCTGTTGTCGTAGTCGCGGCCGGCTGCTCTTCTCACTCGACACCCCGGTCCCAGCTCTGTGAAGGCCGCAAAACAGTCGGGGACATTTCCACGGGTCTGCCGCACATAAAAGCCTCAGGAGCAAACGGTCAGTGAAAGTTTTCCTTCGCCTACTTAAATATGCCGTTACCGCTCAGGATAGTTGCCAGGATGTATGCGCGGGGTGAGAAGGCTCACGGAGCCGAACGTCTATGCAGCCATCTCGGTCCGGACTTATGTGTTTTTGGTATCGTATAAAAATATGATGTTGTCAGGTTGGGGTTCATCAAAAAGTCGCCTTCATTCTTGGTTATCCAGTCCTTTGCTGTAGATTCTTCAACCAGGCTGGCACTTTTGATACATATTCGTTCTGTTGGGTCTTCTCTTATTCGTATGTAGTTCCTCTCGACGGTCAGGAGTCTTAGGCACTCTTTGCGGTATGCGGTGGTATTCTGGAGGACGATTGCTCCCCCTTTGTCAGCTGGTTTTATTGTGATTTTGCTATTGTTAGCCAGGAGTTGTATCGCTTTTTGTTCCACCTTGCTAGTGTTGTAGAAGATCTTAATAGTTCTGGGCTTATTTTGCTCACTTCCTTGAGAACGACTTTCTCAAAAGCCAATAGTTTCACTGGTAGATTAGCTGAAGGTGGGGTAAAGAGAGACATCGGGGGTAGTCTTTTGTCACCTTTCTAGGTAGGTATTAGTGGTTTATCTATGAAGAAGACCTGCAGCTTAATTTTGCGGATGAATTCATTCATTTTGCAGCAGAGTCTGAAATTGTCCAAATTAGGAGTAGGAACGAATCCCAGATCTTTTTCCAGGGCTGTTTTTTGAGTCGGTGTCAGGGTGGCGTCTGATAGGTTCACCACTAAACAGGGTGGTGGCTGGTGGAGGGGTTGTTCGGAAAGCCCATGCTCCTCGTATTCATCCTCGTGGACTCTAGAGGTTGTGCACTTTGCACTTGTTATCCTCTTCTGTTCCTACCTCTTTGTGGTCCTTTGCCTCTCCCTAAAAAAGACTCTCCCGGTTGTTCAGATTGGGCCGCTTGTTCCCAATATGAATATGGTTGTTGTTGGAAGGGTTGTTGATGGAAATGTGGTGGATAAAAGAAAGGGTGGCCAGCCATATCCTCCCCTGTTCCTTATGCGTCCTCTTCCTGTGCGTTGATTCCTATTGGTGTTATTCCGGCTATAGGCATATTCTGAGTTGTCAGAACCACTATCAAAGCTGTCAGTGTATGAGTTGTATCCTGGGTTTCTGCCAGATGGATTATAGTCTTCCCTTGTCCTAACACCAGATGGACAAAGGTGTGACTGAGAGTGTGTCCTTCGTCTTTATTAACTCATAACCTACAGCAAGACATTTTCTAGTAAACTGTGTTAGTGCTAAAGCATGATTTTCATCACGACAGATGAGCTGCCAGGATTGACATTTACTTCAACCGAGTTGACTGATATGGAAATATAATGAATTATTATAACTCTACTGCATCATATTTAACATATGGGAATGGACATCTGACACAAAGCTACGTACATTTGGTAACCTCCGCTTAATTGTGCATAATATTCTCGCTCACCCAATTCTTTACATTAAACTAGAAAAAAATTTAAATGAGATGCCGAAACCTTTGTAACTTCTCTTTTCATATGATATGTTATTTATTTCATATATTTTAGGACAGCTTTAGCTTACTGTCCTCAATCTCCAACAGGGAATATTAGAATATAGATTTAGCTAGCTCATGACAATGCCAAATCATTGTCAATTTTAGCCTGCTAAACGTCTGCCGTATTTGGCAAATAGGTCACTTCTTCAGGGCAATTGGTACTGTGCCTTTAGAGGCAGGAAATATTTAGAATACAAATAACTGTATTGGACAGCATATTCCAATCTGTGATTATATAGGACTAGAGCATTGATGTTCATATAAACAGTAAGGATAATCATGAAATATAAGGAAAAAATGAAAAGTAACGCAACAACAAGAAAATAAATCATTCTAAAGCACATTCACAATGAGAAACATCTATAGTTGAATAGATAAATCTAAATTATTCATTCTGTTGATTCATATGTCATAATCATGTTAACCAATTCAACAATTGAAATGTCTTTCTACTGACTTATTTGGTTAAACAATACTATATTTGGGAATTTCTTATTAGTTTCTGACATTGCTAGTTCCTTTGTTCCACTTAATTAATTTAACTTCCTAATATTACTTATAGGTAATTCATTTCTAAATGATATACATTATAAATGTTTTCCTCAATTTCAGTATAACTCTTACATTCTTCTTAAATTATTCCATTTTCTATAGCAGTCCTATATACACAGAAAATTTCCTATAACCTAATGCCATTTGAAAAACCCATGTACTCTAGGGATCTAGTCACAATAAATATATATATATCATGTGATCAAGGCCCAGGTGGGGCTGAAACGCGTCATGGCGGCGATGCAGGGTGATCAAAAATAAAGAAATACCTGGCACGAAGAATATATATATATATACTGCTTACTCTTCGTTCGACACCACTCACGCAGCATCACAGTCAATCCCAGACTGTTCTCCAAACGAATAAGTCAGACCCAGTGTATGGTGCAGTGATTTTAATCCAGTTTACAAACTAAAACCCAGCAAGCCCGCATGACGCGTTTTGCCTCTAGCCAGAGGCTTGATCACATGATACATATATATTTTTTTTACATAGGAAATCCACAACATTCTATTTAGAATAACAATGGCGCCGGTTGACGAATCTTCGGGAAAATTTTAAAAATGGTGGGGCGCTCCGGTTCGCTCCTATCCTGAAAGTCTTGTGGTGATTTGTGAAGTGAGGGCTGAGAAAAAAGGGGGGTTCCAAAACGTGTTTTCCCCATGCAATTTTCCTTGGGTACCTTTCATCGCGGCTACAGCCCGAACGGAATTACACCAAATTTGGCAAAGTTGTAGTCCTTGGTTCAAACACATGCCTTTTGCTTATATGGTGTAAATCTGTTCAGTAGTTACTGAGAAAATTACAATTAAAAGTACATACATATCTATGGCCTCGGTGGATCCACGCACCATTTGCGGATTATAAGCGCACCGTCCCGATCACGCGCAGAATGCTTATTGGCTGTCAAGTGGTTGTAAACATTCAAACCCAGGAAGGGTTGGCAGCCATTTTGTGCCTCGGTAGAAGCGAGGATCTAGAAAATAGTGGGGCATATTACCAACAATTAGCGATAATTATCGCTATGTTGGTTTAGTGGCAATATTTTTATCGCTGAGCTGCGGCGATTTTTATCGCTTAGGAACCTTGCTATTATCAAGGTTTATCTCCTAAGCGATAAAAATCGGCCGAAATGCATGAATATCGCTGAAAAGTCAGCGATATTCATGCATTACCGAGCTAATGCTCTTAGCCATGTTATCCACCTACCATTGGATAACATGGCTAAGAAATGCACAGGGGCAGGTGTTAGCTTTTGGAGATATTCGCGCTTAACGACAAAAATCCAATCTTTGGAGATATTCGCGCTTAACGACAAAAATCCAACATACACAGTTCAAGAATATGGTTTCAAAAGAGTTCTTAAGGCTGTACCTTTTAGTTGCAACAAAGTTCCAAACGCAGAAGCTGGGGCGGTGGAAAACAAGCGATGTGTTGCTCCTGAGACCCTGGGGAGGCGATGCGAAAGCCCTGCTGCAGCAGCGGGTGTGTTGCGGCGATTACGGTCTGTATTGGGAGGAAGGCCACTTGTATGGATTCCGGTGCGTAGGTTCCGTAGGAAGTCTGTTCTCGCAAAGACACGATGCGACGATCTCGTAAGGGCTGCGACGATCTCCGGTGCGACGATGCGCGGTCCAGCGGGGATCCTCTCTCTCGCAGCTCCTCGATGCGATGGTTCTGCGACGATGCTCGCAGCGACGTGATGCGGTCTGCAAGCAAGCGGTGCGGTGATCTCACCCAGCGACGACAGGCTCTGCGACGACACTCGCAGCGATGTTCCCGGGTGCGTCACGCAAACGAAGGATGCAACGGCTCTGGCAGCGGCGTCAGGCACTGCAACGATCTCGACCTTCGTAGCGGCGGGAAACTTCTCGCACTGTCGGGGATGCGCTCCGCAAGCGTGCGATGCAACACTTTTCAATCGCAAAAGTCTCTCAAGCTTAGTTTCAAGCTTCCCAGTACAGGTATAACTTCCAGAGGCCCCACAACTGGATCAAGCACTCTAGGAAGGACAGAACTCTCTCAGCAGAGTTAAGGGAGGCTGGGGGGTGAAGTCCTTTTGTTCCTGGGACTTCAGAACAGGGAGCCAGCTCTTCTCAGGCCCTTGGAGATTCCTTCAAGCAAGGGGACACAGCACACAGCAAAGTCCTTCCCCTCTCCTTGGCAGCAAAGCAGCAGGTCAGCCCAGCAGAGCAACAGCAGGACAGTCTTCCTTCTTCAGATTCAGCTTTCTTCTTGGCAGAGGTTCCTTCTTGATTCCAGGATGATCTAATTTTCTGTTGTCAGGGGTCCTGTACTTATACCCTTAACGTCTTTGTTCTCTCTGTGCATGTGGGCCCTGAGCCCGGTCTGAACCAGTTTTGGGTGTTTCCTGAGTACTTGGTTTTGCTGGCTTCTTCTTTCCTTTCAGAGTGAGGGGCATGGTCATCAGCCACCCAGCAAGAGGTGGAGCCAGCATTGTGGAAGGCAGGCACAGCCCTATTCAGGCCCAGGTGCTAACTCCTCCCACCACTCCAGTTGCAAATGCAGTCATTCAGCCTAGGGCTGACTCAGCCAGCCTCCTGGGGAATCCCCAGCCCCTGTCACTCTCAAACCAGACAGTCAATACACAAACAGGCCAAGGCACACAGAAGGGTCAGACAAGAGAACAGCAACTTTCTAAAAGTGCTGTTCTCAAACACAGGCTTTAAAAACAACCTTTCATAAAAGATGTGTTATTAAATTCTGAGTTCAGGGATACTAGATACTTATGTCCTATCTTGTTCCTATGGGAAGAAATGCTGGAAGCCACTGTAACCAGCATCCCCCATGTTAATCTATGGAGCAAGACAGCCTTACAATAGTGAAAAACGAAAATGGCTGTAATTCACTACCAGAGCATGTCAGCTGCACCAGTACATGCTCTACCTTTTGCATACACTGCACTCTGCCCAGGGGGGGGTACCATGGGCCTTCCATAGGGGTGACTGATGTGCACAAAAAGGGAAGGGTTAGGCCTGGTCAGTGGGGACACTGACCAGGAGGACATGGCAGTTTCTAAACTGCCCATAGGCACTGCAGTGGCAGGCCTGAGACACCATTTTAGAGCTACTCCTGTGGGTGGCACAATCAGTGCTGCAGGCCCACTAGTAGCATTTGTCATCACCAGCCCTGGCACACCCAGTGCACTTTACTAGGGACTTCGCGGTGACACAAATATGCCAAACATGTATATCCAATCATGATAACAATTTACATAGGGAGCACTTACACTCTGGCACTGATCAGCAGTGGCAGAGTGTCCAAAGCATCTAAACCAGCAAAAACGAAATCCGGCACAGCATCAAAAATACAGGAGGTAGAGGCAAAAAGATAGGGGAAAACCACGCCAAAGATGCCAGGTCTAACTACCCACCCTCTTGGGAGTTCTCTTCACTAAGGCGGAAAAACCTGGACAGGCCATCAGCGTTGGTGTGCTCTGTACCAGGGCGGTGTTCCACCGTAAAGTCCCTTCCCTGTAGGGAGATGGACCACCTCAACAGTTTTAGGTTCTCAACCCTCATCTGCATTAACCAACTGAGGGGCCTGTGGTCGGTCAGAACACGGAAGTGAGTCCCAAACAGGTAGGGCCTCAACTTCTTCAGAGCCCAGACCACAGCAAAAGCTTCTCTCTCAGTCGCACTCCACCTCTGTTCCCTGTGGAGTAGCCTCCTACTAATGAAAGCTACAGGCTGGTCTCCTCCCTCCTCAGTGATTTGTGAGAGTACTGCTCCCACATCATGCTCTGAAGCATCTGTCTGTACTATGAACTCACTGGAAAAGTCAGGTGCCTTGAGCACCGGTGCTGTGCACATGGCAGTTTTCAGGGCATCAAAAGCAGTTTGGCAGGCTTCAGTCCAGTCCACTCTTTTGGGCAACTTCTTAGAAGTGAGTTCTGTCAAGGGGGCGACAATGGTGCCATATCCCTTGACAAACTGTAATACCCGGTGAGTCCTAAAAAGGCTCTCACCTCTGTCTGGGTCTTGGGGGGCTCCCAAGCCAGAATGGTATCAAGCTTCACCTGTAGGGGCGCCACCTGGCCGCTCCCCACCTGGTGTCCCAAATACACCACAGATCCCTGCCCTATCTGGCATTTGCTGGCCTTGATAGTGAGGCCTGCCCTTTGCAGAGCCTTCAACACTTCACAGAGGTGTTGCAAGTGTTCCTCCCACGTGGAGCTGAACACAGCACTGTCATCCCGGTATGCGGCGCTGAATTCCTCCAGCCCGGACAGTACCTGGTTAACCAGTCTCTGGAATGTGGCAAGGGCATTCTTCAACCCAAAGGGCATGACTCGGAACTGGAAGTGCCCTTCTGGCGTTGAAAATGCTGAACTCTCTTTGGCCCCATCAGTTAAGGCAATCTGCCAGTACCCAGAAGTCAAATCAAATGTACTGAGGTACTGGGCAGGTCCCAACCGATCCACAAGCTCATCAGCTCTGGGGATTGGGTATGCGTTAGTCTTCGTGACCGCATTGAGCCCACGGTAGTCCACGCAAAACCTGAGTTCTGGAGTGGCACCTGGCATAGCAGCTTTGGGTACCAAGACCACTGGGCTAGCCCAGGGGCTGCTGGAGGGCTCAATCACCCCTAGCGCCAACATCTTGGAAACCTCTTCCTTGATGCTGGCCCTGACCTTGTCAGCTACCCTGTATATTTTTTGCTTCAGAGGCAGACTGTCTCCAGTGTCCACATCATGGACGTACCAGTTGGTGACTCCTGGGGTCAGGGAGAACTGGGAGGAGAACTGACCCAACACTTGGCGACATTCCCTCTGCTGCTCTGGGGTTAGGGTGGGCGAGAGGACCACACCATCCACTGACCCATCTTGCTCCTTAACTGCCAGGAGGTCAGGGAGAGGATCACTATCCTCTTCCATCCCTGCATCTGTAGCCATGAGCGTGGTTACTTCAGACCTCTCAAAGTGGGGTTTGAGGCGGTTCCCATGCAAGACTCTCAGGGGCTGCCTGGGAGTCCTCAGGTTAACCAGGTAGGTTACCTCACTCTTCCTTTCCACCACCTCATATGGCCCAGTCCACTTGTCTAGGAGCGCACAAGGCTCCACTGGCGCCATCGCCCACACTTTCTGCCCAGGTTGAAATTCGACCAGAGTGGTATTCTGGTCGCACCATCTTTTCATTTCTTCCTGGCTTGCTTCCAGGTTCGCCTGAGCGAGCTTCCTGAAGCGTTGTGTCTGGTTGCAGATGGCCAGCACGTAGCTGAACACATCCTGGGGGGTTTTCCCACGGGACTTTTCCCAACCCTCCTTCACCAGTGAGAGAGGTCCTCTAACAGGGTGGCCATACAGGAGTTCAAAGGGACTGAACCCTAAGGACTTCTGAGGTACCTCCCTGTAGGCAAACAACAGGCATGGTAACAAGACGTCCCACTTCCGTCTCATGGGCTCCGCTAGGCCCATAATCTTACCTTTTAGGGTCCAGTTGAACCTTTCAACCAACCCATTTCCTTGAGGGTGGTAAGGAGTGGTGAACTTATAAGTTACTCCACACTCCTCCCACAGAGACTTCATGTACTTCGAGATGAAGTTGGTACTCCCGTCGGAGACCACCTCTCTGGGGAACCCCACATGGGAAAAGATCCCCATCAATGCACGGCCCACCACGGGTGCTGTGATTGTCCTGAGAGGGACTGCTTCCGGGTACCGGGTGGCATGGTCCACCAAGACCAGGATGAACCTGTTGCCTAAGGCTGTCTTGGGGTCCAGGGGCCCTACTATGTCTATTCCCACCCGCTCAAAAGGGGTGCTCACCACTTGGAAGGGTTGAAGGGGTGCCTTCAACTTCATTCCAGTCTTGCCACTGGCTTTACAGGTTTGGCAAGATCTGCAAAAGGAACCAACGTGCTTTCTCATCTGGGGCCAGTGGAAGTGGGTGACAAGCCGGTTCAAGGACTTGTCTTGCCCCAGTTGTCCTGCAAGAAGCATGTCATGAGCCAGACCCATTAGGAAGCTTCTGAAGCGCTCGGGTACCACCAGCACATGGGCTGCACCGGGTTCAGCAAACTTAGGCTCGCTATATAGTAGGTCATCTTCCCAGTAGATAAAGTGGTCTCTGACTGCTCCACCTGCTGCCTGATCTACAGCTTGTTGCTGCAGACCATCGAGGGAAGGGCATTCCTTCTGCGCCTGGCAGAACTCCTCCCTGGAGGGACCACCTTCCTGCTGCCAATGGTAGGTCTCCCAGTTCGGCCACCTGTTCCCCTGTAGGTTCCAGGGCATCCCCCTCAGGTTCTGCTCCTTCCTGGACCTTGGGACATGCTGGGGCGGGTTTCCCGTGCCCCTTGCCTCTTTCTCTCCTGGCAGGTCTCTGGGCCACTGTTTCAGGCTCCAGTTCTGCTGAGTCATCCTTACTGGCTGCCATAGCACGCATGGTCACACAGATCCTCGCAGGCAGACCCAACATCTCCAAATGAGTTCTGTGCTCTACATCCTTCCATGGAGAACTCTCCAGGTCGTTACCAAACAGACAGTGTACAGGCAAGGCATCCTTGACAACTACTTCCAAAAGACCAGAGACTCCCCCATTTCAAAGGAAACACACGCCAGCTTGCAGAGGCGCACTGAACTGTCAGCTGCCACTACAGGGCAGAGTACATCAGGGATGATTTGCTCTTCAGACACCCACTGACACCTCATGGATGACACGCTGGCTCCTGTGTCTCTCAGAGCCTCAACCTCCTTCCCATTGATGGTCACCTTCTGCCCATACTTCTTAGTGTTAGAGGGCAGTAAGGTTTCCTGGACCATCTCTCTGTCTACTAGCGAGACAAGGGTCATAACTGCTGGCTCCCCCCAGTCACTAGAAACCAAATCCCCACCCAAAGCTACACTAGCTAACGCTGGGGCAGGAGCACCAGTGGGTGCTAGCTTCTTCTTGTGACATTTTGGAGCAATGTGGCCCACCTCATTGCAGTGATAGCAGGTAGGGGGACCTTGGTTACCTCTTCTGTCTCTATTGTCCTGCCTGCCCTTAGGGGGCCATGGCTGTCCAGGTTTGGGATTCCTTTCCCTGGGTACTATTTTGGGGCCCTTGTGAGAACTCCTTTTGGTTACCCTTGTCCCCCCACTCTTCTGCTGGGGACCCTGCCCACCTTTGGCTCTGGTACCCACAATTCCTCTGTGGACCCTAGTACTGGTCCAGCGGTCCGCCTCCTTAGCAAGCTCAATGGGGTCTGTCATCTTGCTGTCTAAAAGATGCTGGCGCAGCTCTGGAACACAAAGACTACTCAAGTGCTCCCAACTGATTAAATGCAACAACCCCTTAAAATCAGTTACTTTACTGCCCTTCATCCAACCTTCCAGTGCACGTGAGTACTGATTGACACATTCCATCCAAGTCTCAGACTCTCTCTTCTTGGAGTTTCTAAACTACAGTCTATACTGCTCTGGAGTAAGGCCATACCTGAGACATAAGGCCTCCTTCATATTCGGGTAGGTCATGGTACCTGCCATCTCTAAGGGCTCTAGAGCACTCCTCCCAGAAGCCTCAAAATGTTTCCACAGGCCCGCCCCCCAATACTGATCAGGCACACCATTCATCTTCAATGCAATTTCATACGAAGTGAACCAGGCATAAATATCCTCACTCCTATGGTAATTCTGTACCAGGTCTTTGGGAATATATACTTTCCCCCATGCACTGGCTGCGCGCTGGCACCATTTGAACTGGCATACACCTCCTTGGCTTTAAGATCCAGTTCTCTCATGCTCAACTCATGAGCCAAAAGCAATTTCTTGTCCTCTAGGGCACGGGCCTCTTTCTTGTCTTCCGCTGCCCTTTCATTCTCCAACTCCAATTGCCTCATTTTCATTTTCATGACTTCCAAGTGATATTCTCTCACTCTCTGATTGTTTTGTAACTCTTCTGGGGTGAGGCCCCTGCTGGAATGGTTGCTGCCAGCTCCTGAGTCTATCTGCCCACTAGCAGATCTGTGACTTGAAAACCATTCTCTCCATTCACATCATCATTTCCCTCTTGTGCCTCCCAATGTGCCTTCAAGATTCTCTGCAGCTCCTCCTTTCTGTAGGCGCTCTTTATGGGGCACTCAAACTCAAGGCAGAATTTCCTAAGATGCTCAACTTTGTATGAATACAAATCTCCAATGGCAAACTCCAATTCTACTTCTGCCCCCTCACTGAGTGCCTTTCTTTTCGCAGACATGATGCTTTGAAGGGTTACTCAAAAATAGAATCAAAAATCAAAAACCAGTAGTATGCGGTGGCGTAGTGGTCTGCACTCACTAGTGATGTACACCAATTACTGTGGGTCAAGTTCAAATACAAGTTCAAATCCCACCGCCTGACCACCAATGTTAGAACTGGGGGTCTCTAGTTGGCAGAGGTAGGTACCACTGTCCAAATAGGGACCCTTGATTCTAGTCAGGGCAAGGAGATAACCCTCTGACATAACCCCTGCTCGCCCTCTAGGTAGCTTGGCACAAGCAGTCTAGGCTAACCAGAGGCAATGCGTAAAGTATTTGTACCACCACTCACAGTAACACCGTGAAAACACCACAAACTGACTCCACAACAGTTTAGAAAAATAAAGGTATTTAATCTAAACTACACAAGACCAAAAACGACAAAAATCCAACATACACAGTTCAAGAATATGGTTTCAAAAGAGTTCTTAAGGTTGTAATGTAAGTTCTTGAAGTTGCGATAAAATAATCCACAGATGCGTGAAAAGTTCACAGTTGCATCACGTTTACTCACAGTACCTTTTAGTTGCAACAAAGTTCCAAACGCAGAAGCTGGTGCGGTGGAAAACAAGCGATGCGTTGCTCCTGAGATCCTGGGGAGGCGATGCGACAGCCCCGCTGCAGCAGCAGCAGTGATGTCATTTGAGATGCCATCAGTGATGTCATCAGCGATGTCACTGATCATTTTATGAATGATGTAATATGTAACATCATCACCAGTGGACTGTGGGCGCGAGAGTTACAGTTAGTACAAATAACTATAACGGAGGAATTTCAATGGTTTTGTATGAGTGAAATGTCCAGCTAACTATAACACCCCTGAAACCTATGGTTTTTTCAATGAATTTTTAAGGTTTTTTATAGGATAATTCCTTACTATAACCTGCCTGAAACCTATGTTTTTTTGGTGAAAAAATAAATACAAATATATATATATATATATATATATATATATATATATATATATATATATATATATATATATATATATATATAACCTACTGGCGGTCGCCAGTAGGTATATATAGTTAGGATTTTTTCTCTATGGAACTTTTGAAAATTCTATGTCTTATAACTTTGGCGTTTGTGGACGGAATCGGCTGAAATTTTCAGGAAAATGGCACATTTTGTTTCTGAGCAGCCCCTGAAAATTTGGGGGGGTTTCGTCAAGGGGGGCCAAGAAAAAAGGGGGGTCCCAAAACGCGTTTTTCCCATTCATTTTTCCATAGGGCGTTTGGCCTCACTTTTAGCTCGAACGGCTGAATGGATTTGCACGAAACTTGGCAAATTTGTAGGGACTGTTAGCCCGATGTGCCTTTGCTGGGTCTCAATATATGTGCTCCAGTGGATTTTGAGAAATTAACGTTTTAAAAAACAGATATATCTGTGACAGCGTCCCGGACAGAGCTTTGCGAAGCGAAGATGATTGCCTCTCCGGTGTCTGTCAACATTCTAAACAGTCCGGAGCGGCCGCCATCTTGTTTCTCGGTAGGATCGAGAGACAAGAAGAGGAGAAAAACGAAGGGGGAATGTAATGAAAGGGGGCAAGGTAGACCCTTCTTGACCCCCTAGGAATGATGTTGGGGTTATTAAAGGGTCCCGTGGGGCAAATAAAAAAAATTGATTTTTTGCGGTAGAAGCGCTTTCCGGTTCGCGAACCGGGTAGCGAATCGGGACGCGAAACGGGAATTCGCCATTTTGTGTTTCATTTTAATTAAATTACAAGATGGAGAAATGGGTATAAGGGGGTACGGGAGACGTATCCTGATCCCCTATGTTTTCTGAGGGTGGCTGAGGATGCTCATATATGTTGATACTTGTCTTCCAGCGGCTGCGCGTGAGCGTTTTTTGTTTTTTTTTGCTGCGTGACGTCTGTTAACGTTCGATTCGAAGGAAATCAGGAAGTGTTGACCGCCATTTTGACACTGCGAGTAAATATATTGTTAAAAGTAATTGTTATAAATTAATCCGTATTGATAAACATTGTCTGCTCCATCTTGCTTTTTTTCCAATGCCACACTTTTGTCGTGCACGGCAGCCATTTTAGATGCCTTGACCAGACCCACTCTCTGCACGCCGCCGATCCTCAGCATGGCTCCCCACCCTCGCAAGCATCTCCCCCACGCACTGGTCACCCCCGCTCTCTGTCTTATGCATGGGCCATAAACCTCACCCCATCTGCGCTGCTCTTCCCTGAGAATCACACCCTGTGCCCGCCCGACACCACCCTTTGACCCTATTCACTACCGCACCCTCTGACATTCATCTTCCTTTGTGTCTGATTGTCCAGGCCGGTCCCAGGCTATCACCTAGCCCTTCGGATGTAGTTTATGGCCTCAACTGTAAAGAATCACCCCTCTTCAAAGGAGTTACAGTAGATCAAGGCCCCCACCCGATGAGATCTGTCACACCACATGCGTTCCTACTATCTGATAACCATCCTGTATTGTGATTGGGGAGGGGATTCTCACTGTGAGGGTGTGTGGGACCGAGCCTGAAGCGGAAGATTTCAGGGATGCCTTTTTGTACATCAAAGTCTTCACAATTATGTGTCACATTAAAAATATATAGCACTCCAACAAAGTAGTAGGATTATAACACTTTAATAACTTATAAATATATACATCGCAACAAAAACAGTAAACACCTTAAATTTTTTTTTATTAAAACAGAAGCAACAATGGTCAGTAGCGGTCTGTTGTGCGAATAGTCCCAAGGCAGCACAACGTGCTGAGTTCTGGACGGCACCCAGGTGATGTCACCTGGATGCCGCACTGGTTTTGGTATCCTACAATGCTGCTCCGAAAAACGGCGTGGGGCGCCCCGGGGGGGGGGGGGGGGGGGGGTGGGGGGTGGAGGCGGCGTGAACGGGCCTCCCCAGGTGGAGGTTCGTCTGTTGTAGTGGGGCGCCCCTTTAGCGTTTCACTTGCCATTCAGCGGTTTTCCGCCAGCTTTTGCTGCACTGTGCCTCGTCAGTAGCGGTCTGTTGTGCGAATAGTCCCAAGGCAGCACAACGTGCTGAGTTCTGGACGGCACCCAGGTGATGTCACCTGGGTACCGCACTGGTTTTGGTATCCTACAATGCTGCTCCGAAAAACGGCGTGGGGCACCCCGGAGGGGGAGGCGGCGTGAACGGGCCTCCCCAGGTGGAGGCTCATCTGTTGTAGTGGGGCGCCCCTTTAGCATTTCAGTTGCCATTCCGCCCGCTTTTGCTACACTGTGCCTCATCCGCCATTCAGCTGTTTACCGCCCGCTCTTACTGCTACAGCGTCTCGCTCACCATGTAGTTGAGTTGCTCCCACTCTTGCGGTGCAGCGATAGGCGGCTGCCACAGGACTCTTAAAATGGCGGCCGGCTCTTCGGATTTGGGCCTGGTCCACTAAAATGGCCCTGGGACACCTTGGAACTCGGACGATTGTCTGCTAGGGCTTGGGCTCCATTCTCGAAAGCGTCCCCTCAGCCTTGAAGATTCTACAAAAGTCTTGGGGGCCCCCGACTCCCGCAGGCTTCCGGTGGGGAGCGGCTGCCATGATTGCTTGCGGAATGGCCACGACGGAGCTATGAGATGGTGGTGCTCTCATGCTGACGCCAGCTTCAGTCTGAAACATCCAGAAACACTGTAGACTATCAATTCGATGAGTTCCGGTGGAGCCCCAACGTGACCCGGTAGGGAAGAACTTGCCCTCCCCTTTTTTGAGTGATGGTTCTTGTTACCTGTCCCCTCTGTTGTCATCTAACGGAACCTTTTTTGATTGCCGAGTGAGAAAAAAAAAGGTGGGTCTTTCATCGTTTGGGAAAAAAAAATGTTTTAATCCAATGAAAAGTGTTATTTTTAGGTCATATGATCAAGCCTTCCATCATTAGGAAACCAAAAGTAAAATGAACCAATGAAAAGTTTTATAAACAAGTCACATGACCTGTTATGCGGCTTTGGGTTATAAAAAGCATACAAAACCCGTTGGCCCATGCGGCGGAAACAGTAGCGGACCGATGTGCGAATAGGCCGAAGGCAGCACAACGCGCCGAGATCCGGATGGCACCAAGGTGGTGTCCAGCAAGTTGCACTGGTGTGGCCATCCTACAATGCTGCGCCGAAAGACGGCGTGGGGTGCCCCGAGGGAGGCGGCGCGAACGGCCTTCTTCCGCCTCCCCAGGTGGAGGCACCTCATGTGCAGTGCGGCGCCCCTTATCGTTTCACTTGCCGTCCTGCCGAGTTGCGCCCGCACTTGCTGCTACAGTAGGCCGAAGGCAGCACAACTCGCCGAGATCCGGATGGCACCGAGGTGGTGTCCAGCAAGTTGCCGCACTGGTGTGGCCATCCTACAATGCTGCGCCGAAAGACGGCGTGTCCAGCTGAGTTTCTCCCACTCTTGCGGTACAGTGACTCGAACGCGCCGAGATCCGGATGGCACCGAGGTGGTGTCCAGCAAGTTGCCGCACTGGTGTGGCCATCCTACAATGTTGCGCCGAAAGACGGCATGTCCAGCTGAGTTTCTCCCACTCTTGCGGTACAGTGACTCGAAGGCGCTGAGATCCGGATGGCACCGAGGTGGTGTGTAGCAAGTTTCACTGGTGTGGCCATCCTACAATGCTGCGCCGAAAGACGGTGTGTCCAGCTGAGTTGCGGTCACTCTTGCTGCTACAGTACGCCGAAGGCAGCACAACGCGCCGAGATCCGCATGGCACCGAGGTGGTGTCCAGCAAGTTGCCGCACTGGTGTGGCCATCCTACAATGCTGCGCCGAAAGACGGCGTGGGGTGCCTGGGGGGGGAGAGGCGGCGTAAACGGACCTCTTCCGCCTCTCCAGGTGAAGGCATCTCATCTGCAGTTTAATTTGGTGGATAATCCCTGACCTGCCAGTACATCCACCATTGAAGTGGCAGTGACACAATCAGAGGCAAGGGAAACTGTTCTAAATCTTCAGAAGAACTTTGGACTAATGAAAATGACATGTTTAACTTGCGGCAAATTAATTTCATGTGGAGAGAGGAGTGTTATTCTAATAAATAGAGCTTATGAATATCATCATAGTCGCTGGTTGGTGGAGACATTTTGACTATATCCTGGACCTGTCCGGCCTTGCCCAAAATGGCGCCTGTATAAATGGGACTCGTAACTCCTTGTTGTGTACTGGTTGCCCAACCTTGATATCACAAGATACGTATGCAGTTTTGAAGCACATGGCAGGCGGGGATGAGTACTGATTGAACATTTGGACATCCCTATTGATATTAAGTTCTGATGTGTAATTGATTACTGTACTATTGAAAGTTCGATTTAACGTCACCCATGGTACTTGCCCGCAAATGTATATCTAGATAATTTTATTGTAACTGGCCCTGTCGTACTTTAATCATAACCGCAAATGTTAGACACCTTAGTTCTTGCAACCAAATGGGTTGCCCGTTACGTTGTTCTACAGTGTAAATGTCCCCTCATCATATACGATTCCAGTTTGCTCCGTGGCCGGCCCACGTGGTTATAGGCCCGTATTTGTATACTGACATTTTCACAATAAAGGTTTTTAAAACAAAACATGGTAGTAGTACTTACATTGGAAAAGTTTTGAATAATAGCCACTGTTTTCGAATCAGTAAAAGGCAAGTGAAATAAAGCAGTCCAATTACATGACGGTTAAAAGGTATAATACGCAGGAACGCAGTAAAGATAAATGGTCAAGGGCTGTTGTGTTTTCTACTCCTGCAACATAAAGTGATCGATAAGAATCTGATATTCAGGCCTATCGGCGACTAAAACAGCAGGCCAAGCCTCTTTTGCTCAACGGCTCCCTCATGGGACGAAGAAACGCCCTTTTTCTCGAAATAGGAATATTTTACTTGCAGGACAGTTGTAAATTTCCCGGGAAAATACATTAGCCTGGAACATTATAACATATATGTTTAAGAAAAAAAAATGTTCGAAAGCAATGAAAAGCGTTATTATGACCAAGCCTTTCATCATTAGAATAACAAAAGTAAAATGAACCAATGAAAAGTTTTATTAACAAGCCACATGACCTGTTATGCTAATGTTACGTGCTGCGCGCCGCGCTCTGGATCGCTTCCGGGAAGCTGCGCCTTGCGCACCGGAGTACTTCCGGGTGCGCTAACGCGGTGCGTCATGTGACGCATTATGCGACAACGCAGGTCCAGAATATAGTCAAAATGTCTCCACCAACCAGCGGTCGGAACACAACCCCTTTCAGTAGTCCAAAAAGTTCTGTTAAATGATACCAGAAGGGACAGGCTACAAGAACCTTCAGTCAAAGAGGGGAGGGCAAGTTCTTCTCTACCTGTTCACGTTGGGGCTCCACCGGAACTTATAGAATTTGGGCGGGGTGGGTGGCGGAGCCGAGCTGTCTTGCAGTCATCATGGCGTCGAGCTCAGTTCATCTCACTAGTTTCGTATTTCTCATGAGGGGTTGTTCCTAATGTTTCTATTTTAGCGAGGTCAAAAAGAGATCCCATTAGTGGCCTACCGATTTTGCTCGATTCCTTTTGTTTTTTAAAATGATTTTTCACTATCTGCAAAGACTAAACAGAGTATTGCGACTCTGTGCTTGTTTGTTATTAGAGAATGAAGCAAAGAGATCCAATTCTAAAACAGTAAATGCTTGGATAACAATCAATCAAATGGAGAGAGAAGCAGGCACGACGGATTACAATGGGGGAAAAGGCCTGCGTTACCTACCCTTCACTATCTGCAAAGAGAGAATACTCCTAAAAGAAAAAAGGGGGGGGGGCAGCGTTCAAAGCACATCAGCGTGAATAGACACGAAAATGTTTTTATCTACCACGTACTTGACATTTTAAAGCTTTTCACATTTGCTATTAAAAAACCATTGAAATTCACTGAAAAAACCATAGGTTATAGACCATATATAGTTAGGGATTAGCATTTACAAAACCTTATTTTACTCGCACGAAACCATTGAAATTCGCATATATAGTTAGTTGCAATAACTATATATCGCGCACCCGCAATCCACTGCTGATGATGTCACATATTACATCATTCATGACATGGTCAGTGACATCACTGATGACATCACTGATGACATCTCAAATGACATCACTGATGACATCACTGATGACAACATCCAGTGACTGTATGTTTCTGTAAAGTTAAAAAATGTCTTACATATTGAAAAATGACTGGATGTATAAGTATCTGGATGAAGGATTTAGTAGGTGCATGACTGACTGTATGAGTGATTGATTAAATGTGTCTCACTGAGTGCATGGGTTAGTGACTAAACTGTCTTAACTCCATGGCTGCTAAGGCAATTCCCCTCCTGTGCTGGGAAATTGCTTTATTCATTGTTTTATGACGAGCTGGGCTCGTCATCAGTGTATGAGGAGGCTACACCATGACGAGCCCAGCTCGTCATGAGTGTGGAAGGGGTTAATTTGTGCATCATTATGTCTGTTGTTCTGTAAACTGCTGCATGTGTTGATCAGTAGCTATATGAGTAACTATATGGGTTATTGATTGGTTGCCCAAGTATTTGTATGGGAGACTGAGTGTGTGTGTGGGTGGCTGGGAGGTGTATGACTCTGTGCATAGATGTGTGAGCAGTTGATTCACTAGATGTATGGGTTCAAAGGTGCAGGTGAAAATAGCTGTATGGACAGTTGACTGTGTGCATGAGTGTATTGGTGAGTGAATGGATATCTCAGTGCTACATGTCAAAGTAAGTACATATGTAAAACACAGTACATGTGAGAGTTGACATATATAAATAACTGTGCATAAGAGCCAGTGAATGTGTGAGTGGCTGTATGGATCATCTTAAACTTGTATCAGGGATTGTATAAGAGAGTAAATATGTGTTAGTATATGTTTGAATAAGTAAGGTGTGTATAACTGTATAGTTGAGGAAATGGAGGTGTGATTGATTCTTTGCATGACTGACTAGGTGTGTGAGTAACTCCATGGATGAGTGACAGTCTGTGAGTGTCTGTTTACACTGATTGTATCTAACGTTATATTAGAGTCTGAAGAGGTTCATCGTATTATCACATGAATGATGTTATCAGTGATGTGATAAGTAATGTCAAATGAGATGTCATCAGTGATGTCATTTGAGATGTCTTCAGTGATGTCATCAGTGACGTCATTTGAGATGTCATCAGTGATGTCATCAGTGATGTCACTGACCATGTCATGAATGATGTAATATGTGACATCCTCAGCAGTGGATTGCGGGTGCGCGATATATAGTTATTGCAACTAACTATATATGCGAATTTCAATGGTTTTGTGCGAGTAAAATAAGGTTTTGTAAATGCTAATCACTAACTATATATGGTCTATAACCTATGTTTGTTTCAGTGAATATATATATATACATACACATATATATATATTCTTACCCAATTTGTAATGAATTTGTGTGAAAGAAGTGTGGTGGCCCAGGGTAACTTTGTGTGTGCTAGTGGGTTAAATCAGACTTCCTAAGATGGCTGACTTTTATAATGGCTGCCATTGTTTTTGATACTGTTTCAGATCTCTGACATTCAACTCTATGGAGACTGAGTGACATTTTGAAAGATATAGTAATTTAGTGTAGAAAACCTAATAGCGATGGGAAATTGTGGGCAGCAAGTTCCATATAAAAAATAGAATAATATTTTACAGTTGCAAAAATAGTTATTCCTCTGTTGTCACTATTATCTTAAATATAGATATCAATATGACGCCAAAGTGGAGATGCAGGATATAAGGATAGAGACAGCATGACTGGTTATGTTTGAGATATGGCATACCAGTATTTCTTTCATTTTAAAGACTACTATCAACAGCCCATGATGACCACAAATGATGAAGGTGGAAGAGAAGGGTCAACACGTCTATACCAAGTATATCTTGGTGTGATCTTGTTTAAAGGTCACACCAAGAAATTGTCTGAGGGAAAGGGTACAATGAACTGCGTCTTACAGCAGTTCTGTATTTTATATTTCCACTGCTGGGGGAACATACTGCCTCTCCCAGAAGGAAATATTACCTCAATGCAATAGGAGCAGGAGTGTCAAAATGTAATTTTCCATTGGAAGGCAAATATCCTTGCATCTGGTCTGCACACACCATTCATTTTCAAGTGGTAACTGATTCAAGAACTGTGAATGAGTGCAGAAGAATTCAGTGCTGGACAATATTGTGAGAAAGAACACAAAGCAAACATAAAGGAGCAAATAGAAAGAAGAGTGCGTGACCAACAATAACCAACCCAATAAACAGCTGAATGTTATTGCGAGTGTATAAAAAACATCCTGTAAGCAAAAATATTATTTTTGTATTGCTCCGTTGCTTGTTAACAACATAGTGCTATAAAATCAGAGGAAAGGGAAAAAAACGTATTGATGCCAGAATCTTGGCAAAACAACTTAACAAGGATCCGGAATGTGCCATAGAACATAAAAACATATAAAAATGTAGGCCCCATAAATTCTCAAGTCAGTAGGCTAAACCATAAATTACCCAACTGTGTTTGTGTAAGAGGTCATTCGGAAAAAAAGTTGTCCTTGTCTTTCACTTTATGAACTATATAGATATTTTTTTTTCACTTTCATTCCATTATAGTTCTAAATTTAGAAAAGGACCAGACACACTCACAATTATACAAATTCGTTTTTTGTTTATTTTCTTAAGTCTTTAGTCGCCCTGACACAAAACAAAATGAGTACCAATGTGTTTTGTAGCAAAATCAACAGATTTTAGCGCCACCTCACCCCTTTTGTAAGGTAAAAAAAATCATTATAATTTTCATAAATGTACGACACCACATTCTTTATGGGGGACTAACGTTGACTGCTTCTGTAGATTGCTGTCTTTAGAAATATGGACAGTGTTGTTCATCCTCCAGGAACAACTGAGCCAAGAGGGCAAGCCTAACAGGCAGTGTGGCATCTCCCCTGGCCATCCCTAAGGTTTGAGAAGACATGCTTGTGACAGTTGAACAATACATTTTAAGATCACTCTTCGCATATCCATGCAAAGCCAGTGGCTTGCAGATCACTATCCTGACACAAACACAGATATTACGGTAAACCGGGACAGGGAGATGTGCCAACTTGGCCAGTGCATGTGCAATCTGACAGGTTATAACTTTGCAATGATATGGGGGAATATGACACTGGGACAGTGGAGATTGGTATTAGAACAGTAAGACTCCCAGGGCCTCATTTATAAGTCCAGTGCTCTGCCGGTGCGTCACTATTTTTGAGGCACCGGCGGTGCAGTGTGGCTGTCCATATTTATAAGGCCACGTAAAGTCACCCTGCGTGACCTTTTATGGCCTTGTAAACATGAGCCCCTTTTATGCATTACTCTGTGTGAAAGGGCTGTTCCATTGGTGTTGCTGTGGGTGTTCCCACACAACATCCATGGAACGTGAAACATTCCCAGATTTACAAAGTGTCGTAAACCTGGGAATGCGTCAGAATCCTACACCACCGAGGGGAGGCGTAGGAAGGGCGCAACGAGGAGAAATACTTTTATTTCTCCTCGTTTTTTGTTTTTTCAATGTGTGCTGCATTTTACAGCACACATAGAAGGAGCAAAACGCCATTAATGATTGTTTTTGTGCAGGAAGGCATATCTGTGTCGATGCATGGCGGCTGTTTGTGTGCTGGTGCAGGGGGGAGAAGGACAGGAATGTGCCTTATCATGTAGATACCGCACATTCCTGTCCTTTTATTTTGACACATGGCAGCGCAGCAGGAAGGCTTGCTGTGCTGCCATGTGTCAAAATATAGTAAATGCGTCCCCCAGTGAGGGAGTCGAAACACAGCACTGAGACACCACTAACACATGACTGTGACACTGCATGGTAACTGGGGCAGGGATATATTAACACGGGGCTAGGAGGCTGCACTGGGGAATGGAATACACTGATATTGATTTAGAAAGTGACCATTGGGACGGGGTGAGCTTGACATAGTGCATGGAACAGGACTGACTCTAAGCATGGGCAGTGTGGTCAACTGAACCCAGTCCTTCACTTAGCTCGCAACCATGAGGCCCTGACACCAGTGAATTCTAAATTAAATAGTTCATTTTCTCTTTCCATTAGTTGGGCCTCACAAAGCTGGGCCATAGTTGTGAGGCACAAGGAAAAGGAATTCCATCCACCAGGTCTCACAACACTATCCCAGCTCAAGGTGCAGAGTAAGGGCCCCCTTCCCTGGGTTTGCAGCGGTAGACCACGGCTGCAGAGTTCAGGACAGTCGGACTCCTTTTCCTGGCCTCACAGCACTGGATCATGGCTGTGATGCCCAGGAGCTGATACCATCCTCACCTTGGCTTCCTCCTCTGGACTTCAATGTGCGGGTCATAGCTGTGGGGCCCGAACCATGGGCTCCATCCCCTGGGCCTAGTATCAGTAGATCAATGCTGTGAGGCACAGTGAAGGTTAGACCATCTCCCATGAATCGTATTGCAGTAAGCCATGGCTGAAAAACCCAGGAAAACTACCCCAACCACTTGGCCTCACAATACTAGACCATAATTTTGAAGCCAGGTGGCTGAGGGCTCTTCCACTGGGTCTCCCAATACTGTACCACAACTATGTGCATGGGTCCATGTCAGAGGCTTAGCCATCAGAAGTGGAGCAGGTGCTGCAAAGTCTAGAATAGGCCATCCTTCCCTGGGCCCCACAGCCATGGTCAAGCACAGTGAAGACCAGAGAATGTTGCACAGTCCCATGGGCATCCCTCCCAATTGCTGCGCAACAAAGGTTAAACCTGCCCATTTCAGTGCTCGCCTCCACATCCCGCGGTGAAATGAGAAGTCATGCAATTTGTAGATCCTTAGCATTGTATGCAGTGCTCTCAATCAGGCTAAAGTCATTTTTCCCAACGCCGGCTCTCTTAGCGCTGCTCAGCATGCTGCTGAGTGCTCAGGCAGAGTCTGGGTAGAGAGATCTTATCCACGCCCCTCAGCCTCCTGGGTAGGCCTCACTCTACTACAGGAAGTTCTACCGGAGACAGAGTGTCTGCGCCCAGTTCCTGCATGGGATCCGTTTCAGCGGTCATAGCAGCAAGTTGGGCAGCTGAGATGTCTGCTGAACTAGCTGCAACCCGTGGGGCATTGTGTGGGCTGCTGAGATTCTCTATCTGACTCTCTGAGGCAGTTTGGATCTTGAACTGCATACTGAACAGCAGCCTTGAACCATCACTAGCAGAGCAGCTTCTGTCCTCGTGTCTCTGCAGCTTGTCTTTAGGACAGACACCATCCAGTGCGTGCTTTTTCTTCGTAAGAGCATCACTTTGTAGTGTGATGGAGAGATCTGTCCATTCAGCTGTTGGACCAGAGAAAGTACAGTGCAGCTCGGAGCCTTTTGATTGAGGACCCCTCTCCCTTTTCTCTGCTAGCGCTCTACTACGAGACATTCAGCTTAGAGAGGGAGAGATAAGTAAATTGTTTAAAACATTTTGCATAGTTTTTGGAATGTCTTAGATTACGTGTTTTTGTTTGCTGTGTTCATCATTTATTCGGATTCAGTGTAAATTACAGCCAGCACAGTTCTCTTCACCATGCCTCTATGTGTCTCACTTCTATGCACTGGGTACTTTACCAAATCCATGCCAGTGCGGCCCTCGGGGGAAGTGAAGGTCGCAGACTAGTCTTCCCCCGGGGTATTCGCGCAATAGCGGAAGGACAAGGTGGGGGGCGAGGCTAGAGGGTTGAAAGGAAGGGGTGGGATTGGGAGGCCATATAAGGTGTCAGGAGAGGAAGATCCGGCCTCTTCCTGACACCTGAGCACCACCAGAAGGTTTTAGAAAGTTTGTTAGGAAAGTGGTAGTTTGGGGGTGACTTGGGGAAAGGAGGCCGATTTGTCGACCCGCGGGGGGGGTCGGGTGGGTTAGCAACGTGTTGTGGTAGGGCAAGGGAGATCGTTTCCTTTTGCGATGCCCCCAGGGAGGTTTGCGGCGCAGTGGCTGGTTTTTGCCACGAGGTGCGTGTGAGTCGGAGTAGGACGAGGGGAGAGGTCACGGAGGACGTGTGCCGGAGGCGCAGACCTAGGCCTGGATGGGGTTTTTGTGAGGAAAAGTTGTGCACGTACGAGGGATGGCCCGGTGCTGCAACGGTGGTGTCTTTGCGTGGAGGAGCCGCCATTGGACTCGTCGGATGTGGCAGGTATGGGGGGCATCCTGTGCTGGGGGCGGGCGGTGGAGTCTCACTGCGCGCGCGCCTTCGGCCTCGGGGATGGGGGATGGGGATGGAGCCTGCGTGCGCGTCTGCGGGGGAGCATCGTAGTGGTGGTGGGGGAGGAGGTTTCTCTCCCACTTTCTGGCTTGGGGCTGGGGCCCATGTCGGGGTTCCTAAAGAGGGGGGCGTTTTTGCCCAATATTAAGTTTTGGGATTGAATTTTGATGGCAGCTGTTTCTCGTTTTTTCAGTGGCACCCCATCCCTTACTCCAGGCAAGGGCACCTCAATTGTGTAGCTGACTTTTTTATGTGTGGTCAGGTAGTGGGCATCTTTTAACAACAATGCTCGGGCCGGTACTGGTTCCATCAGGCGACTATCCTTTTCTAGCAGTGAGGTGGAGGTATGGGCCCATCCATTATTGGAACCTGCGCCAGTTAGTTGGTCAGGGTGCACTGGAGATAGCTGGGGGTTCACGGCATGGGTGGGATGTGGGGGGTCGGGCGTCGGGTCTCCTGCCGGAGTTTGGAGGTGGCGCGGTGAAAGATATAGGGGACAGGGGTGAGGGACTGCCAGCACGGCACAAGGCCCGGTGGTTCTTGGGCCCACCTGGTTGTGATGACCGGGTGGGGGGGCGAACCAAGGCTGGTGGTCGAGCCCGGCAGTAGGTGCGATGCCAGCAGGGCACACAACTGCCTCCAAAAGTCTGGCGGAAGCAGTAGGGGGGTCCGCGGCGGCCTGCTCTCCATCGCGAAGTGACCAAAACAGCTTTCTTACTCGGACAATGTCACGAATAATGTTACGAATAGGACGCACAAGTGATGGCATGGATGTTGAAGGGAACGTTGGGGTCGGCTGGCGTGGTTGTGCAGGGAGCAGTGGGGCTCTGGGACGGTGAGTGAGGGAGATGGCGTGTGGAATGGTAGTTGTATGAGAAGGGCTGGGGCGGAGTGGGTTTGCTGCGGGGGGAAGGGGGGCGCATGGTAACTGGACTGTTTCCTTATTGTTGCAGGGGTCAAGTGCGGCCACGGAATGACCTACGGTTATGGCCACAGTGGGCACGGCAGCTATGAACAAGCGGAAGGTGTACTGGTTTAACCCTCAGGTACGCGATTACAGTTGCGGCTTGGGGAAGCAGAAAGCTTTTGGGGGTCGGGGGGGGTCCTTTCCTGGCTAACTGGGGTCATGGGGTCGTGGCGATAGAGGTTTCCTGGGATGCAGCCAGATTTTGGTTGTGCGTTGTAGGTGGCGACATGCTTCACATCGTGGCTCATAGGATGCGCGGGGGAGCTTGTCGGATGGGCTAGCCTCACCAGGGTGGTGGCCGGTTGTGATGGGTTATAACAGATGGTTAAAGATCTTAGTTTCCAGGATTTGTTGCACTGCAAGTTCCTGGGGGCAGGGGGTCATGTGAACCGGGTGCAGGTGGCAGGTACAGTCTATGACAGCGGGTATGAGGGCGCTGCGCAAGGGGTGAAAGAAATGAGGTGTCGGGCGATGGATGCATAGGCATGAGCGGGGTATTTTGGCAGATTCGTAGGGGGTGGTGGGTTTTTGGCGGAGGAACGAGGAGATTCTGAAAGTGAGGCATGTGTGCCGGGAAGCAGGTGATGGCTCTAGGTGGACATTTTCTGGATAAGTGAGCATGATAGAGGTATAGAGCTGCAGTGTTATACTGTCTACGTCGTTTTCCTTCAGAAGGGGAGAGGCTTTTTCTCCTGGTTTTATTGACCTTGTGCGTTGGCAGGCTGTGTTGTGGCAGGGTTCTCGTGCAGAGGCGTATGGCTCTCGGGGTTCTGGGGAGGGGGGGTGTGGGGAGCTGCTGTCTCAGGGTGCCAGGTTTACAGTATGGTGTCTGTGGCGATGAAGGTACTGGGGGCATGGGTTTTTTGCAGAGGTGTTTAGGACGACTGCCGTACGAGGGCTGGGGACCACGATGCATGTCTTTCAGGACTAATTTTCCTTTTCTACCGTAGGATCTGGAAGTTGAGCGGGAGCCAGGGCAGTCGCCTGGATGGGGTGGCTTTTCTCACGGCATTTGGACGGTACAGGAGGCACCTGCGGGTGTGCAGACGTCCCTGGAGCAGGGACCGCAATCGTGGGCTGTGAGATGATGGGGAACCAGTCGAATGAAATTGTGGAGGGGATGTTTGTGCCAGTACGATTGCCGTTGGGTCACAGGAGGTATGAGGTTGCCCTGATTTGAGGATACTTGAAGGGGAGAAGTTTACTGGGATATGTCAGGTCTGGCATTATCCTGGGAATGCTTGGCAGGGGATGTGTTTCTAGTGACTGGAGCAGGGGGTATCCTGGTCAAGCGCATGGTTGGTGCTTGGGGGAAGACGGTTTGGGGGATTGAGGATTTGGAGGTCCAGGCCATGGCGCTCTGGTGATGGGACTGTTTGGGGGAGATTGAAGGTGGGGGCCTCTTTTTCAAGGGGAGGCACCTGTCCAGGTCCAAGAATGGTCAGGGATTGTTACTCACTTACACTGGGACGTAGGTGCAGATGGTGGATGGTCGTCCACGGGGGGCACCTCGCATGGCCGGAGTTTGGCCCGAGAACGTTCTGTGTACGGCATGCAGGCTCGTGTGGTGAATAGTTGTTCACTGCGTGTAGTGTGATCCACTGTAAAATATCTAACACTCAAGGATGTAAGAGACAAGGTGGGGATGACCATGCAGGAGTTTTGATTCTTATCAAAGACCAGAAGTTGTTCACATTGAGATCATATGATCATCTGAAGATAACATCACGCTCTAGAATGCTTCTTTGTCATCAGGAACTTCTGAGGTTAAACATTCCTTAAGGATGCGGTGCAATCACATATAGAAGGGGAACAAACTTACATGCTACACAGCGTTGGGGGGGCAACTTTTTATGGACCAGGAGCGGTCTACACATCTTATTGTTTATCAAGGGCTGCAAAGGACGGATGTACAAGGGGTGGATGGTTGTTCACCTCGAAAATGTGGGGGGGGGCACCTTGGGTGACCAATAGATTGGTCCGGGATGGTTGCTTGTTTTGCTGAGCACAAGTACAATTGGTGGACGGTCGTTTGCCGCGAGGGAGGGCAATTATCCAACGCACGAAGGTATAAGAGATGAAGTGAGGATGTACATGCAGGAGTTTGATGCTTACTAAGACCAAAGTTTGTTCACATTGGAATCATATGATCATCTGCAGATCACGTCATGCTAGAGAATGCTTCTTGGTCATCAAGAACTTCTAAGGTTAATCATTCATTACAAATGTGATGCCATTACATATGGAAGGGGAACAAAACTAACACGGCATTGGGGGGCACCTTTCTGGACCAGGAGTGGTCACAAAACGTCATTGTTTATCGAGGGATGCAAAGGACGGATGTACAAGGGGTGGATGGTCGTTCCCCTTGGAGAGGGGGACACCTTGGGTGACCAATAGATTGGTCCGGAAAGGTTGCTTGTTTTGCTGGGCACAGGTACAAGTGGTGGACGGTCGTTCGCCGCGAGGGGGGCAATTGTCTCTGAGTCGAGGATTGGGCCCGACAAAAGTTTGCATGCACATGGAACACAGGACCAGGTGGTGACTGGGTTGTTCACGGCGAAAGGGGTGTCTGTCTCCGGACAGGGTTTGGCTCTGCAAGATTACCGGTTTCACGAGATGCAGGCCAGGTGGTGGATGGCCGTTATCCGTTTTTTTGGTTAAATGATTGGGCCCGGACATGTTGCTAGTTTATACGGGCATTGGTTCAGGTGGTGGATGGTCGTTCACTGCTTTTGGGGGCGCCGGTTACAGCAGGGAGTGGCCCCATGGGATGTTATTTGCGTACCCGGCATGCAGGTACAGATGGGGTGATGGACTATCACTGTGCTGAGAGCATCTTTTCTTGGTGGGATTTTTGTCCCCGGGACGTTCCTGACTTGCAGGGGACGTGTGTTTAGGTGGATTGTCGTTCACCAGGTGCTGCAGAGGGGTGCAGCCTTTAGGCGCACATGACTGAAGTGCACATGGGCCCGCTTTGGATGGGCACCTTTCGCGATTCCAGTTTGTACCAAGAATGGTACTTTGCTGCAGGACACAGGGTGAGGTGGTGGATGGTCGTCCACTAGGAGGCCGCAGGGTTGGCTGGCAGGAGGCGAAAGGTGCGCAGGACAGTGGGGGAGCAGGTAACCGCCCTACGGGAGTTCCCTGGTTGGTGGTACTTTGGAGTGGTGGAGAGTCACATACGGGCGGATCCACCCCTCGGGTGGGGGAGCGGTACACAGGTGACTGATAGCGGGGCACTGGAGGCAATGAACAATGAAGGCAAAGTCAACAGAGGATGCTTGGAGGGCAAATGAAGGTGAGAATGGGGAAAGGAAGGAGGTTATCGAGTGAATGGGGATGAGGCAAACAGGTGAGATGGTTTTGAGAAGGCAGAATGGAGAATGGCTGGATATGGGGATGGGAACGTATATTTCTTGCATTGATGTACTGTTAATAAGTCTAAATGATTGCAACTTTGTCCTACTAAAATGTCCTTTTACGCTTCAAGTAACAGCGTGGAGTGTAGTTATTGCACGATGCGTCCCCCGGGGGAAGTGAAGGTCGCAGACCAGTCTTCCCCCAGGGTATTCGTGCCATAGCGGAAAGACAAGGTGGGGGCGGGGCAAGAGGGGTTAAAGAAAGGGTTGGGATTGGGAGACCATATAAGGTGTCAGGAGAGGAAGATCCGGCCTCTTCCTGACACCTGAGCACCACCGAGAGGTTTTAGAAAGTTTGTCCACCCACCCACCCTACAGGTTTTCAGCGAAGTACTAGGGGTGGTTTTAGGTCTGGGGTGCCAGTTTAGGGCAGGTTGCGGAGCTGAGGCGTTACGGTACTTTGGAGGGGTGGGGAATCACATATGGGCGGATCCACCCCTCGGTGGGGGGAGAACGGTACACAGGTGACTGATAGTGGGGCGCTGGAGGCAATAAGCAATGAAGGCAAAGTCAACAGAGGATGCTTGGAGGGCAAGAGAAGGTGAGAATGGAGAAAGGAAGGAAGTTATCGAGTGAATGGGGAAGAGTCAAACAGGTGAGATGGTTTTGAGAAGGCAGAATGGAGAATGCCAGGGTATGGGGATGGGAACATATATTTCCTGCATTGATGTACTGTTAATAAGTCTAAATATTTGCAACCTTGTCCTAATAAAATGGCCTTTTACGCTTCAAGTAACAGCGTGGAGTGTAGTTATTGCGCGATCCCCGAGGCTTAGGAACCCCAAAATGTAATCGATACACTTCAGACAAAATTGTTAAGGTGAAACAATGAGATGCAATGCTGCACACACCTTCTTGAAGCAGGCCTAAAATTTACACCTTTTTAATTGCCTGTCCATAATCAAACGCCATCAGATCACTTGAAACTAACCTTGCAGACACCCGGCCAGGAAGACGTGTTTCAGACGGTTTGAGTCGTGTTGGCTGCTGATTATGTAAAACCAATAAAACGTGATCACTCCATTTCAGCTTCAAGAAACTATTTTGTGCAGGAGCCAGCTTATTCCCTTCGGCAATGGTGGGAAAAGTGTGTTAACAGGGAGAGACACAAACGTGTTCAGTAATTCTAGCTACATTTTGCGAAGGTTCCACTTATTTTCTGTTTCCGTTTTTTTAAGACATTTTATAAGGAGCTTACTCTTTTCAGAGAAGGCTCAACAGAAGTTAAGATCAGTTGATGTATTCTGTGCTCATATCTTCCAAGTGACTCCATGCTAAGTGAGACACAGTCAGCAAGAACAGTGTTTATATAGTCTACAACACATTGCATTCTGGGACTCGTAGTTGCACTTTGCCAACTGTAAGTATGGTCTGAAAGCCCCTGTATACAAACCACTAAAGCTAAACATCCAGAACTGTCTAAGGTTGTCTCTCATGCCATGGAGCACTTTTCATGTGTATGCGTAGCCTGTGGGAGTTTACACTTTGCTGACTGAGCCCCAGAGTGCAATCCCTTGCAAACAAAAAGATAACAATGCCTTTGACCTCTGACCTTAGTAAGAGCGCCAGCACCACTCTAGAAGCTGCTGTAGAAGTAGACTCCATCACAGAACAGACTTCACAACGGAACTTGTACAGCTCATTAAAAAAACACGATGTGTGGATCTGTACTATTCCTTTGTCTATCATGTCTTCCTAACGACTACTAGCTGCATATGTTGAACTGCATTAAAACACCATTCACACAAGGAATGTGGAACACAAGAGTAATGTGCTTGTGAATACCGAGGGAGCAGAGGTGGGTTTCTCTCAGAAGGATAAAAACCTTATTTTGACTTGAGAGGTGATTGAGGGTGTAACTGAGAGGAATGGTGATATACAGTTTTTGAGGAGGAACATGAGGTACCTAAGGGTGCAAAATAAGATAGCAAACATGTAGTGTAGAAAAGAACCTGAGAGAAAGCAGGTCACCTGTGTGGGGATAGTGGAGAGGGATACCAGTGTGGGATGGGAATTTCCTTAGAGAGAGGGTGAAAGGCTGGCTTTATGTGAAGGAATGGAGTAAAGGGAGCACGTGAGGGGATTTGGAATACCCAGCGAATGGAAGAGAGGTTACTTGAAATGGAATGGAATGCAGGGTTCCTGAGTTAGAATGAAAATGGGAGAATCTGGTTAGGCATGAGAGAAAGTACGTTTGGAAGATGAAGATGAAGGGGAAAGCTTATCTAAAGGATGTGGAAGAGAGACTACATAGGATTCCTTGGAGTCAGAAAGACATGTTTTAAAATTAAATATTAGCATTGGGAGAGCTCTCAGCATTGCAAAATGTGATTATTTGTGTGATTATTTATGTAATTAACTGTAAAAGTAGATCTAATTGCTTTGCTCAGCTCGTGATAAAGTGCCACTCAAAATGCACACTTTTAACATCCGAAAGACTAAAAGTGAAGAAAAATACAGGCTCCTCAGGAGAATCAAATGGGGCAGATGACCAACAATTAATTTGACTTATGGAAATCCACGTGGTCTGGCTGGCAGATCGGCCTAAATAAGTGGGCCATCATCAGCGAATGGGAAAAACTTGCAATTGAACCGCGCACTTTGCTCTGAGGAAACAGCACTCACAGTATAATAAGCAAATCAACACACACCTCAGGCCAAGTTCCAGCGATCAAGCAATGCACAAAGCAATTACAAATAAAACAAAGGGGGTACAAAAAATTGGGAACAGAAGCCGCTAAAAGCAGCTAAAATCATCATCTTTGAGCTGCTGGCACCATGCAAGTCCCAAGAATTCTGGCAATATTTAAGGAACTTAATTCATGGGCCCTCCAGCAGAGAGAACTCGGTCGCAGCGGATACCTGGGTAGCTCATGTGAAGTTTCTGTACACCTTCGACCAGAAAGTCATGGGATTATCCCACCAAGGAAGGTGGCCTCTTCAGAGCGGATTCCCCCGGGCCAGAGATGGATTCAACTCTTCCAAGTAAGACAGTAGTTCGTACCACTCTAAAAAAGATTTGAAAAATGGAGCTAGCGGCCCTAATGGGCTGTCATGACCCCTTTTTAGGGAGGACACAGATTTTTGGTCCTCTTATCGTTCATTGCTATATGCAGAATGCAGACTTTTGGAGGACGTCCCAGACTCCTGGAGGGTCTCACTGTTGCATCCAATCTTCAAAAAAGGATCAAATACCGACCCCAAGAACTACTGTATGATTGCCCTGTTGGACATCGAGGGTAAGGCATATGCGAGCACACTCCTGCAGGAATTAGCTGATTGGGGTCACATCGAAGGTCTGCTGCCATTCTATCAGATGGGGTTCAGACCAGGGGGCACAACTGTAGACAACATCACAGACCTGTCATACTAAGCCCAACAAGCGTTAGCCCAGTGCACCCCCTCTGCTCTTCACTTGCTTCATCGACCACTCTGCAGCCTTCAATGGGGTAGTCCACAGCATCCTCTGGCAGAAACTGGCACGATGGAACATCTGCCCGAAATTACTACGAGCTATTTGATCTCTGTACTCTCGAACCTGGGTAAGGGCTAAACTCTCCAGGGAGTTCGCCACTGAGAAAATTGCCACAGATCAGGGGCTAAAAAAGGGATGTGTCCTGGCATCAATTCTTATTAAATGTGTGTACCACCAAACTGGTCCTAGCACTGCATTGAGCCCCTCGAGCTTCTCCCAAAATTAGCCACACAAAGATCAATCTGATGCAGTATATCGATGACCTTGTTCTTTTGGACCACACCAAAATAGGCCTTCAAAAAGCTCTCACCACCTTGTCAGAATATAACACCAAGAATGAGCTGGTAGCAAATGCAAGTAAGTCTAAAATTATGGTTTTTGGCTGCAACCCGAAGAAAAAAATTACTAAGTGGCGGCTGGGCACCCTGATTCTGGACTGTGTACAAATGTATAACTATCTTGGGCCTGGTTCAGCGAGTCCGGCCACCCATGGGCAAAAAGGGAAAATGGTCACACACGCTCTGTGAAAACTATATGCTACCTTAGATAGCCCAACAACTATGACAATTCAATGGGTATTGAGGGCCAAATTACTACCATCACTCAATTACCCGCAACAAGCATTTCCGGGAATGTGCGCACAGGACTTGGAAAAAATACACTGCATAGCAGAGAAGAAGATATTTCACTTACCAGCTTGTACAAGAAACACGTTGATTCACCTTGAATTCGATCTTAACCAACACAAATTTGAAGAGCTGGCCGCTTTGACAAAATACTTGTACTTGACAACAGTGGTGCTTGAGAATTTTATGGAGGCTTCCATCAATTCTATTTTTTTTAGACCTAAGCAATCACTGGTCTGCCAGTCTCACCATAGCCAAAGATCTTCTTCAATTAGCAATCAAGTACTGGGATTCTAACGTAATCAAGTCCGCAACCATTAGAACAACAATAAAAAGGCAATTATGCTCCCGCTCCACCATTTTGGACATGGAATCCTTGGCAGCCAGAGACTTTCATGAAACCGTATGCCTCCCCACCTTATGCAGGCCATGGAGCAGTACATTGTATTTTAGGAGCAAGATTACATCCACTCCCTTTAAAAGAACTTTATCCATCTAGGAAAGCATGGTTAGACATCACAAAGTTTCATCTCTGTTATTATAAAAGGGAGTCCCTGGCACACATTTTGCTATGCTGCCCAGCCTTACGGACAGCCCCTAGAATTCACTTCAGACCTATTCGTCTTCAACTGGGCACCTGCACAGCAAAGGAGACCATCCGTCAACTCTATACCTTGGACATTGTGAAGAACATGGCCAACTTACACCATACGTACACCATTCTCGCACACTTTTGAAAGACAAGTCGGCATAAGCAGAGTCTGACGAACAGCCCTGGTTCTCCACAATATTACAGCTACCCTACCGGAGGTCCGCTCCACCCCTGAAATGTTGATTTTATCATGGGGAGTTTCGAGCTCCAACACTGTCCAGATGTTCTTTTCTTTTTCTTCATACCGCATGCTCATATATCATTCTGGCGGCTGGGTCTTAAATAATATGAGCTTTTTTTTAAACTTTGATTTTTAATAATGTTGTGCACTTCCTTTTTGCTACAAGTTTGTAACGTTGTATACTGTAATGGCTTTAAATAACAATACATTTGTTCAGTCATTCATTCATTCACTTTTGACATGCAAATGTCACACGTAAGTGTTTTCCAAACATAGCAATGTCACACATAAACTGAAAACTTTGCAGCCCTGAATAAGCTTCTCAGTGCTTGATCATGACTCTGAGGACTTTGGGATTGTAACGTAATGTAAAGCTGCATTTCTATAGCGCATTCTATCACTCCAAGGAGCATCTTGGCGCTTAATACCACCCCAGATTGGGCCCCTCTTAAAGTTGTAGCTATCGCTAGTGCAGCAGGTGCAGTGGCACACTTCTAAATGATGTAAGTGACCTAATATACCCAAACTATTGCTGTTTTTATTGACCAGTAAGTGGATGGGGGGCAAATTTACTTTGCTTTCATCAGGACACTTGGGCATTTTTAGGTCACTGGTCCCTTTCCCATTAACCTTACAGCCATGACCCAGAGCTGTGAAGCCCAGGAGAGGGCCATCCCCCCCTGGGCCTCACAGCACTGGGCCATGGCTGTGAGGTCTGGGCGAAAATGCCTTTCTTAGAAGTGTATGAAATGACAATGTAGAGCATTTTACCGTGCTTGCACCAGGGTCCACGGCACCATTGCTACTCCACTAGCCCCTTTCCTGTGGGGCTCTCAGCCATTGTCCTCTGCTATGAGGCCAAAGACGGGCCTCTCATGGGCTTCACAGCCATGGTTCATTGCTATGAGGCCTAGTGAAGTAGGGTGGAATGATACAGGACCGCCTCTTATTAAATGTCTACCTGTATCCTGCAGTGGGATATAAACAAACAAGCTGGCAGGAAAGCATGGAGCAGCTCAAGCACAGTGGGGCATCACAGCAAACAACTGGAATCAACCAGTATGCAGCAGTGAAAGGGACAAGAAGTTGTTAACATATTGGACTTACAGCACCAGAGGTAATTTATGCATGCAGCTTAAATTAAAAAAAAACACACTTAACTTTAGAGGTGCTAAACAATGAGGCATGTACAAACTGAGAATGAAACATCACTAAAGCAGGTGCCCTCCATAAAGTCTTTAAATTCAGAAAATGTCTAGCCATCCCATGAACTAATGACAGATAAAGAGACAAAGGCCTAGAGAGAACATGATGTGCCCAAAATCAAACAATTTAGTCAAGCCGGAGAACCAAGAATACAACACAGGATTGCTTGTTTCAAGATCCATACTATTATCCCCCTCCCACACAAAAAACGCAAAAAACCTTCTCAATCTGTGCACTGAGGATCTAGAACAATATCCTTAACCCAGTTCAAATTTAGGAAACAGCTAAACACTAACCTCCTTAAAGAACATTAAAGAACATTACATTATGATGCAATAATAGTCCACAAACCAGCTACTCCTCCTAAACCAGGTTGACTGTCTTTTCATTTTTGACCCTGTACTGCTCTCCATTGCCTTTTGTTTCGATTAGTGCTATATAAATACCATATACATCCATAATCACCTTCTAAATTGGAAATAAGATTACCATTGGAGTAAAGATATTAAGTTTTGGAGAGACATGGCTCACGCATTCCACCCAATGTGACAGTTGGAATACATTTCGCACTTTAAAATATATATACTTTTTTACTTTGGTTATTATGTAATGGTTGCTGCACCAGGGAAGTTTTTTTGGCAAAGTTGCTTTTACAATGTCAAAGGATTATTAATCAATCAATGGCATTTTTTGTGATGTAATTTCCTGTCATTTCATATGCAAATTATAGAGGCTCTACATATTCTCTTTCTAATATGGGTACCAACAATCCTTGAACCAACCCTGGCAGGTAATTCATGGCACAAGAACACCATGAACCTGCTATTCTTAAACAAACATACTCATCATCTAAACTTGTCTTGTAAGACATTGACACTGGAATGGGAAGATGCATGCAGCATAAAAGCTAAATCGGCTCACAGTGGGACACAGACGACACTGACAAACAAATGGAGAATACATGGACAGTAAGATCAAGAGCATATTCTCACTGGTAGAGAGAATACTCCAACTGGGAAAAGGCTGATCTTAGAACATGTAATCCATCAAAACAGTGACTTTAGGACACTTTCTGTAGACCAGTGATATGTGTTCACTGATGTAGGGAGAGATGTACACATGACAGACAGACACACACACACACACAGACATACACACATACACATGCACATGGATGTACATTCCTTCATATTCACATTTCTCTTTCCTTCCAAAATGGCAATTGGCCATTATTGCTAAGGAGCCCTCCTCATAATGCAATCACACCTGCGCAGATGACTCCCTCAACTCCTCCGAACACCTCCACTTCCGGATCCACACCGATCCCAACACCACCCTCAGAGGAACACTTGTCTACAGACCTCCCGGACCCCGGGCCCTGTTCAGCGACTCCATTGCCGACCTCGCGGGCACCCACGCACTCGCCTCCAGGGACAACATCCTCCTCGGAGACATGAACTTCCACCTCGAGAACACCAACGAGGCCAACTCCCCCACCCTGATCGACAACCTCGCCAACCTCGACCTCCGACAACTGTCACTGAACCCACCCATGCCGCCGGCCACACGCTCGACCCCGTCTTCTCCACAAGCACCCACGTCGCCTTCAACAACACCACCGAACTTCACTAGACCAACCACCGCTGCATCCACTTCACATCCAAGAAACCAACCACCCCAGCAGGAAAGCTGCCTGGTTCACCGAAGAACTCCAGACCTCCAAATACACATGCCGGAAGCCGGAGAAGAAGTGGCTCCACGACCGCAAGCCAGACAGCCACGCAGCCCACAAGGACGCCATCCACAGACACCATCACCTAATCAGAACAACCAAGATATCTTCTTTCAAAGCCCGCCTGGATAACAACACACACGACAGCAAAGAGCTCTTCAGCTTAGTAAAGGAACTCTCCAACCCCAGCGCCAACACCAACAACATCCCGCCCTCGCAAGGACTGTGCGACTCACAGGCCACCTTCTTCCATCACAAGATCGCCAACATCCATGACAGTTTCAACACCCCGTCCGCCCTGACCACGACAGACTCCACCCTGAACGCACCTGCACCAACCAGCTGACCTCCTGGACCCACGTCAACGATGACGAGACATGCAAGATCATGAACTCCATCCGCTAAGGATCGCCATCAGGCCGCTGCCTGCACAACGTGTTCAACAAAGCAGACGCTACCATCACACCCCAACTACGGAAGGTCATCAACATCTCCTTCGACACTGGGACATTTCCGGAAAGCTGGAAGCACAACGAAATCAATGCCCTCCTCAAAAAGCCCAAGGCGGACCCCAAGTACCTCAAGAACCTCCGGCCCATCTCCCTGCTCCCCTTCCTGGCGAAGGTCATCGAAAAAATCGCCAACAGTCAGCTGACCCACCACCTGGAGGACAACAACATCCTAGACCATCACAGTCCGGATTCAGACGGAACCACAGCACCGAGACAGCCCTCATCGCCACCACAGACGACATGCGGCACCAACTAGACAACAGCAAAACTTCAGCCCTCATCCGCCTGGACCTGTCAGCCGCCTTCGACGCGGTCTGCCACCGCCCACTAAGAACACGCCTCCAAGAAGCCGGAATTCAGGAGAAGGCCTTAGACTGGACCACGTCCTTTTTTCTCCGGCAGAACCCAGAGAGTCCGCCTCCCCCCCTACCGATCCAAAGCTACTGACCTCATCTGCGGCGTACCCCAGGGCTCATCCCTTAGCCCGACCCTGTTCAACGTCTACATGGCCTCCCTCTCACAAGTGGCCTGCCAGCACAACCTGAACATCATCTCCTACGCCGATGACACCCAACTCATGGTACACAGACAAAATATCGAGTTTTAAATATCGATATACCAAAATATCGAAGTTTAAATATCGATATACACAAATATCGAAGGTAAGTAATATCGACAGTCTAAATATCGATATTGGTATGATATCAGTAATATCGAAGTTGTAAATATCGATGTTAACAATATCGAAATTAATAACTTTGATGTTACTAATATCAATTTTTAAATAAATTTAGTGTATATTATATTGTATTTATTATGTTTTATTATTTATTTTTAATGTAATTTAATTAAATATTGTCTTTTACTACTGTAGCGGGTTGTGGGTTTATAGGGGAATAGGGTGGGAAGTAATTTAATTATGTTAAATTAATTATTAATTAGTAGGAATTATTAATTAATTAATTGAGAATTAATTTTTAATTATTTTTAATTAATTGATTAATTGATAAATATGTTCTGTAGCGGGTTATGGGTTTATAGGGGAATAGGGTGGGAAGTAATTTAATAATAATTAATTAATTGATCTATGTTTGTACATATTTAATTAATAATTAATTGGTACTTAATTTCTATTAATTAGTTAATTAATTATTATAATTTTGTACATATTTATAATTATTAATTAGTTGGTAAGTAATTATTATTAATTATTTTATTACATTCATTATAGTAATTTTTTATATATAATTTATTGTTATTCTTAATTAATTAATTGGGCAAAATAATATTAATTATTAAATTAAATTAATTACAGCAAATGTGCTAATATATTTACTTTATTGTTATTGTTAATTAATAATTAATTGGTAATAAATAATATTAATTAATTTTGGGTACAGGGGTATTTTTAGGGTTCAGGGTCAGTTTTCAGTTCGTGGGTACAGGGGTATTTTTAGGGTTCAGGGTCAGTTTTCAGTTCATGGGTAAAGGGGTATTTTTAGGGTTCAGGGTCAGTTTTCAGTTTTTGGGTAAAGGGGTATTTTTAGGGTTCATGGTCAGTTTTCAGTTCATGGGTAAAGGGGTATTTTTAGGGTTCAGGCTCAGTTTTCAGTTTTTGGGTAAAGGGGTATTTTTAGGGTTTAGGGTCAGTTTTCAGTTTTTGGGTAAAGGGGTATTTTTAGGATTCAGGGTCAGTTTTCAGTTTTTGGGTAAAGGGGTATTTTTAGGGTTCAGGGTCAGTTTTGGGTTTTTGGGGTACAGTCGTACAGGGTAAAAATAAAATAAATTTAAATTAAATCAATTAAATGAAATTAAAAAATATAAAATTACATTAAATTATTAAGTTTTTAATTTATTTTAAATGTATATGTATTAGTTTTAATTTTTTAATTATGTTTTAATATTTTTATTTAATATTTGTAACATTATATGTATTTTATAATTATTTTTACATTATTATTAATACATTTAAAAAAACGATATTTTTAATTTCGATATTTTTGTACTACGATATTATTTTTTCGATATTTTTGTACTTACCTTGTTAGGGATAGGATTCCGATAATTTTGACTTCGATATTTTTGTTCCTATATTTTTGTATTTCGATATTTTTGATTTCGATATTTTGTCAGACATTCCAACTCATCCTCTCCCTCACCACGGACCCGCACTCCACCAAAACCAACCTCCACGAGGGAATGAAGGCAGTCGCCGAGTGGATGAGGAGCAGCCGCCTGAAGCTAAACTCGGACAAGACGGAAGTCCTCATCCTTGGCCCCACCCCTTCGGCCTGGGACGACTCCTGGTGGCCTACCACACTGGGAACAGCACCGACGCCCACGGACTACGCACACAACCTAGGATTCATCCTCGACTCCTCCCTCTCCATGTTGAAGCAGGTCAATGCTGTCTCTTCCTCCTGCTACAACACCCTCCGCATGCTCCGAAGGATCTACAAGTGGATTCCAAACAAATCAAGAAGAACGGTGGTCCAAGCCCTTGTTGGCAGCAGGCTGGACTACGGCAACGCACTTTACGCAGGAATCCCGACCAAACACCTACAGCGACTGCAACGCATCCAGAACGCCTTTGCCCGCCTGATCCTCAACATCCCTCGACGCAGCCACATTACCTCCCACCTTAGAGACCTGCACTGGCTCCCCGTCAACAAGAGGATCACCTTCAAGCTCCTCAGCCACGCACGCAAAGCCCTCCACAACACCGGACCAGCCTACCTGAACAACAGACTCAACTTCTACACCCCCTCCCGCCAGCTCCTCTAGCCTCGCCCTCGCTGTCGTCCCGCGCATCCAACGAACAACCTCCGGCGGCAGATCCTTCTCCTTCCTCGCCGCCAAGACCTGGAACACACTCCCCACCCACCTGTGGCAGACCCAGGATTTGCTCACTTTCAGGAAGCTCCTCAAGACCTGGCTCTTCGAGCAGTAACAGCAGCCTCTCCCCTCAGCGCCTTGAGACCCTCATGGGTAAGTAGTGCGCTTTACAAATTCTTGATTGATTGATTGATTGATTAAATCAGTACCAGGGCAGGTGGGGATGGAGCAGGTACTACGTAATGTCCAGCTTAGGTGCCACTGATGACTTCGTTTCCAGGGCAGAACTTCCGGGTTGGGAGTCACAGGTGACCTCATTTTCTAATCAGAAGGGGTGAAAGTGACATCACCACAAAAAAGTAGTTCCAAGGTGTAGCCACCTGTAACATGGAAACAGCACCTAATTTTGAGTTTGATTAATGCTATCCCACTTTACTGCTCGTGCTGCATCATAAACACCTTTCTACAACCTGAATTGACCCAGATTGTGACACGTTTAACATGATGCACCATACAATAGTCAAATGATGCATGGAAAAACTACAGAAATACAACCTTTGAACTAAGCAAATATTCGTAGGCAATGTAAGATGAAGTAAATGATCTGAAACATAAACAGGAACGTCATCATGACTTGAATTACCTGAAGGGTTTCACAGTCATTGTTGAGAAATCAATCCGTGCATTGCCTGTAACATTAAAAACCTGTATATAGGGTCCAAAGTCAATTGTCAATTATTGCTGGGCCTGAAACCAGGCAAGATAGGTGCTACTTAAAGGCCTGATCCAACCAATGAGCCTGGGAAAACAGTGGCAGTGCGACATGGACCACAATGACACTGTGTCAATAATCCACCAACAAATGAGCTGACAATGGCAGGAGGAAACACTGACACTGGTGCATGAAGATATGGGCACTGCCATAGCAAGACACAGACACACTCAACACAATGGGAACCACTCACATGCCCACTAAAATATTCAGACAGTTTCCACACACACTCTCTTTCTCCTTCTCTCTATGACACAGAGACACTGAAGTGCACAATACTGAAACAAAAGTCCCCCCGCCCCCCCTCTGAATAGAATCTCACGAAACTCCATCCTCCCTAAGGAACCCTGCAATAGTCAGAGCCCACTAGCAGGTGGAAGTCTGCGTACCAAGTCACTGGACACCAAGAGGCCGTGCATACAAAGAACGCTTTGCTGGGTTTTCCATTGTAGAAAGCAAGATGGCATCTATGTTTGGAAAGTTGGTTTACAAAGAAAGAGGTCTGAACTCTTGCTGTATAGAGTGACACACACACTTATAGAGCACCTATACATGTCTTCACTGATTTTCTTTCTTTGGATTTTCTACCTCTGAGAAATTTCAACACACACATTTTTTTCTCCTTTATGGTCATGAAAGTCACTGATGATGATAACATGGGCAAACTGGTGAGTACTCACTAGCAGCCCACTTGGTGATGCCTACTTGAGGTACTTTCTAACTCTCTCACACTTTTTGCTAACTTTGTCTCCAATCTTTTGTGGTCTCAACTTTCCTCTTGACGCCTGAATGAAATGTGATGTATTGACGATTTTTTAAAAGTTGAACAGTTGGACTAATAGATTATTGGCCGTAGATCCGTCATATGAGGGAAGTTTAATGTCTTTAAAAACTCCCCCTATGTCTTAAAAGAAGATAATAAAGTTAACTGTTCAGAACGAGTCGGGTCCTTTTGTGTACATAAATGACAAAGAAAGAGGTCTGAGCTCTTGCTTCGCATAATGACAGCTATACCTATCAGCCAATGCTGTCCAGCCACGGCCCATGCAGGTGAGAGCAATGGGGCTGGGTTGGGGTGGGATTCAACAGACGACCATGAGTGAAAATTAAATAAAAAAATAATTCCCCTTGTGGTCGTATGTCTAAATCCCCCCACTCTGCCTCATCACCCCTCGGCCCTTACCTGCCTGGGCCGTGGCTGATGCTATCTGCTTGCAAGGATGCTTGTAGCCCAAACGTATCACTTTCTGGGAGGGGTGGGATCTGTATAAATAAATAATCAGGCTGGTGTAATCAGTTAGGGACAATAAGAGTATCTGAGTTGGTGGTTGACATCATCATTCACCTCTTGTATGTACTGCCACTTGCATGTTGTGGAGATCTGCCCCGAAGGAAAGCACTCACTGAGTGCTTCAAGCTATGACTAACTTTCCATCTAGCCACTCTCTGCCTATATATTGTCCATTTCTGCTTGATTATTACTTTAAGGGCCATTGTGGATGTGGTCTGTTGAAGCAAAAAGTAAAAATGTGCGGGCAGGTACTGCTAGGTGGACCAAATGACCTTACATTGCACCCATGTACTTGAATTTCAGAACAGCATTTGCTGTGCCCGGTGGTTGGTGCAAATGATGCCTTTTTCATTGTCTGTGTCATTTTGACAAGGTTTGGCTGAAAAACATGTTGGTTCCCAATTAAACTTCGTACGTCTAAAATGTATGTAATGTTGTCCTAGATTTAAATACAGTTTTAGATTAACTGATTAAAGCAGGGGTGTGACATAGACCCATGCAGTCTTTGTGGCACAGTTCGGCCACCACTATCCAGGGAGTCCCACCATTAAGTCTGTATATATTGGTTATAGACTAGAAATTATATGTCTAAGATTATGATTCTCTAACTTTCCGGCAAATTTTTCAGCAGCCAATTCAAATAGTGAAAACCTAAAACTACATTTAACTAAACCACTCAATCAATCAGGGTATACCCCTCCTTGTACTAGAGCCAACCCAGAATGACTCCAACTCTTTCAACAAAAAATTTCTTTATTGGCACTTGTCCATGTACTCAAACAATACCTCATTTATGAGAAATGATGCATCGCTGCGTCAAAGCAGCGATGCGTCACTTCTCAGTGCGCACTCCTTGCGACATTCCTGATGCGTCATATTTAATGCATGACGCATCATGTCGCAAGGAGTTACAGATACGTCAGTATTTCTGACGTATCTGTAAGCACAAAAGTGACGCATTGCTGGAGTGTGTCACAAAAGTGATGCAACTCCAGCAATGCGTCCTTTCACATGGGGCAAGCCCCATGTGAAAGGGCATGCGTCAGTCTTACGCCTGCTGTGAGGCAGGCGCAAGATTTTGACGCAACGGCATCCTAAAAGTGACGCAGTGAAATCTATGAGATTTCACTGCGTCACTTCTACGACCCTTATTTGCGCCAATACGTCCCCCTTGCATACATTATACTTGGCGCAGGTATAATCTGGCGCAGGGGTTTACAAAGTGACTCATCTACCTAGATGCGTCACTTTGTAAATATGGCGCAACAAGGCGCATTTTTTACACCACTGGTGCGTCACAAAAAGTGACGCACCGGCGGCGTAAAAGTGACACACAGCCTCATAAATGAGGCCCCCTAACTTTAACCGACAAATACAGAATGCGACTATAGGACCATTGCAACAACTTGTGGGTGATGCTGCCAACCCTGGAACTGCAGACTACAGTTCTCACCCTGGAAGTCTCTCAGCTCTGCTCCAAGCCAGCATGACATAGTAAGTGCTTTATAAACACATCGAATGTTTTAATTGGTTCCAGATACAAATCAGTACAGTTAGAGAAGCATAGTCCTTGCTTCCATGTCCTTAATAGAATTGTAAATACTTGATCCGAATATTTGAAACCTTTTCACACGCTTCGCAATACTTTGTAGTGGGTTCTTTCAATGTGTACTATGCCTTTATAAAAAAGAGAGGGCGAGAGTGCTCATTTTGTTCACTAGAACCGTAACCACTGCACATAAACTCTCTAAGAATCAATTTGGCACCAGTCATGGGCTCATTTTGCACTATGCAAGGCAATTTTGGAGTGATGTTTACAGTGGTGGCTCCCCCGATAAAGGGGAGAAGCGTCGCCCTACTGCTTTTTGCAGTAAAAAAAAGGAAACATAATATGTTAATAAATCAACATTATTATATTATTTGTTCCTGCTGCAGCATCTTGGTGGGGCAGGCGGGGCGGGGCAGATCTGCTCTGCTCTCAGAGCAGGAGGAGGAGTGGTGGGTACTATGTACTGCATTACAGCCTGGGTGAGGAACATGGCCAGGCTCCCATTCCTTGGCTGAGTGCCGAACCACGGCACTCAGACCAATCACAACGCTGCATTGCAGTGTTGCGATTGACTTTAAGGAGCCTAGGAGACCGGTTGCTTCCTGTTTACACAGTAGAAGCTAGGAAGAGGACAGCGAGGACAGAGGAGAGGCGATGACTGGCTAGACTGCCAGCAGGTAAGTACATTTTTTTAACCCCCCCCCACCCAACCCACTTCTACTTTCGAGAGCAGCTGCCATTGGATGTTTACACTGGTCTCATCAATGTAAATACAACATTTGCACTGATGGACTGGTGCATAAACGACATTTAGGACCAGATTCACCAAGATTTAGTGTCAGGTTAGCGGTACGTTTGTAATGTTAACCCAACGCTAAACCTAATTGGGGATTAACAACCCAACGTTAATTAGTGTTAGCGTTGATTTGTATGGAAAAGTAACGCAAAGCAGAGGGAAACGCTGCTTTGTAATACTTTGCATCAAGGGGACGTTTAATTGGTGGTACATGGGCGTTCCCATGCAACCAGCCATACTTTATGACTTCAAACCCTATCTACTAACATTAGTAGACAGGGTTTAGCACCAAAAATTAAAGTTGCTGTTATGTAGCGTTAAAAGGAGAAATGTCGACTTTGCATGTGTGCTGCACTGTGCAGCACCCATACAAAAGCATTGAAGTGTGTCTAGGAATAGTATTTTGTACAGGAAGGGTAGCCGTCCTGCATAAAACCTATGCTAGAGTCAGACATGCACCCTGGCAGTATGATGCTTAGTGTAATGTCAGCAGCGGTCTAGTCGCTGCACGTACTCACGCATCCCTACATCCACAGGCCAAGCGTGGCCTGCGGGGTTGAATAAAAGAAGGACGTTCGCTCGTGAATGTCACTTCCGACTATCACACTGTGTCGGACTGGTTCCTTCGCTGGTGCGCGACCTGCCCCTGCGCTAGTCCGTAGGCCAGAGTACGGCCTAAGGTACCCCACAATCCAGCACACAACATTAGCGACGAGCGGAGGGGGCCCAACCCTCGCCCGTGCACTGGTGGCTGAAGCGGAGCAACCTGCTCCCTTACGCGGTGCCCACCACGCGTTTGCCTGCCGCAGCAGCAGCCTGTCCTGAGCCCACCTGACCGTCCCTGCCTCTCTGCACGTAGGCACGGGAGGCTCCTGTGACTGCCTGGGAGACGCGGCGCAACAGTGAGCGGAACCGGACCGAAGACGCGACTGGTTGCCATATCTCACGCATCTCGCGTGAGCCGCGGATCCGCGGAACACCCTGCCAATGCTCACGCATTGCGCGAGAGACGCGGGAGAACACCCTGCCAATGCTCACGCATTGCACGTGAGACGTGGAATACGACCAGGGGTGTGTCATTCTGCTCCCTGGAGGGAGTGTAAGCAGCAATCCGGCTTTGGAAAGGACACCAACAAGGACCCCAACATCCCCACGCCAGCAGATGCCTGCAGAACTCTCGACGGAGCTGAGGTAGGCCTCGCAGCTGCCACGTGGCGTCGCAGAATCAGCGCAACAGGGGAAACGATCAGCAAGGGCACACACTGTCCCAATAAAATCGTGAGCAAAGTAAAAGAGAAGGAAATTCATCCCAACGAGCTGCCACTATGGCAGACGAAGATGCGCCAGCAGCCACCATTAATATCCCGTTTCAACATGCCGCATCAGGGGTGTTGCCACCATTCAGTGAAATGGAGGACCCGTCCACAGCATCACCAAGGTGGAAGATATGGCTCGAGAGACTAGAAAACTACTTTGTAGTCACGAGAGAGACAGCAAAGCAGTGAAGAGGTCGCTCTTACTACATTATGCAGGAGATGAAATATTACGACTGTTCAAACACTTGCCCAATATGGGGGCGGTGGATAACTATGACGCTGCAGTAGCTGCCCTCAACGGTCATTTTGACCCACAGCTGAACTTAGACTTTGAAGTTTTCAAACTGGGACAGGCACGCCAGAGGGAAGGCGAAACTATGGACCAGTTCTATGCCCGCGTAAGGGAGCTAGCCAGTTACTGTACTGACGAGGATCAACCGAAAGCCATGAGGAGACAGATCATCCAAGGGTGTCGAGACAAGGCGCTGAGAGGATTGATATTACGCAAACCAAGGATATCACTGGAAGATATTCTAATCCTGGCCAGGTCTCATGACCTCTCAAATGTCAGGGCCACCGCTATGGAACAGGCACTCCACAAACCCCATATTAAATCAGAAACCGTCAAGACTGAGCGGGCAGATGCGGTAAGGACCCAACAGCACGGACCACCCCAGAAAGAGTATCGGAAAGACCCGCCCCGAGCGCGGTGTGGATATTGCGGACATGAGCCCCACGCGGCCAAAGACTGCCCAGCCCAGGGCAAAACCTGCTCGAACTGCGGGATTCCAAACCATTTCGCGACAGTGTGCCTCAGGAGGAACATGTCAAAGACCTTCAAGAAATCACGAACGCCTTCCAAAGCTGTTCGGCTGCTATCGTTAGCTGAACCACCACTATCGAAGTCAGAGAGATACCTACCCACAGTAAATGACGACTCGGAGTCTGAGGATGAAGAGGCCTACATCGTCTCATTCGCGCGAGAACTCAAGCAGCGGCGGCGGCGGCAGCCGACGTGCATTGTACAGATGGCGGGAAATGAAGTCAAGGCAATAATCGACACTGGCGCCACTGTGAATGTAATGGGTCTTCAGCAGTTCAGGAAACTACGCCCGCGCCCCCAGGTACTGCCGTCTAAAATGAGGATATTTGCGTATGGAGCGGACACGCCGCTACCCCTCAAAGGAAAAATCACAATACCGATCCAGGCCGACGAGTCGGAGGTAATGGCGACAATCCACATAATCAACCGAGAGGCCGACACCCTACTAAGTAGCCACACAGCTGAAGATCTAAAACTGATAGCATTTGCTAATCGCATCAGAGCACACCAGGTAGACGAGCTATTGGGACGATTCCCCGAACTGTTCCGAGGCCTGGGCTGTATAAAATGCGAACCCATCAAACTACACATCGATAGGTCTGTCACTCCCACCGCCCTGCGACACCGTCGGATACCTTTTCACTTACGTCCACTGGTGGAGAAAGAACTTGAAAAGCTGGAAAGCTTGGGCGTCATAGAGAAGGTCACAGGGCCCACCCCGTGGGTATCACCAATGGTTATTGTGGAGAAACCTAAGCAACCGGGTGAAATCCACCTGTGCATTGACATGCGGCTACTGAATGCCGCGATCCGGAGGGAGAGACACCTGACCCCCACTATGGACGATATCATTGCTGACGTGAATGGGTCAAAGTGGTTTTCGAAAATCGATCTGAACGCTGGATACCACCAACTACCACTAGCGGAGGAAAGTCGTTTCATCACCACATTTAGCACCCATCTTGGCCTACGACGCTACAAGCGGTTGAATTTTGGCATCACCTCGGCGGCGGAGGTGTTCCAGAACACCATTAGAGAACTCCTGTCTGGACTGCCCGGGGTCATAAATGTCAGCGATGATATCCTGATACACTCCGCCACCACGTCAGAACATCACAAACACCTCCGGGATGTCCTGAAGAGACTGAGTGCCCATGGAGCAACACTCCACAAAGAAAAGTGTCAATTTTTCCAGCCCTCCATAGAATTCTTCGGTTGCATTTTCAACCAGGAGGGTATCCAGGTAAACCCGAGAAAGTCCAAGGCCATCAAGGACGCCCTAGCGCCAAAGTCCCCGATGGAAATAAGAAGTTTTCTTGGGATGGCCACCTACTGTGGCCGGTTCATACCAGGCCTAGCCCCCTGGAGTGAACCTCTACGAGCGCTGACCAAGACGGACGCCATATGGCAGTGGGGCCCGAAGGAAGACAAAGCATTCCAGGGAATCAAGGATGCTCTCCTGGAGAAAGCCACTCTTTCGTACTTTGACCCCACGAGACGTACGGAGGTGATAGTGGATGCCAGCCCTGTGGGCCTCGGGGCAGTGTTGACCCAGGAACATTAACCCGGCCAGTGGACAGCGCTAGCATTCGCCAGCAAAGCCCTGACCCCAACCGAAACCAGATATGCCCAGATCAAGAGGGAGGCACTAGCTATCAAGTGGGCCTGTGGCCATTTCCATCTATATCTACGAGGACATCCCTTTGTCATGGTCACCGACCACCAACCCCTGGTGTCCCTCTTCAAGGGGACTGCTCCACACCCGCCACCTCGCATAGAACGATGGGTAATCCAACTCCAACCATATGAGATGGAGGTCATATATCGGCCAGGGGCCAAAAATCCGCAGACTTCTTATCGCGCCATCCATCCCTACCGGAACCAGAGTCAGTCGACGACGATTGTGAGGAATGTGCCCAGTGGGTGGCACTCACGTCATGCCCCCCAAAGCATGACAGTAGAAGAAGTGAAAGAAGCCGCCACTACCGACAACATCTATCTGAGGTCGCTGCAAGCCGTTCAAGAAGGTTCGTGGGCTGACTACCTCCGCCCACCCAAATCCTGGTCAGCGGGAGACAGAGAGTCCCTTACGAAGATGTGGCGAATCCGGCATGAACTAAGTGCTACCGAAGAAGGGGTGTTGTTGAGAGGGTCACGTCTGGTCATTCCCCAGAGTCTGAGATACAGGGCAGTACAACTTGCCCATGGGGGCCATCAAGGCACGACAAAGATGAAGGCGCGCATGAGGGAAAAAGTATGGTTCCTGGAGCTGGAGAGCATGGTGGAGGTGTATGTGAGGAAATGCATGGCCTGTCAGATGACAAGTGACCCTGAAAGACCCTTACCGGTGATCACTGAAGAAGCCTGCACATCTCCATGGACCAAGGTTAGCATAGACTTTGGGAGTTTTCCGGAGGAGGGGCACACTTTAGTGGCCATCGACTCCTACTCGAAATATCCACTAGTGGAGAAGGTGGCTTCCACTGCGTTCACACACGTGGGACCGGCACTGGAAAAGATATTCTCCATGTTTGGATATCCATCAGAGATACGGAGCGACAATGGACCACCTTTCCAAGGGGCTGAATTTGCCACGTTCCTCCGGATAAGGGGAATCCAGCACTGCCGCATCACACCTCAGTGGCCCCAGGCAAATGGAGATGTTGAAAGATTTATGAGGACCCTGAACAAAGTGTTCCGGATAGCAATGGTGGAACAGGCCGACCCAGAGCAGGCACTACATGAATTCCTGCGAGAATACAGGGGCACCCCTCACTGCACCACGCAAAGCAGCCCATGGACCCTCATGTTCTAAGGACCACGAAGAGATCTTCTTCCCAATGCCCCAGGGTGGACACCATCTCCGGCTGCCACTGATGAAGCACAGGAACGGAGATGGCAAGGGAACCAACGAGCTAGCCGATGCAGAAAAGCCACCCGAGAAGCATTAGTCCGGGGACCCGAGTGATCATAGGAAACAGACGCCCAGGGGGAAAATTCCAAACTCGATATGAGCCAGGCACTTGGACAGTAACGTCTACAAAGGGCACCATGATCACAGCTCAGAAAGGAGAAGAGGAAGTATCAAGGAATGCCTTGTGGTTCAAGGCCATACCACCAGGAGACAGACAATGTTCAGAGGGAGCTGAAAGGGGAAGTGAGTCAAACGTGACGACGACTCCCGAGGAAGAAGACAATACACCAACGGAGAGCCATGCGGAGGGACCTGAACCCGTGTCGGTGTCTCAAACACCGCCTGTCATGTCCAGAAACACTCATCAAGGTGCTGAAGGTGGTAGGGCTAATTCCCGGCGTAACAACCTGCAACCCAATCCACCACCAAGTCAGAAGCTGAAAGACTATGCCTGCCTGCTGAGACCCTGAAGCTGTCATCAAGGGACACGCAAGTACTTGGGCATTCTGTTGTTAACATATTTGCAATCCGGGACTGTTTTGTTTTGTTTCTTAAACAAAAATATATATAGTTGGATAGGGATGTAATGTCAGCAGCGGTCTAGTCGCTGCACGCACTCACGCATCCCTACATCCGCAGGCCAGGCGTGGCCTGCGGGGTTGAATAAAAGAAGAACGTTCGCTCGTGAACGTCACTTCCGACTATCACACTGTGTCGGACTGGTTCCTTCGCTGGTGCGTGACTTGCCCCCGCGCTAGTCCGTAGGCCAGAGTACGGCCTAAGGTACACCACGATCCAGCACACAACACTTAGGTGTGTGTCTGGCACAGGGAAGCCAGCGTAGGGAGAGGGGAGGAGAGTGCCATATCTCTGCGAATATGGCATTTTCCTGCTCTCTTTCTGTCACGCAGTGCAGCGCAGCCTCTTTGGGGGCTGCGCTACGTTCCTTGTCAGCTTTCAGAATCTGGGCCTTAGTGCCTACGGGTGGTTGGAAATGTGAATTCAAAACTGATGCTGCAAACTTGTCCCGTAAATAACGAGCCACGACTTCAAAATTGATTGGCACAAGTGTAATGTATGTGATGTGCCCCACTTTGTGCCCGGGTGTCATGGCACAGCTTGCTCTAAATGTATATGATCCGGCTGTTTCATTTTACAGACGTCAGCTGATACTCAGGTCACCCGAGAGAGGCGGGCTGGCAAGAGGGAAAATTGACATTGATTAACCAACTATACAGCTTTCTGGGTGCTACAAAATGGGTTGTAAAAGAATACTGTGTGTTGCAGTTTTCTGTTCTATGACTTCCACTTTTGTGGCGCTCACCCATCCTAATTATTCCAAATAACGTTTACTCCTTCCGAATTATTGGCCAGTAAAAAGAAAAGACTTGTTAAACTGACTTTCATGACATCCGTTTAGGACTATAACTTTCTGTAACTTGATGAGTGAACAAAAGGGTAACAAACAAGCTCAATCAGCAGTTTCTAAACTTGTAAAAAGAGAGATATTCAATTTCAAGATTCTTCAAATTATATCGATTTTCACGCCGTTAACTGTTGTGGTTCTGTTTACAAGGCATACTCCACGTTCTTCTGAGAACAAAACATTTCTGTGGTTTCACCCTACGCAAGAATGGCACATCACAACATTGATCATGATTTTGCCACATTACGGTGTTACAGGTGTTATTCTCAGCATGTTTTACGGCAGTGAGAATTGCTTGCTGTTCTCTTTCTGTTCGCCTGTTATATAATTGCCCTTCTCCTTGAAAATCACCTAGTGACTGTGTCTGGACATTGGCAATGCCTAGTCTGCGAAGCAGACCAAAATACCCTAATCTGTCCTGTGGACAGTCTCGGTCTCATTGCGAATGTACAGCATATACTCAGTGCTTCAAATGGGGAAGAATAAGTGCAGGTACTCATCAAATTGAGCTACGGGGCGTGGCAAGGGGCGGAGCTGAGGGCGGGGCATGATTATATAAAGACACTACTGCCATCTGTCAAGTAATCATTTTGCCCTTGAATTACACTGATCAATAGCCACAAATTGCCTGCATGTGCAATTCCCTCTGCACATGTGGGCAAGGGCATGACATATGTAGATAATTAATAACCTGTCTCCTACTATGCCCCTTTCAACTGTGGAAGCAGCCCCTTGCAATTAAAGGGACATGCTAGTTACAGCAGTTTCAGCACACACCAAAACACATGATAAATGTATGAACATGGTTAATTCCTCACAAAATATTAAATGAAGGCCAAATAATGTGCTATGCTTTAGTTTCTTCATTTTTAAAAATATTTGCAGGTTCAGTTCTTATTTGTTTTATTAGGTACAGCAGTCATACATTCTCTTGCCCATAAGCACGTGCTCACACACAGGCACAAGAACAAGCAGACATGCACCCACAAAACATTCCTCACATTTTCTTTAAAATACCTTCACATAATGTCCCGATGCTCTCTCTGTCGCTTCCGCAGTCACACACAAAAGCAGGCATTCACTGGCACTAATGGCTCACAACAGAATTAAAGACATTGTTTGCAATTCCTACCTCCAACGGCTTTCTTCTTCCAGGCTCTTAGCCAGTTGTCTGGACTTTCAGTATCTGAGCAATTTCACACCTGTGATTTACAGTGCAGGGTCTGATCGGACCCTGTCACTCACAGGGTGATACTGAGCTTGCTCCCCTGCCACATAAACAGAATGTAAATGCGCCGCTGCTGAATGATTCAACAGCGGCTCGGCACAGGGCTACGGAGGCGCTTTTGCTGAGAGTGGCGTTCAGACCACCACATCATCAGCAGCTCAAGTACCACTGAGCCTACCAGTCATGAGTACTGGTATTCTCCTTGGCAATGAAAAAGTACCGGTACTCAGGATGTTAAAAATAAAAAGTGCAGGTACTCCGTACCGGTGAGTACCGGCCCATTTAAAGCACTGCATATACTACTTTGTAGTGTTCCCCACCATCAACCCCCTTGGAAATAATTAATAAAGACATTGTACTCTCCTTGTGCAGGAATACATGTGTGTGACGTGCCTTGTGTGGATAAAAATTTCATATTAACAGAACAAAGTATATGTTCTCCCACACACTAACTTACTGGCGCGCCGTTGGTACATGGGTCTGTCCCAAAGCATGATGGAACCTTAGAGGCAGTCTCCCTCAATTATCAGTCCTCATGTTCCCCTCTGAAAGAGCGCACTAGATGAGACCACAGTAAATTTCCATTCATTCCTGTCTCCATGACACCTCAGTGCTGTTTTGATGGTGGCATGCTCATAGACATTGGTGATTGATACAGGTGACTGGTCACTTGCATGCGGCTTTATCCTCTTTCAAATGCGGATTGCCCATACTTCAAAGGATGGTCATCATTGTAATATTGAGGCCTCAATTGATATTCCAGAAACGGTTGTAACATCCCTTCTTTACCATGAATTTCCACACCATGAGTAAAACAGACTCAAAGAACATTCTTTTCATAAGAGCAATTTCAAGACATCGACAGTCCATCTTGAGTGTTCTAAGACCTGTGTATATAAAAGAAGACCAACTGACCACGTCCCATGATGCATATAACTAAGACTCAAAGGGGTCGAAATATGTTATGCTGAAACCTTCTGCAATTAAAAGGAGTTTATGTGCTACTAACCGGCTGGTGGACTCATTTTGTTCCTGGATGCAGGGGTATTTACCTTTTGGAATATATAAACAGTGATGTGTTTTAAAGAACCCCAATCCGCAAGGCAGGGTGTCCTTGTAGCGTCATGTTCTTTTTTTGTGTATATATATATATAGTGAGCAAGGCGGAGGTTGCCGCCGAAACACGTCTGAGCAGAAGTTGATATGTAATAAAACTCTTGAACTAAGATACACGGAGTCAGCGCCTTCTTGGATGGTGAAGTTTGGTGTGGTATTAATATATATATATATATATATATATATATATATATATATATATATATATATATCCGACAACAAAACTGCTCTTGCAGTGAGGTGCCTCACACGACGTTTCTTTTTACACCACTTTATTTGGTAGGCAGCAGGAAGAAAAGGTTTGCTTT